>NC_135298.1:2124687-2425000 GCF_051311805.1 Agelaius phoeniceus
CATTGTTTTCCTTTTCCTCTGAGGCTTCTTAGCTTCCCAGGAGAAAAATCCTGGGCGGAGGGATTATTTTCAGAGAATGTGAATGCCCCAGTGTTAGAGATGAGTAATGAGATGGTTGGCTCTCCTAATTAAAGGGTGAACATGATCAGTATGTTAAGAGAAGTTGTACAGATGTAGAGTTCTGTTACTGCAATGTGTCCCCCCCGCCCAGCATTGTTATCCCGGGATGATCTTGGTAGTGCGGGCATTTGGGGAGGGGCAGATTGTTCCTAAGAGGCACGGCTTAGCAACAGCTGAGCTCCAATCCAGTTCCAGGAAAGCAGTCTGCAGCAATGGACAGCGACCAAGAGTCAAGAGACAGCCTTTGGGAGGAGCTAGGGCTGCCTGTTGCAACAGCAAGGATATAAAAGGGAGAGCAGCCATTGTGTGGATGAGCCAGCCACGTGGTTACCAGCAACAAAGAGGGGGAGGCTCCCAGCACTGTCACTTTTTCCTTATTTAGTCCTTTTGTTGGAAGTTTGGTTAAGCTTTTAATAGACCTTTCAAAATTTTGAGACATGAACAGTCATTTCTCACAGGGTGAAAAAGTTTTAAAAGAAAGCTTTTTTTTTAATATATCATTTTCTTTAAAACCCAGGCCATGCCGACTTCTCTCACAGTGAACCACAGCCTTTCTCCACCTGCACAGCCCCCCCTCCACTCAACCCACTCCCCCTGGACTCTGCACAACTCCCAACACACCATTTGTCTGGGGGAAAGCACAGACTGTGTCAAGGCAGCAGAGCCCAGACCTGGCCTGACTTCCCCAGACCACTGGAAAGGAGGAAATCCAGACCCACGGACACACACACGGACACAGAGCAAAGCTTTGTTCAAAGGGTTTATTGACTATTGACTGATTATTCTTCAGGGGAAATGGCCCAGGGCTCAAAGGGTTCAGGGGGTTCCTGCAGGGATGATCATCTCCTCATGCCACTGGAGAGGAAAAAGGACACTGGTCCTTGCCAGCCTAAAAGACAAAGCCCAGAAGGTGACCCCTGGAGCCCACTGGGCCATGGCTGGGCTTTGTCCCCAGCCCTGTCCCTGCAGGCACGGCTCACCTAGGCATCCAGAGAGGCAGCCAGGCGCTTCTGCCGCAGGAGAGCCCGCAGCTCTTCAGCCACAGGGGGCTGGGGACAAAGGCAGCGTTAGAGACACACTGGGGGCACTGGGCTGCACTGGGAGGCAGGGGAGAGCAGGGGCGCCTTGGGCAAGGGGCTGTGGGAGCAGAGGGGTGCAGGAGCTGCTGTGCTGCTGCCCAGAAGCACTGGGCTCCTGGCCAAGAGGCACAGCTGGGGCAGGGGCTGCATGGGACATGGGGAAGTGGGCACCTGTCCCCAGGCAGCCACTCGGAGCTAATTGGGGTAACAGAGGTGCCCTGAGAGGAGGAGGAGGGGTGTTGGTGCCCTGCCAGCCTCTCTGACAAGCCCTGTTTACCCAGGCCCTGAGGCACCAGGAGCACATTCAGACATCTTGGGCTTCCAGGAAGGAAAATCCACAGTGAAGTGGTTCCTGAGAGCTGTCCATGGCTGGGATTCCTGTTGGACATTCCAGGGCATTAGTGAAGGGTTCTGCACATCTCTTTCCCCATGGACATTGTGCATCCATCAGAGAAGTGTTATGGCCCAGCTGGGAAAACATTTCAGGCCACTGCCTTGATTGTTTGCTCTGGAACTCACCCAAGGAGGTGCAGGGCCCCGGAAGATTTTTCTGTGGAGTGCCCCAGGGCTGAGAGACCAGAGGGTCCCTGTGGGGGATCCTTGACCAGATGGACAAGAGCTGTGATGTCATTGGGTTGCTAAGGACACCTTGGAATGGAATTGAGGACATGTCCGCAGGGTTCTAATTGCAGAATAATGGCCAAGGAGAGATCCAGACCTCCTTGGAGATCAGTGCCAGTCACGGGGGTGGCGCTGGACAGCCACTGACCACGTGCCAACAGCCCGGGCAGAAGGAGCTGGACGTGCCCAGAGGCTCCCAGTGTGGGCAGATTGGCCCTGCAGCCTCAGGGACCCCATGGGAATGTCCCTGCCGCCCTCGGGGCTGTGCATGATCTGTGCAGAATCTCTCCCTCCAGCTCTCAGCAGCATTTCAGCAATGAGCTATTTCCCCTCTTTGACTGACCGGTGCTTTTGCACAAACAATTTACATCAGGGTCCTTGGCACAGGAAAGGCTCAGACTTCATGGAGCAGCTCCAGAGGAGGCTGAGATGCTCCAAAGTGTTGGAGCACCTCTGTGACAGAGACAGGCTGGGGGCACTGGGGTGGTTCAGCCTAAAGCAGAAAAGGCTGTGGGGAGACCCCATTGTGACCTTGCAGCACTTCAAGGAACCTCACAGGAAATGTGGGGACAAATGTTTTAGTAGGCCTGTCTCAATTGGAGAAGGGGAAATGGTTTTAAAGCAGAAGAGAATAAGTTCAGACTGGAGATAAGGAGGAAATATTTGATGCTGTGGCGGTGAAACCCTGGCATAGGTTTCCTGGACACCTGGTGGATGCTCCATCTTTGGAAATATTCCTGGTTGGATGAGCTCTGAGCAGCAGGATGGAGGAAAAGATGTCTCTGCTCCCACCCCACAGGAGGCCCTGTGGTGTCAGCTACCAGAGGGGTCAGTGTCTCTTGTAGGATTCAATTCCCCCAGAGAGCAGAGGAAACACACAGCAGCACAGATGGCAGGAACGTCCTCCCGTGGAGATGGGAATATTCTGGATCAAGAGGCTCAGGCTGCCCAGTTTTGTGTCTTTGTAGATGGACACCAGTGTCAGAAGAGACTGAGAACCAGGAGCCCCCCCCAGTGTCTCTGAGTGCCCTTGGTTCCAGGAGGCCCCACAGAATCCCAGGGTGTGGCAGTAAGTTCCTTTGTTCTGAAACTGTGGTGTTATAAGCAAAAGTAGTTTGTTCCAGTTGTCTCCCATGCATGTTGGTTTGCCCTGGGGATGTACCTTCCCATCCCCCTGTCCATCTACCTCAAGACCTCCTGCTAATTCCAGATCCTTCCCTGCCACTCAGGGAAACCCTGCCCGCCTCCCTTGTCCATTACAGAAACCCCACCTTTCTCTCTAGAAACTTCTGGGTCCATCTTGTATCCCTCGAATACCCATTGGTGTGCTCAGTCCACTCTCCTCCCCTGTTGTTGCCCACTGGTTGCCATAATGTGTGCCCTGCCCTGTGCTCCTCCCCAGGTTTCTGCCATTGGTCCTTGTTTGTATCCTCCCCATGTTCCCTGTCCTGTACTGAAGCTGTTGTAACCCTGCATTTGCTGTCACTTGTCCCTGCACCCTCTTGGAGAGTAAAACCTGTTGGGAGCATGCAGAAGTGATCCCTCTCTTTGCTTGGCTCTGGATTCCTCATCTCGGGACAACATCAGTAGCTGCACAGAGCAGCTTGCTGCTTCTGGGAGACAAGCAGCCCTGCTTGTACCACCAGCCAAACCGGCCCCAAGGGCGGGCAGGGAGTGGCCACTCCTGGCACGGGCCAGGAGACAGGGCTGGCTGCAGACATCTGCGAGTGGCCACCGTGTCACCAGGGCCCCTTTGGCTCCATGAGGCCCCAGAGAATCCCAGGGCCCCTTTGGCTCCATGTGGCCCCACAGAATCCCAGGGCCCCTTTGGTTCCATGAGGCCCCAGAGAATCCCAGGGCCCTTTTGGCTCCATGAGGCCCCAGAGAATCCCAGGGCCCCTTTGGCTCCAAGGGGCCCCACAATGTCACAAGGACCCCTGGACACCACAAGGCCCTGAGGTATCCCAATGGATCCTTGGTTCCAACCGGCCGCGCTGTGTCACAAGGGCCTCTGGATTCCCTGAGACCCCCCCCAGTGTCACAGTGTCCCCTTGTTTCCACAAGCCACAGGGTCACAATGGTCCCTGAGCATCTTTAGGCACCAGAGTGTCACAGCATCCCCTCAGTTCCATGAACTCCACAGTGTCACAATGTCCCCTTGGCTCCATTTAGTCCTGCAGTGTCACAATGTTCCTGGGATCCATGAGGCCCTGAGGGATCACAGTGGATGGTTCCATGAAGCCCCACAGGTTGGCAGTCTCCTCTTGGTTCCATTCTACAAGAACCCAGAGTGTCACAGAGCCCCTGTGATCCCATGAGTCCCTGCAGTGTCACCATGTCCCCATGAGTCCCTGCAGTGTCACCATGTCCCCATGAGTCCCTGCAGTGTCACAGTGTCCCCAGGAGGCCCTTGCAGTGTCACAGAGGAGCAACACTGGAGTGGGCACAGCACCAGGGGAGGTTTGGCAGCGTTCCCCTCTCTGTGACACCACAGCAGTGGCAGCTACAATGTTCCCCACTCTGTGACACTACAGGTGTGGCAGTACCATGTCCCCTTCTCTGTGACACCACAAGGGTGGCAGCCCCAAAATTCCACTCTTTATGACCCCACAGCAATGGCTGCTCCAACGTTCCCTTCTCTGTCACACCAGAGCAATAGCAGCACCAACATTTCCCTCTGTGTGATACCACAGTGGTGGCAATCCTGATCTTCCCCTCTGTGTGACACCACAGTGGTGGCAATCCTGACCTTCCCCTCTGTGTGTCACTGCAGCTATGGCAGCCCTAAGTCCCTTTTCTGTGACACCACAGCAGTGACAGCCCCAACGTTGCCCTCTCTGTGACACCACAGCTGTGACACCCTAATCTCCCTCTCTGTGACACCAGAGGTGGCAGCCCCAGCGTTCCCCTCTGTCTGACACCAACACAGTGGCAAACCAAAGATTCCCCTCTCTATGAGGAAACAGTGGTGGCAGCCCCAGCGTTCCAATCTCTGTGACACTGCAGCAGTGCAGCCCCAACGTTCCCCTCTCTGTGACACCACAGCAATGGCAGCCCCAGTGTCCCACTGTCTGTGACACCACAGCGGTCACAACCTCAACTTTCCCTCCTTGTGACACTGCAGCTGTGGCAGCCCAGAAGTTCTCTCAGTGACACCATTGCTGTGGCAGCCCCAGTGTCCCCCTCTCTGTGGCACCGCAGAGGTGGAAGCCCCAAAGTTCCCCTCTCTCTGTCACTCCAGGGGTGGCTGTCTAAAGTTCTACTCTCTATGACAGCAGCACAGTGGCAGTTGCAACATTCCCCTCTCTGTGACACCTCAACATTTGCAGCCCCAGTGTTCCCCTGTCAGTGACACCACAGTGGTGGCAACCGCAGTGTTCCCCTCTCTGTGACATGACAGCGGTGGCAAAACCAATGTCCCCTTGTCTATGACACCAAAGCGATTGCAAGCCCTGTGTTCCCCTGTCTGTGACACCACAGAGGTGGCACCCCCAGTGTTCTCCTGTCTATGACAGCATTGCAGGGCCAGCCCCAACATTCCCCTCTCTGTGACCCCTCAGCCCTGGCAGCCGCTGTGACAGCACAGCTGTGGCAGTCCCATTGTCCTGGTCTCTGTGACGGCACAGCTGTGGCAGCCGCTGTGTTCCCCTCTCTGTGACACCACCGTCCTGGCATCCCCAGCGTTCCCCTCTCTGTGACAGCACAGCTGTGGCAGCCCCAGTGTTCATCTCTCTGTGACAGCACAGCTGTGGCAGTCCCATTGTCCTGGTCTCTGTGACAGCACAGCTGTGGCAGTCCCGTTGTCCTGGTCTCTGTGACACCACAGTGGTTGCTGCCCAAACGTTCCCCTCTCTGTGACAGCACAGCCCTGGCAGCAGCACTTGAACAGAAGCAGCAGCTGTGGAACAACAGGGGAGCAGGGGAGGAGCAGAGACGGAACTCTGGAAGAGCAGGAGATGAGCAGTGCTGCAGCAGTGTTGGAGCGATGTTGGACAAGCAGGGGAACTGTGCGGGAGCATCCCCAGAGCAGCAGTGGAGCAGCTTTTGAGCAGCAGTGGAGTAACCATGGAAAAGGTGGAACAGTGGTGGCACAGGAACCACAGCCATGAACAGTGGTGGCACATTGGTGGCACATTGGAGGCATTTTGGTGGCATGTTGGTGGCACGTTGGTGGCACATTGGTGGCATATTGGTGGCACGTTGGTGGCATGTTGGTGGCACATTGGAGGCACGTTGGTGGGACCGTGGTAGCACATAGGTGGCACATTGGTGGCACGTTGGTGGCATGTTGGTGGCACGTTGGTGGAACGTTAGTGGCACATTGGTGGCACATTGGTGGCACATTGGAGGCACTTCGGTAGCACGTTGCTGGCACATTGGTGGCACATTGGAGGCACGTTGGTGGCATGTTGATGCCACGTTGGTGGCACAGTGGTAGCACATAGGTGGCATATTGGTGGCATGTTGGTGGCACATTGCTGGCACATTGCTGGCACGTTGGTGGCACATTGGAGGCACATTAGAGGCACGTTGGTGGCACGTTGGTGGCACAGGCTCCACAGCCGTGGAGCAGCGCCAGAGATGCCGAAGCTGCGGGACACAGAGCGGCTCCGAGCGCTGTGTCCTGCAGGAGCCGGCCCCGCACACCAGAGCGATCCCATCAGGCTGACCCAGAGCAGGGGCAGCAGCAGGAATTGCTGCTGGGCTCTGGAAGGCGCGGATGGAGAACATTTAATGGTGGCCTGGGGGTTTGATCCTGCTCATTGTGGCCGCTTCTGGCGTGCCGGGACAGTTCCAGTCCATCTGAAGTCATGAACTCAGGAGATACTGAGGGCAACAGCAATCAAATTGCCTTCTTTACTGCAGGGAAACACAGCTTGGGAGAAGTTTCATGATTTCTGATTTAGGAACCAAACTGGGTCAGTTACTGGCCTGTGCTTTGTTCTAGTCCAAGAAGAAATTTCCAAAGTGCTGCGGTTTGGAGTTACAAACGAGCAACGTGCCTCATCACCTGGATATTGCACTTGGAGTACAGAGCTATTTGTGGTCGTTATGATCAAGAAAACCACTGGAATTCTTTTCCCGATTTCACTCTTTATTCCTCTCTCTGGGATGAAGCCTCCAGGACTCCCTGCAGGTCTGCTTTCCAGAATCTGCTCCTCTGGAGTTGGGATTGGACAAATGAGCAGTGGGAAGAGGGAGGAAAATGGACTGTTCAAACTGCAAACTCTGTTTTTGTAGCCTCTGGATTTCCAGTGTTTAGAAATTGTCATGTTTTCAACTATATGCCCAAATCCCACATTTCTCACTTTTGCCCTGGCAGAAAACCTTCCTTTGGCCCCATTTAGGAACTGACCCTCAGAAACACCTCAGTGCAGATGCTTTTTGGTTGGTTTTGCTAACAGATGACAAGAAAATCAGCGCAAGGGGAGGCATGAGGGAGAGGGCAGAAACAATTCCTTTCTTTTGTCTTCCTGGTAGAAAATCTCCTGCAGAGGTTGTGCTGCAGCAGGAGACTTGGCGGGCCAAGGGCTGAGGGAAGCGATTCAGCTGAGGCAGCTGAGACATCTCCTCCCTGGTTTGCAGCCCTGGGGCTGGCAGGGGACACAGCTGCCCCCCGTGCACCCCACAGCCCCTGGAATGGGGGATTCTTCCCGCCTCTGCCAGATGCTCCTTCTCCATCCCTGGCCTGGGTGCTCGTGCTCTGAGTTCCCTGCCGTGGTCATTGCTGGAGGTGGGGAGCAGGAGGGAGGAGTTCAGCGCCAACCTGGGAGGTGCCAGTGGGGCAGAGATGTGTGGAGGTGACAGTGACAGAGCGACAGGATGTGCAGATGGACACACGGACAAGACAACACCTCTGGGGGAAACCTCTTTGAGATTTAGAGACATTTCCTTTGGAACACACACACGGACACAGACACACAGACACAGAGTGTAGCTTTGCTGAAAGGGTTTATTTCTCATTTGAGGAAAAAGGCCCAGGGCTCACAGGGGATCAGGTGATTTCTCCAGAGGTGATCATCTCCTCATGCCACTGGAGGGGGACAGGACATGATTTTCACCAAGCGTTCCAGTGCTAAAAGACAGAGCCCAAAATGTGATGCCCTGTGTCCCCTGGACAGGAGAGGGGCCTCGTGCCCACCTCTCTTTCTAGAGGGTGAAAAGAATTGAGGTTCTGGATAAACCCAGGACAGGATTTGGCCCCTCAGATCCACAGCGTCCCCAAACCCCCTAAGCCCTGGGATGCTCCAAAACTGGCCTGAGAACCTCCCTGCCCCCAGGGGGACTGTAGGGTTCCCAGAGCTCCCCAAGTGCAAGGAAAGACTTGGGGCTGCTCTATGCAGCCACCTTGGGAAACAGATCAGTGAAAGCTCCTTTGTGTCCCTCTGCTGGCCCCAAACTCTGCCCACCCAGAACACCCCAGGGTCCCCCATGAACCTCCCAGCACCACGTCGGGGTCAGGGGAGCACCAAGTGCTGCTCACCTATCCATGGAGAGCGGCAGCCAGGCGCTTCTGCCGCAGAACAGCCACCAGCTTTTCAGCCACAGGGGGCTGGGGACAAAGGCAGCGTTAGAGACACACTGGGGGCACTGGGCTGCACTGGGAGGCAGGGGAGAGCAGGGGGGCCTTGGGGAAGGGGCTGTGGGAGCAATGGGGTGCAGGAGCTGCTGTGCTGCTGCCCAGAAGCACTGGGCTCCTGGCCAAGAGGCACAGCTGGGGCAGGGGCTGCGTCCTGGCTCATCCAGGGGCTCCTGGGCTGACAGGGATGGGAATGCAGCAGGGCCCTGGGCAAAGGCTTCCCTGGGGAGCAGCCCTGGGGCAGGGCATTGTCTGGGCTGTCAGGAGGGGTGCACTGGGCTCTGCTGGGACAGACTGGGATGGCCTGGGCTGTGCTGGCCAGGCAAGGGGAGGCTCTGACAGCGGCAGAACTCGTGGTACCCACCAGAGGCGTCTCCAGGACCGCGACATTGTCTAAATCCAACTGCAGAGAGACCAGGAGACCTCGCTGGTCACTGGGATGTCCCCGGTGCCAGCAAGGGATGGGGGGACACCACTGCCCCCCAATGCCCTGAGGGGATGCCCTCCCATGCCAGCAGCACACTCACCTCCCGCAGATCATCTTGGGTTCCTTCCAGGAGTGCCTGGAAAGGAGAACAAAGGATGGGTCTGGACTGGACCTTGTGGGGCTGGGGGGGACACGGGTGCAGGGAGCAGGGCGCAGGCAGAGGGATGGGAATTCAGGGCCTCCAAGGAGATCTGTTTGAGGTGGGGGGAGACACAAAGACACTGATCTGGGGTCACTTGAGGGCCCAGGGGACAGGGCTGAGGGTGTGGAAGGAGCAGGGTGTAAGGTACAGGGGAGGAAAAAGGAATTGAGGTGTAGGGACATGGGTGGGCAAGGGAGGGTCTTGGCAGGGACAGAAGAACAAGGACAGGTGGGGCAAAACCAACGGGACTGGGAGATCATTGGAGTATGGGGAGCGAGTCAGGGAATTCTATAGGAGGACCCTGCTGCAGTGGCCAGGAAGAAAGGCAAAGGATTGAGGGGGGACATGGAAGGAAAGGCCTCAGGAATGGTCAGTGGGAAGGCATTTGGGGACCCTGAATGGGACACAGAGGAGGCACCAAAAGGGTGGGATGGGAGGCCAGAAAGGAGGGCAGGATGTGGGGAAGCGTTTGGCTGGTGCCTCACCTTGGCCTGTGCCGGGGGGCACAGCAGGATGGAGAAGAGCAGGGCCACGCTGAGCACAGCCACCTTCATCTTCCTCTGGCTCTGGGCAGCGCTGCCTGAGGCTGCAGCAGGTGAGGAGCACCTTTATCCCTGCCGGGACTCCTCCCTGCACCCTCCCTGCCAGCCCCCAGGCCAAAGCCCGGCTTGGCACAGCCCCCAGCCCTGGCCACAAGCCCAGCCCTGGCACAGAGTCCACCCCACCCCACCTGTGGCACGGATCCAGCCCCCTTGCCCGGCATCCCTCCAGCTTCCTGCACGGGGCAGCTGCCCCTGGAAGGGCCCAGGCACCTGGGGGGCCAAGGGGGGCAGGCAGGGAGCCAAAGGCACCTGGGGACCCTGTGGGCACAGCCCCCAGTCCAACACAATCCATCCTCCAACAGCCCCCAGTGCCAGATCCCCCATCTCCTGCTGCCCCTCCCCTCCCAGAGCTTTCCCTGGGGGACACCCCAGAGCTGAGCCCGGCCCCAAACCCAACATGTGGGAGAACAAGGGGAACAAGGCACATGGGATCAGGTGGCTGATTGGCATCTCAGCCACTGCAGACACTGGGCAGCACTGGGCAATGCTGAGCACCTGCAGACAAGGCTGAGGCCTGGGGAATGCCTCAGGAGTGACAATTCCCACATCCACACAACCCGATATCCCTTTCCCTGCAGATGCCAAACCCCACCAAGCTCCATGCCCACAGCACTGTCCCGAGGGGAATATGCCCTGCCCTGCCCCTCATCCTGTCACACCTGCAGCCACCGAGCCCTCCCAGAGCACCTGGGTCATGGCCCTGGCTCTGGGCCCAGGCCAGCACTGGCCCTGAGCAGGATGTGCCCATCCCAGGCACATGGGGAAGTGGGCACCTGTCCCCAGGCAGCCACTCGGAGCTAATTGGGGTAACAGAGGTGCCCTGTGAGGAGGAGGAGGGGTGTTGGTGCCCTGCCAGCCTCTCTGACAAGCCCTGTTTACCCAGGCCCTGAGGCACCAGGAGCACATTCAGACATCTTGGGCTTCCAGGAAGGAAAATCCACAGTGAAGTGGTTCCTGAGAGCTGTCCATGGCTGTGATTCCTGTTGGACATTCCAGGGCATTAGTGAAGGGTTCTGCACATCTCTTTCCCCAGGGACAATGTGCATCCATCAGAGAAGTGTTATGGCCCAGCTGGGAAAACATTTCAGGCCACTGCCTTGATTGTTTGCTCTGGAACTCACCCAAGGAGGCGCAGGGCCCAAGGGGGAAGATTTCCCTTGGGGGTTTTGATGCTTTGGGCCTTGGAGGAGACACCAGAGTGTCCCTGTGGGAAATTCTTGACCAGATGGACAAGAGCTGTGATGTCATTGGTTTTCTGAGGTCACCTTGGAGACAAATGGAGGAAGTGTCTGCAAGACCCTAAACAGTGAATGAATGGATGAAGGAGATTCTCACTGTCCTGACCCACTATCCAGCAAAACCACAGCCAAGGGAAGAGGCCTGGTGGAATCAGGGGGGAAGGAGACCTTGTTGAGCCTGGTGCACACTGGGCACTGTGGGGTGATCCCCTGCTGGTGTCCCAGCTGTCAGTGCAATACCACTGCTCTGATAAGACTGGGTCCTTAAGAAACAAAAGAAGTGTTCAAGCTCAGGGGAGGGGGGGATCTGGTCGCACTTCTCTTCTCTGGCAGTTTCTCTCCCAGGGGGACATTACATGAGAATTGGGATGCGGTAAAGGACAGGGCTGAGGGCAGCTGCTCCCTCTCTCTCTGGGCTTCGCAGGAGGACGCTGGGAGCTGCTGCCTGGGAAAAGGAATTGGTTGCTGCGGGTGGCCAGAGCAGCTTCCCCAGGCAGGCGCTGTCAGGCGCCTGCAGCACCGAAAGCGTCTCCACTTGGGGCTGCCTTGACAACTGCCCCAGCCCAGCAGACGCCTGAGCCCGGATGGTGCAATCAAAGCCTCACCAGAGGGACGAGAGGACTCCTCACAGAGCAGATCCAGCCGGGTTTATCAAGGGAAAATCCAAGGGCCCGGGTGAAGTGAGGGTGAAGAGAGAAACAGGAGCAAGAGGGAACACAACCTCTGCTGAAGGGAACCAGAGGCAAAGAGCCAGGAGCAGGGCTGGGGCCAGGGTATATAACTGGAGGAAGGTAGGAGGGCTCGGGGTACAAATTATCCAATGGGGAAGGGAGTCAGGGCTGGAGTTAAGGTGGGGTGACACGGGACGCACCAATGGGGGAGCAGAGTGGGAGGGGTCTCTCAGGGAAAGCCAATGGAGGAACGGGGAGTACAGAACTTTCTGGAACTGGGGGATGAGCAGCAGTCGATTGACAACAGCACATTCACATTGAAAAGCAAAGAACCACGGGGAATTGCACCAGTCTCTCACCTTAACTTAAACAGTGGTGTCCTCCAATGACATCCCAGGTTTGTCTTCTCCATGGCTGTCTCTCACATCTCCCCTTTTTTATTTATTAAATAAACATTTCCCAGTCTTTTGTCAATTCTTTTCTTAAAACACATCAGTGCTGCTGAAATGATAACAACTATGAGAAGGACCCACAATAAACTTTTAAGAATGGGGGCCACCCACACAGGAAGGCCCCACTGCATGAGAGTTTTGTCCATCATGTCCACAACTTTATTTTCAGTAAGAAGAGTCTTCATTTGCTCTTGCATTTGTTTGATGTTGGCCTGGATCGATGTGCTTTTCCATGACAGGTTAAAACAACAAAGTCCTTTGAAATCTTCACAACCATGGCCACGGGAGAGCAGCAGGAAGTCGATGGCCGCTCTGTTCTGAAGGGTGGCATGTCTGGTGGTTTCCTCGTCCGCTAGAAGGTCTGATAAGGCAGCGGATGTAGCCTTGCTCTGCTTACTAAGCCAGCACTCCAGGTGAGAAAGCTCACCGAGGGCCTTCACAGCTGCAACCCATGGTAGAAAGATGGAAACAGCGACTCCCTTTGTCTTCCCCAATTATAAATTTGGCCATCACAATTTTGATTGAATTGGGAGTACGATCTTTTCTGGTGCGCCAATTGAGTTTCTTGTTTCCAATTTTTCTTTTGGGTAGTGTTTGGGGTGAGGGTAGTAAGCTGGCCAAGGCTGCAGGGGCCCCCTTTGATCTTTGAGGGGATCCCTGCCCACACCCTGTCACCACAGATGAGAAACACTCCCTTGGGAAGCACTCTGGGAAAGGGAGAGGACTTAGATAATGTTTTGGCAGTATAATTGCACCAGTCAACATCATTGTATCTCTTATCATTTGGTGATTTATCTTTTCTCACTATCATCTGTGGTTCAGATTTCTCATGCCAATTTTGTTGGGGTGGCTCCTAGAAAAAGTTGACACAAGAAGTCGCTTTGAGGAGCCCGGTAGGTCTAGTTCTTGGAGGTCCTGTGGTGCATGGGGTAAGATCTTCATCCACTCGTCCCAGGTGTCTACCAGGGTGGGCTTCTTACCTGCAGAGGCATATTCATTTGGTGACAGGGGGATTCCCACCAGACATGTAGACAGCGGGTCTTTTGCACCTCCCGTGGCCATGCAAAAGTTATCCTGCTTGAGAGATTTCCCCAGTGTGACCCATAGGTTTTCTGTTGGTTGTGGCACGACCCATCCAACCGCTGTTTGGATGCACAGGAGCACAGTGACGGTGGCAGCAGCTGTTAAGGTATTTCGGGGTGTCCTGGGAGTGGCCATCTGGTCCTCCAGTGAGTCAGGTATCGACTGTTTGAGCACTGATGGAAACATGAAGTTAGTTAGTTGTCAAGTTAGTTGTCACTGTAATTTTCTTCGTTTTTAGTCAAGTTAGTTAGTTGTCAAGTTAGTTGTCACTGTAATTTTCTTCATTTTGTCCCCACGGTAGGGAGGGCGAGGGATTGGCAATTGGGGCAGGTGGAGACAATTGCCTTGGCTTGGTCTCTGGAAATCTTAAATTGACCTACTAAAGCTGGAGCATTCTGAGGGAAGAATGCATGGCTTAGACGAGCCTGCTGAAAGACATGTGGTGCAGCGGGGGAAATGTGGGTGGCACTTGCTGCCATTGCTAACAAGTCTGCTCTCCGCTTGCCCTCAGTGATGTATCTTGGCAGCTCTGTGTGCAACCGGACGTGCAGAACGTGATAAGGTTGCTCTCTGTGGGAGATGAACCAAATTAATTCAGAGAGCAAGCTGTAGAATTTTTTATTTTGGACTTCCTTGAGCAGGGCACGCTCTGCCCGCTCTGCTATCCCGGTGACATATGCAGAATCTGTGACTGAATTGAAGGGTGGTTGGAATGTTCGAAACGCCCTCACAGCTGCAGCAAGTTCTGCAGTCTGGGGGGAACCTTCAGCAACCTGCATATCAGACTCCCACTTCTGAGTGTCTGGGTCCCTCCAGGTGAACACTGACTGGTGAGATTTGCCTGGACCGTCAGTGAACTCCGTGATAGAGTTTTTGAGTGGAGTTTTACTTTTATCTGATTTTGGGGCCAAATGCAGTGAATCTTTAAAAAGTCTGTGTTCAGGATAATGACTTGAAATTTTTCTGGGATAGCTGTTGAATGAAATTTGCAGATGTTCATTTGTTTGTAGTAGAGAATCCAATTGTTCCAAAGTATAAGGGAGGTAAATGCACACCGGATCACAAGCTGCGAGAGTCCGGAGGCAATGCCAGCCTTTAATAATAAGTTTGGCTACAAGTTCTGGTGGGGTGGTAACTGTTTGATGTGGTTGGTGCAGCAGAAAAAGCCACTCGATGATGATGATGAGTGGGGTTTTTGAAGTATCATCCCACTGAAAGAGCAGCACATGGAAGTTTGGGCACTTACCAAAAATACCGAGGCTGAGGGGAAGGGACCGGTCTGTCCGATGTGCCTGGCGGTGTTTGATGGCGCTGGCGACTCTCTCCAAAGCCTCCCAGGCTTCTGGCGTTAGCGAGCGTGGGGAAGCCAGGTCGCCGTCTCCTCGTAGAAGGTCGAAGAGCGGTGCCAGTTCTTCTGTGGCGAGGCCCAGGAGAGGTCGGATCCACGTGATGACGCCGCACAGCTGTTGCGTGTCTCTTAATGTCTGGGGGTGCTCGTTGATGGACAGAGGTTGAGGCACGATGGTCCTTCCTGTGATTAAAAACCCGAGGTACTTCCATGGGCTCCATAGCTGGATTTTTTCCTGAGCTTTCTGAAACCCCGCGCTTTCGACAGCTGCGACAGTCGTGGAAAGTGCTGCGTCTGAGTAAGACTTGGTGGAAGCACAGATTAGTACGTCGTCCATGTAATGTAGGTGTGAGACTCTGTCCAAAGTTTCTCTCATCTGCCTCACGATCGTCATTGGGGACCACTGAAGAAAAGCCCCTTGTCTGAAGTTTCTGGCCCTGTTGGAGAAAGTTACATGCCAAGGGCCCCGAGACCTGAGCACAGCTGCTGGCATTGCTAAGCTATTGTTCACAGGTGTGTTTGCTGTATGCTACACTGAACCCAATGAAAGGAAGAAGGGGGCCCCTTGCCTTTTTGCAACAATAGCCTTGGAAGTTGTCCCACCTCTCGGCCTGGCTGGACTTCTCCTGAGTTTTGGGTGGTCCCCCACAGAAGACCCCTCACTTGTCTTACAACGGCCGTGACAGACAGACTGAGATGTACAAGGCCTCTCCATCAAAGACCGAGACATGAAATCCCTATGTGAAAAGGCCCCCCCACACTCTTTCCAAGGACTGGGACTGAGACCCCTAACCTGGGGGAGGTGTGTGGGGGAGGCAAGCTAACCAAAGCAAGATGGATGTTGCAGGTGCGAGCCGAGGACCAAGAAGACGATGGCTCTCACCCACTGCAGAGAACATGGACTGTGTGTACCCTTCTCTAAATACCATTTTTTCCCCCAAAAATACAATAGACTACCTTTGATACGGTTTCATGTTTTACCCCTTCCCCCATCAACAAAAAGGGGACAATAAGAGTTCGGATGAACTGCAACCCTGAGATCTCCCCAGACGTTACCTGGTGAACTCCATTGGCTGGACATCAAAGGACTTTGCCATTTCTACGTTTGGTAGCTCTATACCTTCCTTCCTCTTCCTCCCTCTTTTTCCCTTTTCCCCAATTCCTCCCCAATGCATTTTCTTGTGGTTATTCAATAAAGGTACATTTGTTTTGATTATCACTGCAACCCCCTGTACCATGTCGGTGTTTTTTGCACTCTGAGATCAACCCACGAACCATCACAAAACCCGTTCGTAAGGATGGATTGTGACACTTGCATACATACTATAGAAACCTTCTATCAAACCTTAAAAATTCTCTACAAATTCATTTCCAACATTACTGGGTCTGGCACTGCCCAGATCTGGTGTTTGCTGCCACCTCCAGTGCCCAGATCTGGAAATTCCCTTGTTCCGGCAGAGCCAAGTCCAGCAATTTTCTGGTAAAAAAGCCAAAATCTGGCAATTTCCCACTGCCGACACCGGCAATGCCAAGATCTGGTGTTTGCTGCCACCACCCGTGCCCCAGTCTGGACATACTCGGTTCCAACACAGCCCAAGTGCAGCAGTTTTTTGGAAAAAGAAGACAAAACGCAGCAATTTCCTGGTGCCACGACTGTCACCACCCAGACCTGGTGTTTGATGGCACAGCCCATGCCCAGATCTGAACATTTCCCTGTGCCACCACAGCCCAAGTCCAGCAATTTGCTGGCAAAGAAAGCCAAAAGCAGGCAAATACCTGGTGCCTACACTACTCCGATCTCGTGTGTGCTGACACCGCCTGTTCCCAGCTCTGGAATTTTTCAGATGCCTGCACAGCACAATTCCAGCAGTTTGCTGGCACAGAAAGGTCACATTTGGCAATTTCCTGGTGGTGGCAAATACCCCACCAAGATCTGGTGGGCGCTGGCACTGCCAGTGCCCACATCTGGATATTTCCTGGTGCCAGCACAGCCCAAATGCAGCAATTGTCTGGCAAAGAAAGCCAAAACCCGGCACCTCCCAGATCTGGTGTGTTGGGGTCGGTTTAAAAGAAGAAGGAGACCTTGGCTTAAGGCCGTGGGAAAACCCTCTTTAGTTGGGGTCAGCAGGAGCTCCCGCCCATAATCCTCTTGTTCAGTTATGCAGATTGTTACTAGAAAGTTCTGAGTTCTCTTTGCTACCATTGGTTACATTTTACTGCAAAAATTGTAATATTCATAATCCTTCCTTCCTCTTGGATCCTTCCCTCAGATCCCACCTTAACCCCTCCCCATATATAAATGGATAAATATCCCTGCTGGACCCTGGACCCAGGCTTTTTTCTGCTTTGCTCTGTGTACTGTGCACGCTGTCCTGTTTGTTGTGTTTGCCTTCATTAAAGTTCTGTTTCCAGACAAGCAGATGAAAGCAGTCTCTGTCTGTAAAGTGGCCAGAGCTGGTTCTCAGGGAAACCACTGGCCAATGGTCCGGACGAGGACCAGAAGATTTCACTGGTGTTTGCTGGCACCGCCAGTGCCCAGAGCTGGAAATTTCCCTATTCTGACACAGCCCAAGTGCAGCAATTTGCTGGCACAGAAATCCAAAACCCGGCAACTTTCTGCTACTGGCTCTGGCACCGCCCACATCTTGTGTTTGCTGCGCCAGTACCCAGATTTGGAAATTTCCCGGTGCCAGCAGAGCCCAAATCCGGCAGATTTCTGTTGCTGCCAACGACACCACCCAGATCTGGTGTTTGCTGGCAGCGCCAGCGCCCAGATCTGAAAACTTCCTGGTGCCAGCACAGCCCAAGTGCAGTGATTTGCTGGCACAGAAAGCCAAAAGTTGGAAATTTGCAGGTTCTGGCTCCAGCACCATCCAGATCTGGTGTTTGCTGGCAGCGCCAGTGCCCAGATTTGGAAATTTCCCAGTGCCTTCACAGCCCAGGTCCAGCAATTTGGTTTTAGCTAGCTTAGTCAGAGAAGTTCCTGGGACTGGGACTTTCCTTTTTCTTGGAACTGTTGAAACCTGCTCTGGACTGAAAACCCAGAAAAACACCTGCAGCTCACACCTGTGGCCCACTGAGGTCTGGGACGCTGCATTCCAGCACCAGAGGGACTTAGAAGAGACCGAGTGAGCCAACTACACCCCACAAAAAGGAGTCTCTGAATTTGCCATCCCTTCAGCACTGTCAGAGGTTTCATTTAATATTATTCATTTTTCATTCTTGGGAATACTTTACTTGATAAATAAACTGGGGTTTTATTACTTTTCCCAAGAGAAGTCTTTTTCTGAACTAGTAGGGGGAGAGGCCACTGGAACTTGATTTCTAGACGGACCCCTTTTGGAGGCTTCCTCCCAAAATTTGCCCTAAACCAGCACAAACAGTCACAATGGAAACTTCACCAGTGGCACAACACCCCAGCCCACCAGGAAAAGAAAGGACATGTAAAGTTCTCCAAACAGTTGTCCTGCTTTGCTGCAAAAGTCCTGCTGCAGACACTGTGCAGTGTGGAAAGCCAAGAGAAGCTGCAGCTGGTGGCAAATCTTGGGACAGAAGCTTGACCTTGTTCTCCAGGAGAGATTCTTGGCAAGAGCAGAGAGGAGAAGATTCCTGGAAAACTGAAACAGCTTTCCAGAAGGGAAATGTAAATGAAAGAAACAATCCAAGATGTTTTCCTTTATTTATTTCTATACTCCCCTTTTCCATGGGGCACTACTTCTCCATCCCAGTAATTCCAGATGCACTGCACCTCTAAGATCAGTGGCTTAGTGATTTTTAGACACTCTAAAATACCATGAGGCACACAGAGTTTTCCTTCCCCTGTCTTTACTGGAAGGCAACACTGGAGATGTACGTGCAGTGCTGGGCTCAGGTAGGAATCCTAGCCCAAGGGAAGGTGTCCCGCCAGTGTTTGCCCCTCAGCCAGGCCAATGCAGAGCAGCAAGCGAGGGCATTGCTGTGCCAGTGTGCAGGAGTCAGGGCTCTGCACCTGGGCTCAAGGCTGCAAAGTTCCCGTGTTTGGACAGACTCAGGGGCTGTGCCCGGGGCGCGCGGGGCTCGAACGTGGGGCTCGTGGGGCGAGCGGGGAACGGACACGGGGACGAACGGCCCCGGTGCTTCAGTTGCAGCGGCGGCAGCGGCGGCAGCAGCAGCGGCGGCGGCGGCAGCGGCGGCAACAGCGACAGAAGAAGCAAAAGCAGATAATCTATAACGATCTTTCTCCTTCTCTCTTTCTTTCTCTGTCTCTCTTTCTTGGTCTTTCTCTCTTTCTTTCTCTGTGTCTCCCTTTCCCGCCGTCGGGCACCCTTCTCCCGGGGTCCCTTGCCCGGCGTCCCTCTCCTCTCCCCGCCTCCCTCTCGTGTCCCCGCCTCCCTCTCCCCCTGCCGGGCCGGGCCATGCCCCCGGCCCGCCCCCGGCCCCGGGCGGGGCTGCCCCGTGCCCGGCCCCGCCCGTCCCGCCGCGGTCTCGCCTCCGCCCGGCTCTGGCCCTACTGGCGGTGGCGCTGCTGGGCGGGCATCAGTGCCGTGTGCGGGGGCGGCATTGCCGCCCTTCGCCTCCGCCTGGCCCGAGCTCGGCCCCGGCCCCGAGGCAGGCTCCAGCCCCGAGCCCGGCCCCGGCCCCGGCCCCGGCCCCGGCTCCTGCCGGGGCCGGCGGAGGACACAGGCGGCGCGGCCGCTGCCGCCGCCTCCGCTGCGGCTTCCCCGGCCCGAGCTCCGCCGCTCGGCAGCGCGGCCGCCGGCCCCGAGCCTCCCGTGCCGCGTTGCGAGGAGCGAAGGCCTGGGCATGGCCGGCCCGGGGCGGCTGAGGGGCGCTCGGGGGCCCTTGCTGGCCCCGGGCCGAGCGCTGACAGCCGCGTCCCGCCCGCAGGGACGGCGCCCGAGGCCCTGCAGGAGCGCTACCGCCTGGGTTCGCTGCTGGGGCGCGGAGGATTCGGCAGCGTCTTCGCGGCCACGCGGCTCTCGGACGGCGCCCCGGTGAGCGGCGGGGCCGGCGGCGGGCGCAGGAGGAGGGGACGGAGGAGGACGAGGAGGAGGAGGAGGAGGATGGGGCTGGGCAGGGCGGGCGGCGAGCTGAGCCCGCTGCTGTCCTTGGCTTGCAGGTGGCCATCAAGAGGGTGCCACGGAACCGCGTCCGGCACTGGGGCGAGCTGGTGAGTGAGCGGGGCCAGCGGCAGCAGCCGGGGCTGCCGGGCGGGGATGAGCCGAGGCCCGGCACGGTGGAAGCCGCCAGGACGCCTCGAGGGGGAGCGGGCGTGGGCGCAGCGCAGGGCGCAGAGCATCCCGGGCTGGCTCAGGGCTTCCCCAGGCCTGGCACGGCATCGGCCCCACTGAGGGCATTGTGCTCCTCCCGCAGCCCGACGGCAGCAGGGCCCCTCTGGAGATCGTGCTGCAGGCCAAGGTGTCCACTGGCTTCCCCGGTGTGGTGCAGCTCCTGGAGTGGTTCGAGCTGCCCAACCACATCGTGATGGTGCTGGAGCGGCCAGAGCGGTGTCAGGACCTGCATCGTGTCATTCGGGCACGGCGGTTCCTGCCCGAGGAGGTGGCGCGGGAGCTGTTCCGCCAGGTGCTGGAGGCCGTGCGGCACTGCACCAGCTGCGGGGTCCTGCACAGGGACATCAAACCCGAGAACATCGTGCTTGACCTGGCCACCGGGCAGGCCAAATTGATTGACTTTGGCTGTGGCACCTACCTGCAAGAGACAGCCTACACCCACTTTGCAGGTGAGCCCACGTAAGGGTGTACTCCTGGTCCCGGGATCTCATGGCTCAACATCTCCCAGCCCAAGCTGGCTGTGGCAGCGGGGATTCTCCCTTTTGCTGCCAGTCAGGGGACTGAGTCTTCAGCTGAGTTGCTTTAGTGCGGGGCTGGGTGGGGAGCCATCTTCCAGCCCTGCTGGCAGCCTTTGCCAGCCACTCTGCCCAGGACTGAGGCTGGGCTGGGGCAGCCAGCCCGACCAAAACCCCCGTGGGTGGGGGTAGCAGAGAGGGGGGTGGAACCTGTGCCCCAGCCAGTTTGGTGTGCAGGCGAGAGGAAGGGCTTGCACTGCTCCACTCGCCCTGTTTGCCTTGGCTTCCTAATATTTTTGGGGCAATGCAGGCAGGGAGGAAAAGGGGCATGTTTTCCCCAGCACAGAGAGGGCTTTTCCTTTGCTTGTCATGGTCAGGCTTAGCTGGGGCTTCCTCTGCCCTCTTCTGAAACCAGTGGCTTCTTTTCCAAGCCTTAGTTTGTGCACAAGTCCCAAGTGCTGGCGAGAGGGCAGTGGTCACCCTGTGTGCCACTGATGCAGCCCCCGCAGGCCCAGGGATGCTGGGGCCAGGCTCTGGGAGCAGCAGCATCCCCCTGCTGAACTCCATCTGTATTCCATAGGAACACCGTCCTACAGCCCCCCGGAATGGACCCACTTTGGCTGGTACCATGGCGAGGCAGCAACGATCTGGTCCCTGGGCATCCTGCTGCACCAGATGGTCTGCGGGGAGCACCCTTTCAGGAGGGGCCGGAACCTCAGCTGGGGCCAGCTCCCGCTGCCACAAGGGCTCTCTCAAGGTGGATCCTCTTCTCTGGGCACGGGGGGAATCCCAGTGCTGGGAGCCAGCAGCGGGCTCGTGAGCATCCCGCTCTGGCAGCTGCTGAGGAGGTGGCACATGTCCTGCTCTCCTCCAAAACTGGGAATTGATGGGAAAGTTTAGGCCCAAACCTGAGCGCATCCAGCAAGGCCTGGCATGGCAATAGTGGGGCAAAGCAGACAGGAGCCTTCTCTGGCTGACCGGCAGGTTCTGCTTTCTCTGCCCAGAGTGCAAAGATCTGATCAGGTGGTGTTTATCCGTGAACTCCTTGGAAAGACCCACATTAGAAGACCTGTTCTCTGATCCTTGGGTGCAGGATATTCCTCGGCCATAGAAGAAGGGAGAGAGCCACAGGCACACTTTGATCCAGGGCCCTGGTAAGTTGCAGCTCCACACATGCCTTGGCAATCAGAAGCAAAGGAACCCAGACCTTTTTGTGCTGCCTGTGTCACTGCACAGGGTCATGGGATGGGCACACGCAGCCCTTGTGCTGCAGCTGAGCTGCTCTGCCCAGCACTGGTGGCCGCCATCCAAGCTGGTTTTGCTTGTGCTGGTTCCCTGACAGCTGGGGCCCTGGGCAGACCCGGAGAGCCTGGTCTCCCCCCAGGGAAGTAGCAGGACCCCCTGGAGAAGCTGTACCGGGTGGGGATGCTGCTGCTGCTGCTGCTGCTGCTGCTGCTGCTGCTGCTGCTGCTGCTGCTGCTGGAGACAGCCAGGATGGCACCAAGGATGAGAAGCTCTTCCTCAGCCTGGCCACTGGAGACTGAAGGTGATGGACTTTGATTCTGGCACCTTCTTCAAAGCCAGACTCCACAGGGAATTTGCAGATGAGTCCCCACCCGGGGAAATGCTGCCAGATTTGGGCATGGCCCAGCCTGGCTGGGAAGCAAAGGTTCCCCCTGTGCTGGGGCAGATGCAACTCATTCTTCAGTCGCTGCCCAGCTGCTTTTGGCAGGGCTGGGGCATGGGCTGGGCTGGGTACAAATGGGAGTGGGCTCCTGGCCCTGCCAACAGCCCCCAGCAGCCACCGTGGCCTGGGCTGGGGCTGGGGCTGGGGCAGCCAGCCCGACACAAACAAAGCCCCATGCTGGGAGCAGAGGTGGGACTCCAGAAGCTGTGCAGGGGCTGCTTTGCTCTGCAGGCAAGGAAGGGCTGGGCTGCTGCACTGCCCTTGTTTGCTTTGGGATCACCGTGATTTTGGGGGGCAGTGCTGGGTGGAAGAGAGAAAGTGTGGGCTTTCCCTACCATGTAGGAGTTGGGCCTTCCTCAAGGCCCTGAGAGAGATAAGAGTTTTTCCCGTTTTTCTTGTTTTCCCTTTTTGTCTTTAACTCTTTTCAAGAATGTGTTGTTTGTTTTTCCAGAGGAAGCGTTCCAGGTGGTCCAGTGTGGATGGGGAAGTGCTTGGGAGCAGCTGTGGCGTGGATGGGCGGTGGCCTTGGAGAAGGCTGAGGCCATGGTTTGGGAGCAGCTTTTCTTGCAGCCGTGGCTGGCGTGAGGTGGGTCCCTGTGTGCTTGGCAGGGTGGGATCAGAGCTTTTGGGAGATGGCAGCGAGCACAGGAGCATCCTGCTCTGGGCAGCTGCTGAGGGCTGGATGTGCCGTGGCTGGCTGCAGGCTGGGCACATGTCCTGCCCTCCTGCTCTGCTGCCAAAGGCAGCAGGGATGGGCAGCTCTGGGCACAGCTCTGGGCACAGCCAGCATGGCCTGGGCACCGCAGGCCTTGGCACAAGGGCACAGGAGCCCTCAGCTGACGGGCACTTTCTGCTTTCTCTCCTTGCAGCCGGGCTCTGCGGCTGCTGAGGCTGCTCTGGGCTCTGCCAGGGCTCTGCTGGGCTCAGCCCTGGGCCCAGCTGGGCTGGCTCTGCCCTCACATTGCTCTGACAGCTTTGCATCAGACGAGCCCCTTGCGAGCACAGCGCCTGAGCTTTCTGCTTTGGCAGCTGAGTGAGACTCTGCTGCAGGCCCAGAGATTGCAGCTGGGGACACACATCCAATTGGCAAGAACCCAAACTCTCCACAGTCCCAGCTGAACGCCTGGATCTGCACAGGGTGTTTGTCTGTCCCATTCTTCCTTCTTGATTGGCTGGAATTGTGCAATTGCACTTTCTTCCTCCTCTAGAAGTGCCTGAGTGGGCCAAAGCTGGCGAGTGGGCCGTGTTCCTGAGGCAGTGCAGTCTGGAGTTGATGGATGGAGAATTGCCCTTCTGCACTGCCAAACCAGAGCAAAAAGCCCTAAGTGGTACTTTGTGTCTCTAAGAAATCCCTGACAGTTTCAAAGGGAATGTGCAGCTCCTTGCCAGGCTGAGAAGGAAGGGCATCTTCTAAAGGATTTGAGCTTTGACAGAGTTTCCATTCCCAGTCCTGCTTGGAGCGGGAAGGGCACAAAGCAATTTCCTCTTGCTTTGAGCACAATTTCAAATGGCAATGTTGGAAACAAAGCCCAGAATCTTTTAAAAGGCTGCTGGGGTCAGTAAGATCCACGCCATCAGCACATTTACAATGTAAATAACTGAGTTCCCTTTTAAAAAAGATCATTTACCTCTTTAATGCAAGTTTCAGAAGTTTTTCACTAACACTTGGGTTTTGTTTTCATCTTTCACATTTTATATAGTTTTTTTTTCTTTTTCCTTTTTTTCCTTTAAATAGAAAACATGTCCTAGAGAAGGAATGTCCTTTGCTCCTGGTTCCTGTGTGGAGCAGCTCCCTTGCTGCTGGCTGAGCTGCTCAGGCAGAGCCCGGCAGCTCCTGGCCCTGCAGGGCTGAGGCTTTTCCCCGTTGCTGGGCACAGACTGATGGAGCAGCACTGCTGAGCACGGGCACACACAGAGGGCCCAGCAGCAGCTGCCTTTGGCCACCTGAGGCTCCAAGGCCCAACCTCTGAGCAGCCAGGGCTGGAAGAGACTGGCAGCATCTGATCCCTGACTCTGGGCCAGGGCTGCACAAATGACCCCACAGCAGCAGCAGCAGCAGCAGCAGCAGCAGCAGCAGCAGCAGATGGAGCTGACTTTCAGCACAGCCCCTGGCCCTGTTCCCTCCCGTGTGCAGCGGTGTCACAGCAGCCTGAGGCACCTGGGAGCCCCCAGTGCCAGCAGGGACTTGAGATGGCAGCCCTGGGCTCCTGGAGGCTGTGCAAGGAACGGAGCTGGGCACTCCCTGTCCATGGGCAGCTTCCAGATGGAAAAGGCTGCTGTGCCCAGGCAGCTCCAAGGGCACAGAAAGGAGGCTCTGGAGCACTGGATCTGTGCCAGTGCCACAGTCCTGGGCAGCAGCCAGCCAGCCCTGGGGGAACAGAGGGCACAGCAAGAGGGACAGAAGCAGGCAAGGGCAGAGACTGGGAAGAGCCCGGCCCGCGAGCAGGAACAGCTGCTCCATTGCACTCTTGGAGAAAGCTCTTGGCTGCTTCAAAGCGCTGAAAGGCGTGAAGGGCAGAGAGGAGGCCACAGCAAACAATGCTCCTGTTTGCACAGCCTCCCCTCTGCGTGTCCCAGAAGGAATTGGATGGACTGGATTCGTCTCTCCGAGTGCTCTCGTTCAGCATGAGCAGCTCAGCACCAGGAGCTGAAGGAGCTGAAGCCTCAGGCCACAGGAGCTGGGCAAGAGGGAACTTCTGGAGCAAAGTAATGCTGCTGAAATAGCCCCAGCTGAATGCAGCGGATATCATCATGGAATCACAGAATCCTTTCTGTTGGAAAAGCCCTCTGAGCTCACCCAGTGCAGCCGCTCAGCCAGCAGTGCCAAGCCCAGCACTAAAGCACATCCCTGAAGTGCCAAGGCCTGGACAGCAGCCCTGAGTGAGGCCTGGACAGCAGGCCCTGAGCCAAAGGTGGCCTCTGGAGGAACCTTCCAAGCAAAGGTTATCTTTGTATCTGCTCCCTGCTGAGATCTGCATGGTCATTAGCACTGTGATAGATGTAGCCACTCCTTAGTGAAACATGGATGGACCTTTGTGTATTGAGAAGCCAGAGAAGGCCATGAAATCTGACATCTGGCCTTGTGTGGGGCTGAAGGATCAAAGTCAGCTGCCTTGGCTCCTCCTTGAGGCCTGGCCAGGCTTTGGGAGGGAGCCAAGAGGAGGATGAAAGCAGATGTTGGCACACTAGCAGTGCTGTCAGTTTGTTCATGCAGCACTGTCAGAGCTGGGCCCTCTCCCAGCGGGCTTGGAGCCTCAGCTGGGGCTGGAGGCACCTGCAGGAATTGCCAGTGCCCAGGAGTGGCTCTGCAGCCCTTGGCTGTGACAGCTTCCCCAGCTGCTGTGTGCATCTGGGGCATGGGAAAGGCTGAGGGGAAATGCTGCTGCATCTTTCTCAATCACTGCAGGCAATCTTTGGTGGGGATGATTGGCTGCATTGCTGAGCTGCTCCTTTTGTGATTCTTTGCTGCTCTGAACTGCAGGAAATGACACTGATTCCTTCAGCTGGAGTCTGTGTCTTTGGTGCTGACTTTGCCCACTGGTCAAACCAAACTGGCCCAGTCTGGCCAGATCCCAACCAAATGTCACTTGTTCAATGTCAATGTGAGGCATCAGTGCCATCAGAAATTCCCAGATGGGAAGCCCTTCCCTGGAGTTCCCTGGCTCTGGAGTAGGCTGAGGTGGGAGCCCCGTGGGAGCAGTGGGGCAGTCGGGTAAAAGAAGCTGCAGCCCTGGATGTCTTCAAATGCATCCAAAAACTGCACATGGAAAAGGAAAAGGACTTGTGGGTTTGGGCAGACAAAGATGAATTTGTTAAGAGTCCATTGGAAACAGCACCTTCAGAAGGAACAATTATTGTTGGAATGCTCCCACATGGAGCAAGAGCAGAAGGTTTTAATCTTGAGCTCAGCTGCATTTGTGCCAGTGAAATATCAATATGATAACTAACTATATGTATTTATTGTATAATAAGACCTCAATATATATATATATTTGTACATTTATATATATATATATATATACATTTTATATATATGTCTGTATCTATCTGTCTATATGTATATCAATATGTATATCTACATATGAAATAATAATAATGTGAAATAGTGCTGACAATACTAATTTGGTAGCTTTGGGTGCTCAGGGATGTAACTCTAAATACCCTACAGAACAGGATTGGCCAGGACCCTACTGTCAGTGGTCAACTTTGTGAGATTGTATACAATGTAAAAAGGAGGAAGGGAGGAAATTGGCTATTTTCCCAGGGTTTGCTGATACTGTGATGCAGAGTGCTTTGTCTGTTGCTGTGAAAAATACAGGGATGAAGCCTGCAGGGTTTTTCATGTCCCAGACTATGCACAAGCTGCAGGATTGGTTGAATGGGTGAAGGGGTTGTTAAAAGAGCAGTTGATAAAATGAGGAGATGGGAACCTTTGCTCATGGAGAACCCATCTCCCAGATGTGCTCCATGCCCTGAACAATGGCCCACGGGGGAAATGGAAACCCCCTGGCTGTGCACGGCTGCCCCCAATTTGCAAATCCAACCATGGGCAGTGAGACTTGGACTGCCTGGGAAATTGTTCTGGCTGTGATGGCCCCTGGCAGGGCCAGCCCAGAGGCTGCAGGGCTGGGCCTTCATGCATTGGAATTAATGAGGATGAATTCAAAGCAAATGAGAGCCATCAGTACTGAAACAGGAATTCAGATTCCTCCAGGACACTTTGCTTTGGTAACTGCTCCCTTGGAGCTTGGCCTTGCAAAGTGTTCATGTCATGGCAGGAGGAATTGATGCAGAATATCCAGGAGAAATTAGAGTAATTCTGTTAAACAATAGTGACCAGGATTGGATTATTCAACCCCATGACAGGGTAGCACAATTATTGATATTGCAATTTCAGGAACGATTGTGAAAAAAGGAGCTCCAGCTCCAATCACCACCGTTTGTGGAGATAAAGGGTTTGGATGCAGCAGTGCTAATAATGGAGCCAGAGTGTGGGTCCCGAGGCCAAATGGCCCTCCCGAGGCAGCTGAAGGAGCAGCTCCTGGGAAAGACAACTCTGAGTCCTGAAAGCTGGGCAGGAGCAATGGGAATGTGTCCCTGCAGCCAAGGATTGTGTGTGAGAACAAGTAGATCTGACAGGATATTGTTTTACACATGCTGCCAGACCAAATCTCCCTGTTTGCCCCAAGGGCCCCTTTGGCAAATGCTCTGATCCACGGGGCTCCATGGGAAGGCTGCTGTGACACTGAGGGACTTGCACAGGAATTGCATCCAGGAGCCTGGGTGCCCCTCAAGCACTGGGACCCGGCCCCTTCCAGCCAGAGGGGAAAGGGCCCCCCAAGCCTTGTTAGCCCCAGACAACATGGTAAAGCTGAACAGCAAAGGGCCTGGGGGCATTATTCTGGAATTCAAAAGGTGCCAGCTCCATGGACAACAGAATTCTTGTTCCTAACTCCAAGGAGATTGAGAAAAAAGAATGAAGAACGGTGTCACTGAAGTACTACTGATGTCTGTAAGGTGTACCTTGATAGTCAGCCAGAATCTTTGTCTGCCACAAACACCTCTAGTGTTTGACCAAGGGGTTAGTCATCAAAATGTAATGATGAGTACTGATGGATTGCTGAGCTTCTTTTGTAATTCTTTGCTAATGATGATGTGATTTGCTGAGCTTATCCTTGTGTAATGCTTTGCAGCTGTGCATGATATAAATGCCACAATTCCTTCAGTTGGTGTCTGTGTCTTTGGTAGTGACCCTGCCCACTGGTGAAACAGGGCCCCCTCTTGCCTAAGTGTTAGCTGGGAAGGCAAAAAGCCTCCCTCCAAAATTCCCCCCTTGCTCCTTGTTCCCCCCCTTCATAGCCTGAGCATGATGTGCTCTGGTCTGGGCTGTGCCCGGGGTCAGTTGGGGTCACCTGTCCTGGCTGTGTCCCCTGCCAAGCTCCCCCGCAGCCCCAGCCCCTCCCCAGCGTGGCTGGACGAGGGGCAGGACAGGCCTTGGCTGTGCTGCAGCTCAGCAAGAACAAAACCATCTCTGCGTGCTCAGCGCTGTGCTCAGCACCCGGCCCAGCAGTGTCTCAGTGCCAGGGGCTGTGCCCTCAGTGCCTGCCAGGGCTTTCCATGGCAACTGCCAGGCCAGGTGCCCCAGGTGTCCCCCCCAGTGCCGCTTGCCATGGAAACAGTGCCCAGCCCTGCCCCTTTCTGTCTGGCTGACCTGGCCTTTGGCCCTGGCAGTGCCCTTGGCTGCTGGTTCCTGGTGCCTGAGCGGCCAGCCCGGCACAGGGCAGGTGGCCATGGCACAGCCCCCAGCAAGGGATCCCCTCTGGCTCTGGGCACTGACACCAGCCCTGAGCAAGGGGCCCAGGCCAGCTTTCCATGGCCCCCAACCATCACAACGGCTCCGGGCATTGCTTGCCATGGCACCAAACCAAGGAACGGGTCCCCGTGGCCGTTGCCATGGCACCTGCTGGCACCAACCAGTGTCACTGCAATTGTACCTGGAACAGCCCTGGCACCGCTTTGGCCTCAGGGTGTCCATGGCAGCCCAGGGCAGCAGCAGCTCTGCAGGCAAGGGGCCATGGAACCTGGCTGCAGAAATGGCTCCTGGGGCTGCTTTCCAAGGAAACCTGAACTGATGGGGGTTGCCATGGCACCCAAACCCAGCACTGGGGTCCCTGCAGTGTCCATGGCAACAGCCCCTTGCAATGGCCCGCTGCCTGTTGGGATGATGATCCACCCTCACAGCTGGCCCAGGGCAGGGCTGGAGTGCTCTTGGTGCCACCTTGGGCTTGGCACAGACTTGAGGAGGATGTCTGTTTGCAATGGGGAAACTCAGGAGTTTTAGATGGCTTCAAAACTCAGAGAAGGAAAATCCCTCTTTGCCTGAGTGCAGCCACTTCTCCAAGCAAAGCAGCTCCCAGGTGAGTGAGGAGAGACACCATGGGCTTGGGGAATGTGGAGCAAGGTTGTCCACACTGGCGCAGAGCTCAAGGCACAGCTTCTCTGAGCAGGCCAGACCTCCTTAGGACAGTCCCTGCATCAATATCAGTCACTGAATGCTGCAATCACTTCTTGTGTAATGGGAACAGCAATAAAAGACACCCTTTAAAACAGGAATAAATATTTCCTAGAAGTTTTTTGAACTATTTCTCCATAACTGTCAAAGGAAACCCTCCTAATGAACTGCACTGGAGCAGAGGGAAATCAAGGCAGAGCCATGGTTTGTCAGGACTTGCTTGATCCTCATGAGCCTCACTGTGCATTTGGAGCTGAGCCCTTGAACCTCAGGGCCTGGGAGGAGATTGCACAAACCTTGCCTGGAGTCAGAGTCAGAGGAAACACCCAAAGTGTCTCCAGGCATTCATGGCTCCCACTGAGGTCCTGTCCAACACAGGCTCCTCATGGACTCCTTGGAGGAGAGAATTGGTGGCCAGGACAGCACAAAAACCTCTCAGACACTCAGTGTGGAAAGGAAAATGCAAAGTACCTTCAACACCTTGAGTGTCTCAGAGCATGAATGAGCCCCACTGAGTGTCAGTACAAAGCTCTCCAGGGACTCATTAATGCAGATAATTGGGGCCATGATTGCACAAAGCTCTCCCAGAGTCTGGATCCAAAGGGAAACACCAAGTACCTTAAAAGAACTGAAGTGCCTTGAAGCATTCATGAGCCCCACTGAGTGGTGTTACTGACAGAGCCTCTGCAGGGACTAATTAGAGCAGGTAATTGGAGGCCATGATTGCACAAAGCTCTCAGAGACTGCAAGGCCAAAGGCAAACCCCAAGTCCTTTGAAAAAGCTGCAGCCCCTGCAGGGAGCATTCAGGAGCCGCCAGGGCCATTGCTGAGCAAGGCTCCCCAGGGAGTCCTTGCAGCAGATCCTTGAGGCCACTGGGATGTGGGCTAGGGGGGGATGCAGAGGGCAGGACAAGGGGCTGGCAGTGCCCAGCCTGGCTGGGGCTGGGCCAGGAGGCCCCAGGGCCTCAGCACAAGGTGTCTCCTCCCAGCCCTTGCTGGCACAGACCCTGCTGTGCCCCAGGGCACCAAGCCTTGGCTTCTCTTTGTCCCCAGCTGCCATCAGTGCCTCCAGTTCTCTGCTCTGCCGGGGGCCTGGGGACACTTTCTCTGTCGTGTCCCTCAGTGGGAGCCACTACAAGTCCAAGAAACTTTGGAGTTGGATTGTGACTTGGAGTTCTGCAGAGGCTTCTTCAGCTCCCTCTCAGGGCCTGATGTTCAGGGCCTGAGCACAAAGGCCCAGAGGCTCCTAAAGTCCTTGTGCTGTGTCTGTGCTGCTGAGCTGGGCCGGGCTCCTGGCCCAGAGGCAGCTCCTGGCAGGGGCAGCAGAGCTGCAGAGAGACAGCTCTGGGCAGGAGCAGCTCCTGTGCACAGCCCAGCAGGGCTGGGGCACTGCCTGCAGCCAGCCCGGGCACAGCACAGAGGCACAGAGAGCTTCAAGCAGGCAGGGCTGGGAAGGGGCTGGGAAGTGCCTGGGGCACAATCACTGCCAGCCCTTGGCACAGCAACCTCTGGCTGCAGGACAATGCAGCTGCAGCTCCTGCACTGATCTCCTAAAGCTGCAACATCCCAATGCCTGCAGACTCTGCGAGTGCATCTCTGAGCATTTCTGCTGCAGGGGAGCTGAAATGCTCATGAAGCTCTCACATGCTGATCAGTCTCAGAATATTTCCAAGACAAGGATTTTGATTAAAATGAGGCAATTTCCTAAGACTTTGTCTTCAGATTCCTACTACTGGAGAGTGGCAGGGAGGGGGGATAATTATTAAAGGATGATTATGAATTATTAGTTATGAATTTTGGCAAGTGGTGCCTGAGACCACCAAACTGTTCCTTTTAGTGACCAGCAGGTTCACAGGAGATCCCTAATGTGCCTTCAGCCACTCTGCCCATGGACAGCAGCAGCAGCAGCAGCTTTGCTGGAGCCATCAGGCTCAGTCTGAGCTGTCCTTTCTCCAAGCTGCACAGAGAAGCTGCCCCCAGGCAGTGCCCTGCAAACAGGCAGGGTTCTGTCAGGCCAAGGAGAGTGCACAGAGCTTTGGGCTCTGTGAGTGCTGGCACAGAGAGATCAGGCACAGGGAAACCCCTGCAGGAGGAAAATCTCCAGGAGGCAGAGAGAGGATCAGGGAAGGAGAGAAAACAGAACCCAGCAATGCTGTGGCAGGGAGAGTTGAGAGATGTGCACAGGATCCCCTGCAGTGCAGCCCCTGCCTCTGAACAAGCCCCCTCCCTCCTGTGCCCCAGCCAAGCCTCTGCCCTCAGGCCCGGGGCTCCAAGGTGTGCAGCCCCTCCTGTGCAGGCAGAGCTGCAGCAGAGCCGTGGGGCAGCTCTGCAGCCCCGGGCCCAGTTCCCTCTGCAGAGCACAGGGCTGGGAGCAGCTGCCCGGCCCTGGGGGCTCTGGAGGGGCACAGCTGGCTCAGGGTGACGCTGTCCCCAGGGCCCGGCTCTGGGCAATGCTGTCAGGGCAGCCAGGGAAGGAGCTGCATCTCCCTTCAGCCAATGCCAGCAGAAGGACACTTGCACGTCCCTCTGAGATTTCAGTCCAGGCTGGGAGCTTCACTCCAGCATGCAAACCTGTCCTGGAGCATCTCTGAGTGATAACATCCATGGGCAAAGGCAGAGGTGTTGTGACACTGAAAATGCTGCTGGGCTGGTGGAATGAGCAACGTGAGTCCTTGGCTACAAAGGTGGAGCTGGGCTCTGCTGGATCCATCTGCTCTCACAGCACCTGGGGGTTTGTAAGAGAAACATGGGAGTGTGAACATCCTCCAGCTGAGCAAAGTGAAAGCCCAGAGGAACTGCAAACAGAATGAAGTGACAGATCATCTGCCCCCAGTCTCCACTCATTATCTTGCCTCAGGGAAATCACTCTGTTCTACCAGAGGGCAGCAGAAATGCTCAGGGTTTCTGATATCCAAGAGTACCAGGAAGTCCATGGAAGGAGCTTAAAAAGAAAACATCAGAACTCTGAAACACAAGAGCATGTCCGTGTGTGTTACAAAGGAGGGTGTGTGGGAAGTGGCTTTGATTTTGGTTACAGGTATCTCCTCTAACCCTTCACTGTCCTTTTCTCCATGAACAGGTGCCCACGTGCAGCCACAGCAAATGTCCAACAGCAGCTGCATCAGCCACTTCCTCCTGCTGGCACTGGCAGAGCCGGGGCAGCTGCAGCTCCTGCACTTCTGCCTCTTGCTGGGCATCTCCCTGGCTGCCCTCCTGGGCAACGGCCTCATCATCAGCGCCGTAGCCTGCGGCCACCACCTGCACACGCCCATGTTCTTCTTGCTGCTCAGCCTGGCCCTCCCTGAGCTGGGCTCCATCTGCACCACTGTGCCCAGAGCCATGCACAATTCCCTCTGGGACACCAGCACCAAATCCTACACTGGATGTGCTGCACAGGTCTTTTTCTTTTTGTTCTTTATCGCAGCAGAGCTTTCATTCCTGACCCTCACGTGCTCCGACTGCTACGTGTCCATCTGCAAAGCCCTGCACCACGGGACCCTGCTGGGCAGCAGAGCTTGTGCCCACATGGCAGCAGCTGCCTGGGCCAGGGGCTTTCTCACTGCTCTGCTGTACATGGCCAATACATTTTCCCTGCCCCTGTGCCATGGCAATGCCCTGGGCCAGTTCTTCTGTGAAATCCCCCAGATCCTCAAACTTCCAACCCCAGGGAACTTGGGCTTCTTGCTGTTGGTGCCTGTTTGTCATTTGGCTGTTCTGTGTTTATTGTTGTTTTCTCCTATGTGCAGACCTTCAGGCCGTGCTGAGCATCCCCTCAGAGCAGGGACAGCACAAAGCCTTTTCCACCTGCCTCCCTCCCCTGGCTCTACCTCTGTTTATCAGTACTGCAGTGTTTGCCTGTTGTTGCAGGCTCCCAGCCAGGTAATAATTAGCATTGTCTCCATGATTGCAGAAGGCTGATCCATGGCTTTATTCTACTATATTATATCATATCCTACTGTACTTATTAAGGAACTCCTCCCCTTACAGACAGTGCGATACAGCTTTGCCCTAATTGCTCAATCCCTGCAAACACCATGCAGTGGCCAGGCAGAGCTGTCAGCAAAGGAAGGGCCCAGCCAGGTGGGGCAGCCGGGGGATGCCCACAGCCTGCAGGGACAGAGGCGCAGGGCAGGGACACCGTGGGACAGCCTGGGCTGCACAGGGCACAGGGATGGGCAGCAGCTGCAAGACAGCCCTGCCAGAGCCAGCTTGGGCAGCACTTTGGCCATGGCTGCTGGGCCTGGGGCCAGGAGGGGACAAGTGACCCTTGCAGGCCTGGGGCCTCATTGCCTCCTTGTCCCTGCTCAGCAGCCTGGCAGGGGCCGCCCCACGCTCCTGCCCCTGGCATTGCACATCCCCACATGCCAGTGCCCATCCCGGGAAGAGCCCTGAGCCAGGAGGGAGGGACAGGATCTGCCTGGCCAGGCCCTGGGGCTCAGGCCTTGGCCCTTTGCATTCCTCAAACACATCCAGGTGTGCTCAGCACCAGAGACACCTTTGCCTTGCTTGTGACCACCTGGCATCACTGCCTGCAGTGTTCTGCTCTAGCTGGAATCTGGGGACACTTTCTCAGCTGTGTCCCTGACAGGGATCTCTTCAAAGTACAAGAAACTTCAGTGTTTCAATAGAACTGAGTTTTTGAGGGTTTTGTGACATCACTGAGGGGGTGGTGACATCACAGAACTGGCTGTGACATCACATAACTGGCTGTGACATCACAGAGCATATTATGAGGCCATAGAGCAGAGTCTGCCATCACAGAGGGTGGCTGTGTGTCATGAGAGAGTGGGTTGTGACATCACCTGGTGGCTGTGTGACATCATAGAGCAGGCTGTGACGTCACAAAACAGATTGTGACATGACAGGGTGACTTTGGGATATCAGTCTTCTGTGATTTCACAGCACTGCTGTATGACATCACAAGGTGACATAGAGTTGGCTCTGTGACATCACAGGGGCAGCGTGACATCACAGGGAAAGTGTGACATCACAGGGGCAATAATAGTGACAATAGCAAAAAGAAGAATTAATAATGGTAATAAAAACCCTGCCATGCTTATACTTGGTTTGCATGGCCAGGTTTTGGTAAGGGGAGCTCGAGGAGCACCTTCTGTGAGAGGCTGCTGGAAGCAGCTGCTCCTCTGTGTCCCACAGAGTCAATTCCAGCCAGCTCCAGGATGCACCGGCCGCTGGCCAAGGCTGGGCCAGTTGGAAATGGTGGTAACACCTTTGGGGCAAGAGATTTAGGAAAATGGGTGATGGTGTAGGTGTAACTGTGAGCAGGGAAGAGCAGGGTGAGAACACGTGAGAGGAACAACTCTGCACACCCCAGGGCAGGGCAGGAGGAGGGGCAGGAGCTGCTCCAGGGGCTGGAGCTGATTGCCCTGAGATTCCCTGGGCAGCCCCTGGGGAGGCAGCTGGGCCCCTGCAGCCCATGGAGGGCCCGGAGAGCAGAGATGCACCTGCAGCGCCTGGAGGAGCCCGTGCTGGAGCAGGGGGTGCCTGAGCAGGGGCTGGGACCCCATGAGAAACCTGTGCTGGAGCAGGGACCCGGCAGGGACCTGCAAAGCCGTGGAGAGAGGAGCCCACGCTGGAGCAGGGTCCTGGCAGGACTTGTGAGCCCCTGGGAGAGTGAGGCAGCTGCAGCAGTTTGTGAAGAGCTGCTGTCCGTGAGATGAACTCACCCTGCAGAAGTTCATGGAGAAGTGTCTCAGGAGGGACCCCTGGCACAGCAGGGGAACGACTCCTCTCCCCGAGCAGCAGAGAAACAACGGGTGATGAACGGAGCAGAGCCCCCAGTGCCTGTCTGCCTGCACCACTGGGGGAGGAGCAGAGCTGGGAAGGAGGGAGGAACAGGCAGAAGGTGTTTGTGAAGCTTTATTTTACTTCTCACTATCCTGCCCTGATCTGGATAGAAAGAAATTCAATTAATACCTGTAATTTCAAAAAGGTTTTGCCTATGATGGCATTTGCTGAATGATCTGTCCCAGTCCTTAACTCAAGCCATGAAGCCTTCATTCTGTTTTTTCTCCTGTCCATCTCTGGAGGGGAGTGAGAGAGCAGCTTTGGTGGGTGCCTGGCATCCAGGCAGGGCCAAATGGCTACATGTTTCTCTTTTCTTTTTACTCTTTTTCCTTTCCCCTTTCCTTTCCTTTCCTTTCCTTTCCTTTCCTTTCCTTTCCTTTCCTTTCCTTTCCTTTCCTTTCCTTTCCTTTCCTTTCCTTTCCTTTTTCCTTTCCCTCTCTCATTCTTTCTTTCCTGTTCTTCTGTTCTTTCCAGAGGTCACAGTGCAGAGGTTGAGTGGGGCTGTGATGGAGGGAGTGGAGGTGGCGGGGAGTAGCGGGGACAGGAGGCACAGGGCTGTGGCACAGGCACCCGAGGGGCCCGGGCAGCTGGCAGGGGGCAAGGCCTGTCCCCCTGGGCCAGCAGCAGCCCCGTGCCCTGCCCAAGGCGCTGCCAGCAGGGGCTGGGCCCCAGAGGCAGGGGCAGAACCCAGCCCCGGGGGCGGCGTTTGTGCCCCGAGCCCCGTCCAGCCCAGCCTGCCCCGAGTGCGCAGCGAGCGCTGGCACAGCTGCCCTGGACAGCGTGGCCTGCTGGGGACACTGAGAGCTGCCCCGCTGTGACCCTGCCCTGGGCACTGCACAGGCACCAACCCAACCCCAGCCAGCAGCACCCCTGGGCACGGCCCAGGCACTGGAGAGCATCACAGCCAGCCCTGCTGCTGCTGGGGATGTCCCAGGCACCAGAGCCCATCCCAGCCCCGCTGCTGCTGGGGATGTCCCAGGCACCAGAGCCCATCCCAGCCCCGCTGCTGCTGGGGATGTCCCAGGCACCAGAGCCCATCCCAGCCCTGTTCCTGGGATGTCACAGCCCCTACAAGTGTACCAGGTGTGGGAAGAGCTTCTCCCAGAGGTCAGCCTTGACCCAACACCAACGCAGCCAGCACTGAGGGAAGCCCTGCCAGTGCCCCCAGTGTGGGAAGAGCTCCGTGCGCTGCTCCAGCTCCATCCCCACGGGAGGATCCGCGCTGGATGATCCCCAGTGACCCCAGTGGGCAGAGCCCCGGTGATCCCTGTTGGGAAGACACCTGGCTGGGGGCTCCACATCCTCCTGGCTCCTCATGGCCTGGGTCTTCTTTTCACATTTCTTCATTCTTTCGAAACACTCAAAACCTGGGTAAAAATAAAGATGTTGAACTAAGATGGGGCTTGAGAAGTGGGGGGCTGTTCCAGAGGTGTGGGGGATGCTGGGTCCGAGGGAGCTGAGAGTTCCTGGGAAGGACTTGGGGCTTGCTCAGGGCTTTGGGGACACGAGGCCGAGCAGCTCCGGGTGCTTTGGAAGATGCTGGTGGAGATTCTGGGGCTGCTGATCCAGGACCTCCCGGCCTGGAACTGTCCCTGTGTCCCCTTGTCCCGCTTCCTGGTGTCCCCTGTAGCGGATACCCCCCTCCCTGCTGTCACTCCCCTTTCCTCCACCCATTCCCGTGTCACCCCACTCCCAGTCCCATCCTGCTCCATTCCCAGTATGGACCCCATTCCCTGTCCCCATCCCCCATTCCCTGTCCCCGTTCCCATTCCTCATTCCCGGTCCCCATTCCATTCCCCATTCCCCGTCCCCATTCCTATTCCCCATTCCGCACTCCCGGTCCCCACTCCCATTCCCCATTCCCCATCTCCCATCCCCATTCCCCACCCCCCATCTCCCATCCCCATTCCCCGTCCCCATTCCGTATTCCCTGTCCCCATCCCCCATTCCTTGTCCCCATCCCCCATTCCCGATTCCCTGTCCCCATCCCCCATTCCCTGTCCTCATTCCCATTCCCCATTCCCTGTCCCCATTCCCAGTCCCTGTCCCTGTCCCCGTTCCCATTCCTCATTGCCATTCCCTGTCCCCATTCCCGGTCCCCATTCCCGGTCCCATTCCCTGTCCCCATTCCATTCCCCATTCCCTGTCCCCATTCCCCATTCCCGGTCCCCATTCCCCATCTCCCATCCCCATTCCCATTCCCTGTCCCCATTCCCCGTCCCCATTCCCTATTCCCTGTCCCCATCCCCCATCCCCATTCCCTGTCCCCATTCCCCATTCCCTGTCCCCATTCCCATTCCTATTCCCCATTCCCGGTCCCCATTCCCATTCCCCATTCCCCATCTCCCATCCCCATTCCCGGTCCCCATTCCCATTCCCATTCCCTGTCCCCATCCCCATTCCCTGTCCCCCATTCCCCGTCCCCCATTCCCCATTCCCCGTCCCCATTCCCCATTCCCTGTCCCCATTCCCCATTCCCCATTCCCCATTCCCTGTCCCCATTCCCATTCCCGGTTCCCTCTCCCCGGACGCCGCCGCCATCACTCCGACTCCCCTCGGCCCTCACGTGACCGTGACAATCCCGCCCTGCTCCTGCCCACCAATCCCAGCGCGCGGTCTCTCCCAAATTTGCATAACCACGCCCTCAGACTAGGCCCCGCCCCGCTGGCTGCAGCCGCGTCCGGGCGCTGTTTGCTCCCAGTTCCCTCCCAGTGCTCCCAGTAAGAGCGGGACCGGCAGGGAGAGCGCTCCCAGTTCCCGCCCGCTGCTCTCACCATCGTTCCCAGTGCTCCCAGTAAGAGCGGGACCGGCAGGGAGAGCGCTCCCAGTTCCCGCCCGCTGCTCTCACCATCGTTCCCAGTGCTCCCAGTATCGCTCCCAGTGCCGGGCGTGGCGGGGCCGCTTTGGAACCCCCCCAGGCCAGAACGCGGCTGCTTTTGGGTGCCGGCACTGCCCGGGCCGGGCTGGGAGCGGAGGAGGAGCGGGAGGGAGAGGAGGGACAGAGGAGGAGGAAAAGGAAAGGGAAAGGGAAAGAGAGAGAGAGGAGCGGGAAGAAGAGGAAGAGGAGGGCCAGAGGAGGAGGAAGAGGAGCAGCGGGAGGAGGAGCCGCAGCACCAACCCCACGCGGTTCCCCCGCTCGGGCCGCGGCTGCCCCGGTTCCGCCCCCTCCGGAAGCCGCAGGTGGGCGGGGAGGGGGAGTCGCCCTAAATCCGTGGCGGAGAGGGGCGATCCCGGTGCAGAGGGACCCCCGGCAGCCTGGAGGGGTGGGGGAGGCTGGGGATGAGCGGGGTCCGGGACCCCGAGGCTGAAAGGGGCGCTGACTTCTCCAGCTGCACTTGGGCACCGGGACCATCAAACCCGACACGCTCAGCCCTTGTTTTGCCCCCCAAACCAGGATTTCCCATTCCCAAACCTTGGCCAGGTGGAGGAGGAGGCTGCGAGGAGGAAGAAGATGCCCCAGGACACCCAGGCAGGTGAGGAGGAAGTCAGTGCCCCTTTCCCCCTCTCTCCTGCTCCATCTCCCAGCCCAGCACGGCCCCCGGCTGCAGGACAGCCCCACTGCTGATGCTGCCCAGCCAGGGATGCACTGGGGGGATCTCCTTCCCCTTCCCTGTGGCACGGAGGCAAATCCCATCCTCTCCTTGTCCTTCCTCCCCCAGGGAAGGAGCTGAGCATGGAGAGCAGGGAGGACAAATGCCCACAGCAGAACCTGGTGGCTGAGGCTGTTTGGAGTGGCTCCAGGGCACAGGAATCCAACGGGGAGGAAAAGTCCCAGAGATCCCACACAAGGAGGGGCTGCAAACGTGGATCATGGGGATCCGAGAAAGAAAGACCCACCTTGGGCCAGGAAGGTGACCACAGGTCAGAGTTGGGCGTCCCTGAGCCGCTTCAGGATGGGGAGAAGCCCCACAAGTGCTCAGAATGTGGGAAGAGCTTCAGGTGGAGATCGTTCCTGATCAACCATTGGAGAATCCACACAGAGGAATGGCCCTATGAGTGTGGGCAGTGTGGGAAGAGCTTCAGGTGGAGCTCCCACCTGAACTCCCACATGGGAATCCACACCAGGGAGAGGCCCTATGAGTGTGGGCAGTGTGGGAAGAGCTTCAGCCACAACTCCAACCTGATCTGCCACCAGCGCGTCCACACCGGGAGAGGCCCTACGGATGTCCTGAGTGTGGGAAGAGCTTCAGAGCCAGATCCAGCCTGATTTTCCACCAGAGGAGCCACACGGGGAACGGCCCTATGAGTGTGATGAATGCAGCAAGAGGTTTCAGATCAGCTCCAATCTCCTCCATCACCAGCGCACTCACACAGAGGAGAGGCCCTTCCGCTGCCCCGACTGCAGGAAGGGCTTCAGGGACAAGTGCAGCCTCCTCAGGCACCAGCTCATCCACTCCAGGGAGAGGCCCTACGAGTGTCCCAGGTGTGGGAAGAGCTTCAAGACCAGCTATGAAGTGACTGCCCACCAGAGGAGCCAAACGGGGGAACGGCCCTACGAGTGTGGGGAGTGTGGGAAGAGCTTCAGGACGAGCGCCCACCTGAGTGCCCACCAGCGCATCCACAGCGGGGAGAGGCCCTATGAGTGTGCCTGGTGTGGGAAGAGCTTCTCCCAGAGGTCAGCCTTGACCCAACACCAACGCATCCAGCTGTTGTGTTGTCTGTATAAGTTGGACTGTTCTGTTCCCCCTATCATGCAATGGTTCTGCCCTGGTTCTCCCTTTCCTCCTTTATGCTGCCAGTTATCCCAACTCCTCCCCAGTTGCCTTGGAGATTAATGTACCCTTTCTCAAATCCCTCCCCAGTGCCTTGTCCGTCACTCGGCGCTCCCACCCTTCTCTCTAGAACTCTCTAGAAACTTTCAGCTGGAGCGTCGAGTGATTGGCTCAGGGGCCGGGGCCCCACCCTCAAGTTATCCCCATTGGGGTTTTCCCTAAGTCAATCTTTTGTATCCCACTCCCCTCTGAAACCCAATTCGTCCAAGGACTGACTCCTCCCCTGTGTCCCTCCCTCCTTATAAGCTCTTGCAACTTCCCCCTTGCTCTCTTTGGTTGTCGGTTTCCCCTGGGACCCAATAAACCTGGATTCACCACAGCTGGAGAGCGCTCTCTCATTTCTGCTGACTGTAGCCATAAGCCAAGCCACGTCCTGCCACAAGGTAACACTGCTGTCACGGCACAGAGCGTTTGCCTTAGGTGCTGTCCCGAACCACGGAGATCGGGATAGTGCCCCCCTACTGCTAGCGGTGCTGGACAGCCGGCCGGGACGTCCGAGAAGGACAATCAATCAATCTTTCTCCAGCTGGACCGCTTCATCCAGCACTGAGGGAAGCTGTGGGAGTGCTCCCAGGGCGGGAAGAGCTTTGTGTGCTGCTCCAGCTCCACAGCTCCATCCCTCATTGGAGGATCAGCACTGGATGATCCCCAGTGACCCCGTTGGGCAGAGCCCTGGTGATCCGTGGTGCTGCTGATTTGTGTTAGGAAGACACCTGGCTGGCTCCTGGCTCCCCGTGAGCACCTGGACACATCCACAGACCAACATCAGAAATCCATTGTGGAGAGCTGTCGCCCTGACTTTTGAAGATTTTTCTAGGACTTCTGATGTTTACATTCTTGTAGCAAACTTTCTCACATACTTCCTGTAAATAACTTATTGTTTTGCATTCTTTTATGGAGGAGAAGAAATTTGATGGACTGTTGGTTTGTCCAGTGTCATTGGAGAGGTGGCACTGTCACCCTCCAATCCACTGTCACTTTTGGAAAACTATAAATGTTGGAATCTGGAAATAAACTTCCCTTTTTTCCCCTTGAGAACAGTGGTGTGTGCGCTCGTGTTGTTTCATGTCCTATAGCGACATGGAGCAGATTTGTCGACTTCTGACCCCAGAAAAATCTCACTTCTTGCGTCTTCCTGGTGGCATCAAGTAACACTGGATGGCCTTGGAGGTCTTCTCCAATACCAATCCATCATTTTAATTCTCTCTGCCCCACAGGCATCTTCTACAACCAAATCGGGTCAGACTGGGGCAAAACCCATGATTTTGGAGACAGTGGGGTTGAAAACCCCTCCAAAAAAGGTTCTTCCCACCCACCCAAGCATGTGGATGCTCTTCTGGCAGGGACCCATAAATCCTTTTGGTTTTGCCTTCAAACACAAAGGTTTCTGTTCATACCTTTGAAAGCCCTGAAATTGGGGTAAAAATCAAGACATTGAACTAAGGCTTGGATGGGCACACGTGGGGACACAGCCCTGGGTGGGGACCTGAGTTGGAAGTGGCCATGGACAGGGACATGGGGGGACACAGCCATGGATGGTGACATGGGAGGACATGATCATGGATGGGGACATGGACAGGGACAGCATCAAGGCCACCACCTGTGCCACCACAGTGCCACCAGCACCTTCATCTCAGCCATAGCGCTGCCTGATGCAGTTCCTGCCACCACGTCCCCCCTGCCACCATTGTGGTGTCCCAGCCAAATGTCACCACCCACCAGGGCAGGATGGGAACTTGTTCAGCTGGTGACAAGTGGCCCAGGAGTGAGTGACAGCCACCAGGGTGTCCCAGGGCCACCGCGCTCAGGGGACCCCAACCGCCCCTGGGGACAGGGCAAGGGTCAGTGTCACCCACAGGGGCCATGTGGGCCCATGCTGGGTGTCACTGGAGGCGTCCTGGTGGCAGCGTCCCCACAGGTGTGGTGACATTGTCCCCTGGTGTGTGTCCTGGTGGCATCGTGTCCCTTACATGTTGATGACCCAAGTTCCATCATCCTTGTTCTCCTCCCCAGTTCTAGAATGTTCCCCACTCCCGCTTTCCTATTGGTTCCCGTTGCCTGCAGCTCCTCCCCTGAATCCCAGTTGGTTGCTGCCCTTTTGTCCCGCCTTTGCACCACCCTTGTTCCCTCTGCCCATTGGCCCTCAGGCCCAAAGCGCGCTGGTGTTTGCAGGGGTCCCAGGACGAGGGAAGAGACGAGAATCTTGACTCCATGTTTCAGAAGGCTGATTTATTATTGATGATATATATTATCTTAAAAGAAAATGATATATTAAAACTATACTAAAAGAATTGAAGAGAGGATTTCATCAGAAGGCAAGCAGGGAATAGAAAAGAATGATAACAAAAGCTCATGACTCTCCGAGAGTCCGAGCCAGCTAACTGTGATTGGCCATTAATTAGAAACAACCAACATGGACCAATCAAAGATGCACCTGTTGCATTCCACAGCAGCAGATAATTCTTGTTTTTCTTTTGCTGTGAGGCTTCTCAGCTTCTCAGTTTCAGAAAATATCATGGCGACACCAAAGCTCCCCCTCCCTTGTCCCATATAAAAGCCTGGACCCTGCTTTGTTCTTGGTTCTTGGTGCCTGGACCCCTCGGGTGTGTTGGCCCATAAAGCACCCCTGGAACTCCAAGCAGGGATCCCCTCCCGCCTGTTTTCCCCCCGAGCTGCAATCGCCATCGGCCTGGTGCTCGCTGAGCCATCCCTTTCCTAGAGGAGACGCCCTGGGGAAGGCAGTGCCTGGTGCTGGGGATGGGCACTGGGGACTGCTTTGGGCTGGGGAGACTGAACTTCCTTCCAGGGGCTTCTCTGGGGCAGGGCTTGGATTTGGCCTGGAAACAGAGGGAAGGTTCCAGGAGGGTTTTGTTCCTGCCCAGAGCCGAGGCCTTTCCTGTTCCTCATCCTGCCCTGGCAGCGAGGGCTTGGGGAGCACCAGAAAGGGGCAGAGACGCAGCTGGGACAGTGACCTGACTTGACCCCAGGGCATTCCCAGACCATGTGGAAGAAGAATCAGTCTGGAAAGAGGGGGAAGAAGCAGAAAGGGGGGGATGCTGGCAGTGATGGCATTTGTGTCCCCAGGTCACCATTGCCTGGGCTGGAGCCCTGCTCACCTGGGCACGGATGAACACCCACCTGCCCGTGGGAAGCAGGGAATGAATTCCTGGTTTTGCTTCCTTGCACAGCTTTTCCTTCCCCCATGGACCTGTCTGAGTCTGAGCCCAGGAGTTTGGGCTCTTTGTCTCTTTCCCTGCCTGGATTCTCCCCCATGGGGTGCTCCCAGGAACTGGGCCTGAGGCCAGAGAAGGAGACAGGAGAGATGGAGCTGTGCACTGTGGCCATGGCAGCAAGCAGGGCACCCTCAGCCCATAAATAAAATCAGGCACAGAAACGGGCAGATGGGATTTTACACCCTTCCCTGCTGTTTGCATTTCCTGCAAGCTTTCTGCAGTGTTGCTGGCAATATTTTTGTACTTTTTCAGGTGATTTACACAGCACCTCACAGGACACACTCACGGGATCAGGAGAATGATGTGATATCCCATGGATTCATGTCCCTAGGAAATACCAAGGCTCTAGTTGATTAGTTACTGTTTGAGTCCAGAAGTGGGCAGTACAAACTTCCATTTTTCACTTTCAAGTGCTCATGGGGAAAGCACAGCAGATTCTTCCATATCTCTGCACAATATTTGTTAGCTACATACAATAACAAATCTCATTTACATTGCTGCTCAACAGCTCAACATAAGGAACCCAAACTACTGGCCTATCCCTAAGACTACACAAAAAGAAGAAAACAAATCTATTTTGCTTCCCACTTCACCTGCATTTGGGATTTTTGATTTTGCATTATATTTTAACATGTACTTGTAGTTTTCTTGTTATGTCTAGGCTGTGAAGTAGGGTTTGTCACTGTTGTGAAACCAAGATTAATCAAGGATTAATACAGAAATAGATGTTCTAATCTATCCCTGGACTTCTGCTGGTCCCTAGGAAGGCTGGTGGGTGATTTCTGTCTGTGTTCAAATATTTAAAGCAATAACAAATAGTCCCATACTTGATATTTCAGATAAACAATTTAATGGCATCTTAACATTGTTTTCACAATCTTATAACGTGCATCTTTTACTCCTTGTGAAGCTGAAATCTTTTTAAATACAAGCAATTCTACTGCAATTTTAGAAGTTTCAAAACCATTTTAACATACTGAAAACAAAACAGTCTAAAAAGACAGGTCTAACAGCCATTAAAATGCAGGAAAAAGCAAGAGGACTTCAGGTAAAAGAACATACATTGAACAGCAACATTTCTTCCACTATGATTTATGTGTTAAGAAAAATGGAGTAAATTTAAAAGAACAGAAGTTCTTTAAAACCAGACTTTCTAATGCCAGAAACAGCTTTGAAACAACTTTCTATGCAGTTCTATTTATTTCAAAATTTAAAATTGGCCAATTTTTGTCCCAACATTTTGAAGCACAAGGGAGGAAAGGTGGAAAAGGCTCTGCAGGGGTTGCAGTTATAGATCTATAAAGTTCATATGTGTGAAGGAATGAACACAGTATTGAACACACTGAGTATGACAGAAAAATGCAACAAAGCACTAACTCTGAGAGAAAAACAACCCTGCAAGCAATGCCAGGGCACTGGGTATTTCTGCATTTTAAGCAAAGAACTTTACAACATCTTTAATTTTCCTTTTCCTGTCCATTTTGGAGAGCGCAGCCCAGCCCGCCTCGCGCATTCTCCTCATGGTTTTGAGTTTCAGAGCAGAGCCTGGAGATTTCACACTGGATGGAGCTGGGGTCCAGGAAGGAAAATAAAGCCATCCTTTAGTTTCTGTAAACAATCTGATTAACTGCTTGCTTTAATCTTAGGAAAGGCTAACATACCTTTTTTGGTGCTGTGGAATGTAATTGTGAAGCTTGTGGATAATCTTTGTACAAATTTTTAAACATTTCTTCTTCCGAGACTATGCTCTAATAAATGAAAAAGTTACTTACTCACACTATATTAAAAACTACTTTTTCTTTCCCCCTAAGGATATTAAACTATGAAAAATAAAAAACATTAAGATGTCATTATGAGGCAAAACAGTTCAATAAAAAGCATGTTAATTATGTACATACAATTCCAGAAAGAACCAATCAATTAAAAATATACACATAAATGTTGGCTTGAATGTGGAAGCCCAAACTGTTTATTTTCATTCTCAGAGCCAGCAGTGAGCACAAAGAAGTGCTCAGCACAGGATTTGCTCTCTGACTCTTACCAGGAGGTCGGTGTGCTCAGAGCTGTCTGACTGAGTGTCCAGCTGCACAAGCACTTTCTGCTTTTTCCTGCTGCTCTGCTCTGAAGGCAGGTTTGTGCTTCTTCCACTGTGCATTTTATCCATTGGAGGAGTCTTGATAGCATATGTCTGGGAAAGAAAACGTTTCTATTTTTAGATTTTATTTTATGGGGTAAGAATGGAATCTAAAGCCAAACTCAGGAGCCAGTTTACAGTCTGAGTGTCCAAGAATTCACCTGAGAGAAATGGTGGAACTCTTCTCTTTCCATCCAAACATGAAGCAATGACCCAAACAAAGTGGGGTGGGGTGGAAATAGCATTTTTTATATTATTTTTGTTGCCAAATGAGGAGAATGAAGGGGAAGTTATGGAAGAGCTGAGTTTCATGGCACATTGTATTTCAGTTCTTCATGCTTATCTGCAGAAATTCAGGTTATTCTGAACTGTAGCCACTACATGTGGACCATATCAAACATCAAAGAAAATGGGAACAAACAAAACTGCAGGAAAAGGCTTTCAGAGAAAGATTGATAGCTATATCAAGATTGGTGTTACTTAAAATAGTCTTTTCACTAGAAGTTAAACTGAGAAGCCTTGAATGGTCCAGTGCAGTCCTTTTTCAGACAGATAACATCAAAGTGGTGCTGGATTCCATTGCTCCAATATGAAACCCACAAGTGAACTCCTGACAGGGAAGAAGGGTAAGTTCTGCAGTCAGGACTACTTTGATACTTTGACCATTTTTACAGCTAGATCAGCTTTGTTCTCTTCCATAGAGGAAAAGTGCCTTTACAAATGGACACTTTTAAGACTGAGTAAAACAATTCCAGAGACATAAAAAAATCAACAACTGAGCAAGAAAAATTACACAGCGGGAGCCCTTCCAGAAACTGCTGTCTAATATCTCCATGGAATGGTAGGACCCTTTAAAATCCCTTCTTATCCCAGGGGGAAAAAAAAATCATCTACAGAGAAGTAAGAAATACAGGCAGAAAAATGCAACAAGAAAAATTCACTGTTAGGAGCTACAAAACTTCAATGTTGGACTGCCCAAGGGGCTTCCTGCACTGAAGGAGGTATTTTTTATTTTTATCTTTTTTATTTTAGGAATATAATTTGGAGACTTTCTATTTTTACATGAGTAGATTCACTGTATAGATCTAAACAAGGTTTAGGAGTCCCAGGAACATAAATTTTTATTATCTTTAAAAAGTTTGAAGTCAAAAGCATTCCAATGTCTTTTGTTGAATGCAAATAAATTATCATGGCACTTCAATTGATTCTACACATATAAACACTACCAAATTCTAAAAGCAATTAAAAAGTTGAAGTTACCTTGTGTTTCTTTTCACTTTCAGGAATCATACTGCGAGAGTGCTCTTTTACAAGATTCTCCTACAAAAGAGTTATGTGACAGCAAGGAAATATTTCTTTGAATTCAGTTGTTAAAAATCTTCTTGGTGTAATTACAGAGCACAGTCTATAATCACACACTGTTACAAAGCTCACACAAAAATATGACCAGGTTTAGTACAACCCCAGCATTCAAAAGTCACTGAAAAACCCCTACAGTTTAGGGAACTTTTTTGCTTTAGCTAGTTAAAGCTAACTAAACTAAAGGAGAGTTTTGTTTTGTTGTTAATTTATATATAATCTATAATCACAGACTGTTATACAGTTCACACAAATATATGACCAGATTTAGCACAACCCCAGCATTCAAAAGTCCCTGTTTTTCTGTTCAGTTTCATTTCTTATCCAACTCCTCCCACAGCACAAGCCCAGGCCACACCTCTCACCCCCACTGCTCAGTGAATAAAAAACTCCACCTTCTCTTCAATTTCTGCTTTCAGTTGTTCCTTAAGGGAGGCCAGTTCACTTTTCAAACATGACAGCTCATTTTCCTACAAACCATTAAATAAAGGACAGGGTTAACTATGCACAGCCCAGAAAAAAGAAAACAGTCCCAAGTGAGACAGTAATTAACAGGGACACTCATTAGGTACACAAGAGAATTCTATTTGCTTTTCAGCCCTATACTTGAAGCTTTGCTTTAGCTTGTTTAAAAAGACTGAAGCACTATAAGAAACAGGAACTTGATCAGAAATGTTCAAGGTAAGACCTTAAAACACTTGGGAGAACAGGGCTGAGAGGGCACAATCGAAATATTTAAAACAAAAGTTTCCTATTCCAAGTGGGAAGTCAGAACATGACACACTATCTGCAAGAGCAGACACAAACACACTGCTACTCCAATTCATTTTTAGAAACATTTGGAGTTTTTAGTGCCCAGAATAAGATCTGCTGCAGCAGCTTGGGTGGGACTGCTACTGGTAAAAATTAAAACCACACTGGAAAAGTTCCCAGAGAACTGTCTCTGGTGGGAAAGACCCCAGAGCACAGCAGGAAAAAGAAACTCTCTAAGCAACCTGAAAAAAGATTTTTAGAAGTCACAAACTGACTGAAGATCACATCTTTTGTCTCTCTGTGCTGTCGGTGGGCAAGAGGCAGGGATTGGGAAAAAAGGTGTTTTAAAGGTTTATTTTAATTCTCATTACCCATTTTTAATTCTATTAATAATAAAATTTTTGATGCTATTTAAGTTTGAATCTGCTTTACCCTCAAAGTGTTTTTCTCCTAATCCTTATCTCAACTTGAATTTTTCTTTCCCCTCCTCTGCTCAACTACAGCAGAGAAAAATGAGTGAATGTTTTTGTTGTGTGTGCCTGGCCCTTAGCCAGTATAAAACCACTCCACAAGGACATCAGCCCCTTCACTGAATTACTGAACATTGGAAAGTACTCCTTACCAGTGCTCTTGCTGATGAGAACTGCTTTTGCTGTTTCATTTTATAGACTTTTAACTCTGCATCTTTTTCTTCAACCATTTTATCATATTCATTCTGGGTTAAAAAAAACCAAACCAACAACAAACTCAAAATATGTGACTAAATGTTACAATTATAGAGTTATCCAGTCTTAAAACATCATTTCTTTCAAACCAGGCTCTTAAGATTCAGAAAGAAAAGATTCATTGATGCTTCTGCAGAAACTGTTAAACAGAAAATGCTCAATTCAAGTATTATTTTGTGGACTGGCAGAGAGTGCTTGATTTCTGTGCAGCAATATGTGCTCAGCACTAAGAGCCAGCTGTGCCATCTTTATTAATGTATCTGCTAAAGATATTGCAAACTAGAGGAATAGAAAGGAAAACTAAAATGTGTCAGGCTAAACTGCTGACAGTCACTAAGGCATCTCAGAGAAAGAGGCCAAACTGATACTGAAAAATATTGCACTCAGATGGTATCAAAGGAAGCCTGAATTGAAAAAAATCTAAAAATCCCAGAAGTTTAGATGAATGGAATTTATCTGCCCATAGGAATCTTTTGAAAATCTTCAAATGAATTTGATTTTAGATGATGCAAAGTCCAGCATGTGTTCAGCTTCCTTTTCCCAGATTCAGGCCTGTTTCTGCTTTGGAAAGGTCATGAACGTGGTATCACAAGTTATAAACATGCTGTTAACATGGTATCACACACTGCAAACCACAGCAAGCAGGAAAATCTCTTCCCTTGTGCTTTTCCATCAGTGCCATCATCTCAGTTATCTTGTGCTGACATCTGGCATCAGTTTCTCTCTGTATCATTGCTGCTTCATCACAAAGCAACCTCATCTTTTCTACCTGTCAGTAATAAATTGCATTTCATTCATCAACATAACCATATATTTCTCTTAAATCTTAATTTCTTCTTTCCCCTGTGGGTGCAAAGTTTGCAGTCCCACTTGGGCTTTATTTGCTTTTAAGATCCCTTTCAAATCCCTCATCTTTTCTGCAGATTGTTAAAATGGGCAGGATCAAAGGTACAGCCATGGCAGGCAAGTTCACTTCAAACCAAAAGGCCATTTCAAGCACTCTGCCCTAACATTTCTTAGCATTGCCATCAAAAAAAAAAAAGTGTGGGCAGAAAAATACTAATATGGGAGAAGTTATAATCTAATTTAACTATGCTGACTTTATACCAAGGGTGGAATTTCTTTGAACTATATCTTGAAAGCAAGAAGTTTTAATGGAGTTCTTATTTTCAAAGACATATTCAAATACGTCAGCCTAAGCACCTCATGTACTAAAGCTTTGCTCACAGGCATACAAAAATTCCATTTATGTCTGAAATGGCAGAGCAAGGACTCTGGCAAATAAGGCTTCATAAAAGCAATTTAAATTAAAAAAAATTTAATTGCAGTAAAAATTAACACCTCTCACCTCTTCACGAAGTTTATTTTCATTTCCTTTTCTTGTTTCTATGTCTTTTTGATAGATGTCAACTGCTTCCTTATGTTGCTTGTTCATATTTTCCATCTCTATCTGCAATTTATTCACCTTTTGAGAATGCAGAATTGCTGCTGTTATTTGTTTAGGAATTACTGTGTTAATGATTTTTTCTTACCTCTTGTTTTTGAGCACAAACACACTGTTACTGTTCAGGTATATGATTAAAGTGTTTCCTATTTAAAAGTTCAGCTTTTTTTTTAATAAAGAGTTGAACTTTGGCCTGAAGTGAGTTGGAAAATACTCAAAGAAAGAATGGCAACAGCCCAGTGGGGAAGACTGCCCTAAGCAGTCACCCCAAATGCTGTGAATGCCTCAGAAAAAAACAAATACAGATGGAGATTTGATTCCCTCTCTTGTAAATCTGTATCAGATTTTCACAGCTTTTATGGTACATTTTTCTCCCAGCTGTGCATCTTGATTACAGTTTTTCCTTTTAAGGTTATCATATGAATATCCTCAAAAAAGTCCACTTTTCTTCAAGTGCAGTACCCAAAGCTGGACACAATATTCCCATCAGAGGGATTGCCACTGCAGAACACATTTAAAGAACAGCCTTAAAAAAGTTATATATATATACATATGTATATGTCTTTTAAATGCTTTTCTGTTACAATGAGGTTGCTGAACCCTGTTCAGTCCACTATCAACAAAAGAAAAAAAAAAAGGAACAGATTAGAAACATCATTAATTGCAACATGAATCCATCTCTTAAATGTCCAACAGTCAGTGCCCAATGATTAAAAATGGAAGCATCTTCTAAAAACTGTGAGCTCATTCCTGCAAAGTCTGTATCCCAGATCCCAAAGCAGCTCAGAACGTATTGAACAAGTATTATCATTACTTACAGTGGCACTTAAAAACACTCACCTCATCTTCTACAGGATGTTATTTAAACCTACCTTCCCTTCATAAGTATTGCTTTTCTTGCTTTCTGCAGTAAGTTTCTTTTTCAGCACCTTATTCTGGTGAAATAAAACAAAACAAGCACTGTACCTTAATAAGTAAATAGAATTATGTAATGGTTTAACTGCATCAAGAAATTCCAGCTTTCATCAGGCAAATAACTCTCTGTTGTGCAGCTCAGGTTCCAGAACAATTCTTCAAACAAATGAATGTTCATCTAATTTCTGTGATAATTACTGTTTCTTCAGGACCTTAAGAAAGGCTCCTCCTGAGCAAGAGCAGGGAATAACAAATGAGGTGCAGAATGGGAATTACAACTAAGATGCTGCTGACAGAAGGTGTGAAGATGTCATGACAAAAAATACAAGTTCTTTATTTTTACAGTGAAGTTACTACAGTTTGTGCCAGTGCAGAATTATTTTCTACAAGTGGTAACTGAGATACTTATTACAAGTACAAAAATAACACTATGCACTAAATGAAAAAGAGTAGAAGTTCATTAAAGGTATTATTTTTGTAATTGCTCTTTTCAAATTAAGGCACATTTAACAAATCAAGTGATTCCTGAGATGACTCCCTAATTTGCTCAGGGTTAGGATAAGAAAGGAGAATTTTTAAATTACATAGGTGGATCTAAAGATATCACAGCAGACACAAACCTGCTGAAAAGGCAACCCAAAATATAATGTGTTTATGTATTTGTGAAATGAAAATCTCTACCCACGTCCTGCTGCAACTCTTCAATGCATTTGGTTTTATTTTCCACCTGCTGTTTTAAATTGTTCATCTGAAAGAGAGATTTCAGACATTCATTAGTAAGTTCTACAAATGACTCCCTATGTGAGCAATTCCTGTAAATGTTCTCAAACCTGCACTTGCACCAGTCTGGTTTGTTCCAATGGGACTGCAACACCAGCTGACATGTTAGAATAATCAGAGTTTTAGCCATAAAGGACTACAAGATGTTAATTAATAGCAGTGAACCAGTTCCTTAGTTGTTAGAGAATTAAGAAAGAAGAAGAAAAATACCCCAATATCTTCACAATTTAAAAATACACTTGTAGGAAGTTCCCTACATCCATGAAAAAATTAATTGTCCCAATTATTTTCTAGAATCTTCAATGGCTTTTCTTTCTTGAAATTTCATTTTCAGTACTCTTTACCTGAAATGACAATTGTAAATCTTTGACTGTTACAATGAAATTCTGAAATTTGCTAAAAACCCCAGGTTGCTTTGAACCAATAGAAAGAAAAGTAGAAATGTTTGAATCTATTTAAGCTAAAACTCACACTACATATAAAAAGCTAATCCAGAGCCCATCCATCACTATGTGGGTATATGAAAAATCAGAAAAGCAGGTTCTCTGTTTGCCTGAAAAGAACCAAATCTTTAATATGAAACTTGCAGCAAAGAGTGAAGATCCCCGTGACTGTGCTTGTCTTTTGAAATACCAGGGCTCAGCATGGGCACACACAATGGCACAGCTGGCAGCAGCTGAGAGAGAAGAAACCTCTGGCAGAGATCACATCCCCCAGGCAGAGCTTTGCAGAAAAATCCCAACACAGATTTTACATTTAATGCTCTCCTACAGGTTCTGTAAGATATTTGCATGACACAGGACATACATTTTCTTCTCTTTCATCCAGTGTACTTCTCATCTCTTCACCTGTCTTTGCCATTTTCTCCTTCCAAGACTCCAGTTCATTTCTAAGTGCCAAATTAACAAGCATTAGTAAATATTTCCTTCTTGCCTTTAACTTATTTTCAGTACTTCTAAGAAACCCTTCTTTTATTTTCTAAAAAGAGCTGCTAATGTTGATGGGAACTTCATAAGCTGCACAATGAAAATGTTCTTAAAATGCAGCAACATGCCCAGTAAGTCAATCTGTGAACTGTCCATACTTTTTTGAAGTAGGAAAAGATGTTCCAGCTAAGCCAAGGAAAATACATCCTCACCTGGACTATTGCAATGCAGCTGTGAAACATGGGAGCTGCCTGTCTATTGAACTGGTGATACAGAGAGTAACTCTTACCCAGTTTTGCCTTGTCACATTTAATCCATGACCTTCACCTTCCATTTTCATTGCCTTCTCACCTGAGGTGTCTAATGCACAACAAGACAGCTCCTACTATGTAATACAAAATGATGGCAAACACTGTTCCTGCAGCAATTGGTATTTCTAATCTGAGAAAATTTCTACTTGGCCAACAGCAATTCTGAATAGTTTCTGTTTAGCTATATAATCTAGAAAAAACATTAATCAAAAAAATCCCAGAAAGCAGCATTTGAACACAACTAACTATTTGAGTCTACTTCCTTTCACAATATCAGTTCTTAATATTTGTTTTTACTTGCCTTAGCTGGCTATTTGCCTCTTCTAGATTTTCAACTAACTGCTTTGTATTTTCTTCTTTTTTCTTACTATCCTAAATAAAGACCCATGTGTCAGCAAAGAAATAAAATTCAAAGTGACTTCTTAAAAAATTCAAAGACATCCAAAGCACACTGAGCTGCCTTGCTCACAAGTGTAAATACACTTCCTTTCCAACTCAAACACAAAAAACAGCTCAGGTACTCTACAGACCCAAGTCATGTTGCAGCTCATCATCTAATTTGTAAAACTGAGTAATTTGTCAAATTGAGTATTGTCCTTTCATGAAACCTGGAAGTTTACAACTTGCCTCTTGTTGTTCTTGCAGTTTCTTGACTTCTGCAGCCACAGCATTTTTCTCTTGTGCTGTTTGTTCTTTCTCTAGTGAAAGCTTACTGAGATACACTGTTAGTTGTTCATTCCTTAACCTAATTTCAAACAAATGGCCAAGAGGAATAAGAAGATGCCTTTTGAAATCTCCTTTTAAATTAAACATACCCATTATCAAGTCTTATTCCATGCTGAAAGAAGTCCAGGCCTTTATCTACAAATACAAGCTTTGCAGCAGAGTCAGAGAGATGTCAAAAGGTGACAGAAGAAGGAAAGAAAATCAGAGTCAACTTTTATATAAATCTCATGGTTAGTGAAGATGATGTAGTTCAAAGCAAGATTAACCATGAATTCAGAAACTTTCTCTTCTTGTTAAATAAGTCAAAGAGATATGGAACAACTACATATGCCATAGAATACATACAAATAGAGAAAGTGGAATTTAGAAATGTAAGTCTAGAATTAATGGCATATATGTGGTTCAAAAGTTTGATTAGAAAACAATCCTAGTTCATTTCACTGTGGATTAAAGCAACTCCACCAAAACGAATTAAATATTATATTTTCAAAATGGTCGTACGCCTCTTGTTCAAGATCTGTTTTCAGAGTCACAAGCTGCTTTAAATAATCTTGTTCCTTCTCAGCTGTACTTGTCAGCTGTGCTTTCAAATCCTGGAATTCTTTCTGCAAAATGAAAAGGAAGAGTTTTGAGTATCCATGTGCAAACTCCAACTGCTGGAGGTTATCAGACATGAACTAAGAGCACAAGGCTTTCAGAAGAACCCAACAACATCCATGGCATGGATTATCCAGGTTGGATCTTTCCAGTCTCTGCTGGGATCTGGAAGTGCTGTGAGACAGTGAACTGTGACACCAGTGCTGTTCATGTCTGTCCCCTGCTGTGAGTTTAATTACCTGGGCTGCAAAATTAGGGTGGGACACTGCTCTGGGTGCTGTTTCTTATGCATAAACTTGTGTACAAGTCATGATGTGTAACTTCACTATTTCTAAAAACATGTTACTATTGCCCTACTTCAGACCTTTCTCATCTGGAGAGCATTTTCATTGCTCTCTCCACATTTTTCTCTCTCTGCATATTTTCTACAGTAGCTTCAAGACTCTTCTTCAGTCAAAGTCCTCCAATTTGCCCATTTTAGAAAATGAGTGAAACTCAGTTCAGAACACTCAATGCACAGATTAGAACAACAAGCAAACACAGTGAAATGCACACCTGATTTCCCACTATCTTAACTTGAGTTGATATGGATTCTTGTTAGGCTTGTAAATATAAAATCATAATGAAAAGAAACCTCTGTTCAGAGTGTATTTCATATAGCTGAGACTTCTGTGACAGAAAATGGGCCTGTGTCACAGTACAGCAGGGTTCACAGAGGCCAGAGCTAATTACCTGCCTGTAAGGAAGAACAAATGGGAAAACTTTATATCCACAGGGAGTGGCATTTGAATGGGCATGAACAAAGAAGGAAATAACCAAAAACCTTGAGAAGGAAAACCAAAAACATGGGAGACAAGAAAAACTAAAAGCACAGGAGACAAGAAAAACAGTGGCAATAAAAAAGTTCTTCAAAGAAAACACTGAAATTGTGTGTGAGAAAGTTTAGTAGAAATGTTAAGGTAGACTAGATGGTGTTTATTTATGACATTTAAGATACTTACAAAGCAAGAGGAATTTCATATGAAGAGCAAATGCCATGAGATTAATAAAATGAATATTTACCAGAGTTTCTGACAGCTCTTCAAGTTGCACTTCTTTATCACATTTTACTTTAGTCATCTCTTCTACAGCACATGGAATGTAAAATTAATGGAACAGAAATGATTTTTCAGATTTAGCAGGCAGTATAAAACATTTACCCCTTTGCAATACCCAGTTCTCAAAACTTGTTGGATTAAGTAAGGAAGCTGAAAAGCTAATTTATGACTTTTTCTAAATATAGACTTGAAAAAATTATTCAGACATTAGCAAATCTCTATCTGAAGAGAAACTAAATCTTAACCAAAATTTAGAGCCAATTATTTCCCACAATTATAGCTTCAAATAAACCATGGACTGTTAGACTAGAGTATTCTGCAAGTATTGATGCACCTGCATTGTTCCAGAAAAAAATCTGAACTGCTGAAGGTACCACATGGATATGCTGAGAAAGGAAACCAGTTGTTACTGACTTCCAAATGGTTTCTATGTGCACATTGACAGTGCTGGTATTTTTTGCAAGTTCTCAGCAGCAAGGCAGAGCTCTCACTCTGGGGACTAAGGAGCACATCCCTAGAAAGCACAGGATATCACATTTATGATATTTAAAGACAACCCCTGCCAGCATCATTCCACTTCCAGCACGGGCAGGGTCCCAGAAACCTCAATGGGAGGGTTTTATCTCTGCTGCAGAAGTCAGTCCTGGCACCTGCAGTGCTGCTGCTCTTAGCTGGAAACCAAAATTACCTCCAGAAGAATTCATGCAGGAATGGTCTCACTATTGGAGCTCTGCACAGCACTGCCCTTTGGCTGCTGCCAGCACCAATGACCCCCAAAGAAAAGGGATCAGCCGAGTCAAAATAAATTCAGGCATTCCTGATAGGTACAGGTACTGTAAAATCATTTCTCCACCTACTAGAGACAGTCCATTTCCAGACAACAGCAGAAAGCATTTTTATTACTGCCTGGCTCATTTTCTGCCTTTCTACAAGCCTTACCCAGTTCAGCAGATTTCTTTTGGAGCTCCAAGGTAAGCAGCTTTGAATCATCTTCATATTTCTTTAATCTAAGAAAATGGTAAATTAAAAACCCCAAATGTAGGGTACAAAGCACTCACTGCATTTGAAACTTCAAGGACAATAAGACAAAGTCTTAGCACAAGCACTTTAAGAACATTTACCTTTCAACAGGCAGATGATGAATCTGCCTGCAACACATATCAAATTACACTTTTACAACCTCAGAACAGCAGACATAAAAGTAAACAAATATATACCTACAGAAATCTCTATTTCTTAAAGACAGAATTATGAAAGTTGGAAGAGGCAAAAATTTACTTTTTATAGACCAGTATCAACTATCACCAACAAAAAAATTTACATTCAATTCTCTGCATTTAGACCACTGTGTGGAAAAAAACCTCCAAATTTCAGCTTCATTTCCAATGGTTCTTGATTTTGTCATAGACTGCAACCTGTAAGATCACTCTTGGAATTGAAACTCATTAATTTACCTATTTTGCTCTTCTTGCAGCAAGCTTTTCAAATTGGCAACAGAAGTCTCCAACTCCTCTGTCAGGGCTGCAAGCAAAGCCTTCATTTTTTTACATTCTTCCTCCTGCTCTTCCTTTTCTCCAGTAACCTGAATTAATGTTTTCACTCTAGTCTGGAGCTCAGTTTCCAAGTTCTTTTGAGTAACCTTCAAGACATGATATCATTTCTAGACATGTTTTGCACAAACAGCTACAGCTGTTTCATGTCTAAAGTATCCATAATTATTTATGCAAATACTCCTCTAGTCTATTTCTACTGTAAAACTATAAGCAAGGGGTACCTCTGCCTTTTGCAATGACATTTTAGCCTCTTCCAGCTCTGCCCTCAAATGTTCTTTACTGACCTGGGATTCCTTTAACATTTCTTCATGATGTACTAAACAAAAAAAGATGTTAATATTTTTAAAAATAGGATATTTACTAAAAAGTACTGCTAAAAATGGAAAATTACATACATTTAAAGAATTTAACAAAGACCAATGGTACTGACATCATATAGTATAAAATAATAGATAAAATTTGAATATAGATGGCTTAAACATATTGAAAATCAAGTTCTGAAAAGTAAGTTTCCTCAGTGACATCTGCCTGACTGTAAATTTGCAAAACTGAAGCAACATATTTTCCCCTTGCAATCTTCCAAAGCTCTCAGTGCTTGACTCACCCTAAAAACGACCCTGCCAGTCCTGCTCCCACAGGAGCAGCTCCTGCTCCAAACAAAAATAAGGCCTTCAAGGCCCCAAAATTCTGCTGCCAACCAGCAACAGAATAAAACCATCATGACCCTGTTTCCTATGCTTCTATAAAGAATTACATATTATAAATAAACAATCATAAACAATTACATTTAAATTCTATAAACAATTACATTTAAACACAGCAGGCAGAACTCTTACAGTTTGCTTCCATTAAGTCAGCAATCTTATTTTGTGACGTCTGCAGCTGAGCCTTGATGTCTTTTATGACAACATCTTTTTCATCTCTCTCTATGGTGAGAGCTGAAATCTAGAAAAATGCAAGAAATATCATCATGAAGTCTGGAAAAGGGACAGATGTTAATTTTCATTTGTACCCCAGGTATGATAAGCAGACATTTTGCTGTCATTCAAGTTAGATTAGATAGATAGATAGACAGACAGACAGATAGAAAATATTTGGCTAGATATAATCTTAGCCAAATATTGATCAAGTCACATTACTCTAAAGAAAAAAGTTCTCCAATTCAAAATCAAACCATAAATTCCAGTACACTAAAGGTACTGAAAGATCACTAAACTTAGCAGAATTTGACTTAAATGCAGCTTCAGGTGTTATTTTGTCTTTTTTACTAATACCCAGAAACACTTCTTGGCTCTTGCATTGCCCCTTTAGTCACAAACAAAGCTCTACATATGAGATGGTAAAATGAGCAAACCTGCTTTTCCTTTTGACTGACTTCCAGTTTGCATTCTTTTTCAAACTTGTCCACTTTTTCTGCTTCTTCTTTTACTTTTGAGATACAGTAACATCCACAGTTAACATTCTAGCTGAAATATACTCCAAGTTCAATACAACTTCCACTTTAAGATTGCTTGGAATTGTACAGCTGTACCTTTTGTTTCCCAAGAGTAATTGTTGAGGCAATGTTTGATTTTATAATCAAAATACAAACAGAAAAGAGCATGTGAAAATGAAACAGGAACATACCAGGCTATACATACAGAGAGAGAGCATTTAGCTAAAGTTTCTGTAGCTATACACTAGTGCATTATCATTTAAATAAACCAACTATGTGAAATAAGCACTGATCTCTAGACTGTACTTCACAGACAAAACTTCAATGTTGAGTGACTGTTTGAAAAATAAAGTTCCCAATTTGGCCCAGTGGAACAGCAACAGAAGGGGCCAGGCAGTGAACAAAGGCTGCATGAATAAAAGAAGGGTCCCAGTGTCTCAGGGTGACCTGCTCACCATTCCAGCCCTTCACATCTGTCTGCCCTGGGCCTGCATGTGGAACACAAGCTATGAAGTACAAAATTGAGCCAGCTGCATAAACACAATAAACTGAATTCTCACATTTGAAACTCATTTCCGATCTGTCGTTCTCTGCTTGCACACAAAGCTCTTCAAATGCCGCTGTCATTCTCTAAAAACAAAATTTAATATCTGAAGTTCAATCCTGGAAACCCTGGAACTTCTCCAGGGGCTGCTGCCCACCTCAGCCATTCTGAGGAACCAGCAGGTGGGTGAAACAGAGCCCAGAAAGAAGCCAGAAGTTGTGGCAGTGACCCAGCACTAAGCACCCATCCCACAGATCACAGGGATCCACATCCCACACACTGCTGCACTTTCTCCATTGAATGTGTTTTATGGAACACAAAAATCATTCTTGAAAAGGGATTGAAAACCCAACTTCCTGCATCACACACGACATGATACCCACACATGATGGATACAAACAGTATCCCAACATAAACAGGGAACTCAGCTCAGCTCACATAACTCACATTCCTTTCATCAAGCCTGGTCACTTACTTCTATGTTGCTATGAAGTTCCTCATATAATTGTATTGTTTCTGCCTTTTCCTGTTCATCTATCAAAGCAAGAACACATGAGAAAGTTTTTCTTTTGAACAAGAATGCCAGCTGTCCAAGTCATTATACTTAATCAGTATAATGAATTAAAAAAGGAATTACCAGCTCCATTCTTATTAAATAAGTCCTTATGAAACATGGTGCCAAAAGTTACAGAATTTAGGGAAAATGTGCATTTCATTGAAACATTAAGCAAGCTCAGCTTTTAAATTTCCTTCCTAAGATATTTTTTTCTGTGAAAAGTCTAATTCTGGATCAGTTGATATGACCATATTAATTATTATAGCATTAATGCTGTTGAATAATAATGTATCAACACTGTTAGTATTTCTAAACTGTAATCTAGGGTTTAGCACTGAATTTCTTCCTATCAGCAGATACCTATAACCACAGAGCTGTCATAAGAAAATTGCAACACTCCATGTCCATATTTTCCTTCTTCCACTTTTGTAATTGATACTATTTTTTCCCTAAGAAAACAATTAAAAAGAGAACAGTAAAAGAAACAGCTATCAAAAAAGAACAGTACATCTATATACAAGTGTTTGTAGAATTAAGGCTAAAAAGAAATAGACACTTCTTAAGTATCCAGGATCAAGTTAGTAAAATTCTAATGATTAGAATAACAATTCTAAATTGCATATAAAGTAGAACTTCCAATCAAGAACATATTTTAAAACCTCAAGAATTTAAACTTCATTAAGTTATCCAACTGTCTTGGCTTCTTCAGTTTCATGAGAAGAATTCCATGAAATTCTTCTCATTTATGACCTTGGGGTTAAGACCTTTTCTCCCCATAAATGTGTGATGGCTGAAAACAGGAAATGTCAGCTCTGGAAATTTGTTAGAGAGTGCTGGGAATTTAGAGTAGATTCTACTGCCTAAAAACAGGCATGAAGGGTCACTTCTTCTGTCTTAATATATTCCCAGTGTGTGGATGGCCCTGCAAACCTTCAATGGGCTGAGCAGCCTTGAGGAGCCCTGCCCTGCTCTGGAGCGGCTGCCAGGGCCAGTCAGGGCTGTGGGCACTGCCTCAACCCTGGGTCACTGTTTGGGCACCCAAAGAGCTCCCAGGCTGGCACCTTTCAGCAAACAATTTCACTGGCTTCAAAAGCCCTCTGCATTCAGCATTACAAACGAAAAGTCTGTTAGACCTGGGGCTTCACTTCCAATTTTGTGAGCCACTTAAAATTCACTTTTCACTCTGAGAGCCACATCCAGTCGATCTCAACTGGAGAACTTCTCTGAACAGCACGAGAAATTTCTTCCTCTTTCTTCTGTTTGTGAATTTAGAGCAAACTAGAAGTACATTTACTCTGATCAATAAAAGCTAAAAAAGCATTTACGTTTGCTGGTCTTCTCTGTGAAGCGAGTGCAGGTTTCCTTGAGCACATTACACAGATGCCTCGAAGCAGCAGCTCTAAAGGAGGGAAAAAATATCCTGTTTGCACAGGAGTGCACAGTACTTTGTGAACCTAAGGAGTAACAATGGAAATGACCTTCAAAATTTAACAGCTACATAAAACTGCCCACATGGAAACTGATTCTTTCCACCACAAGAATATATACTTGGTTCTATTATTACTCTTTCAAGAGATCTTTATTTTCACATATCTCATCTTCCAGTTTCAAATGGAGTTTTTCATTTTCAAACTAATTTCATAGGGAACAAATGCAAAAAGACACTGTTATTGAAAAATAGATTAGAAATGCACTTTGACTTCTCAAATCCCTCATGAAAAAGTAATTTGGGGCATCAGTAGACAGAAGTCTGTTTTAGCTGGTATTACATGCTGAGTCATCTTTTGCATGAAAGATGCAATCATTAATGAACAATAATTTACCAGCAAATGAGACACAGGTATATTCTTCAGACAAACACTCACACGGGACAGGTGCCTGCAACTCCGCAAAATAATCATTTTCCAAGGCACAAACCAAACTGCAACAGTCTTTAAGATTTAATTGTATCAATAATAGTGTCATACTGAATCAGGAAGCGCTTACCTTTGTTTATTGAATGTATACTATACAATACTGGCCTGCAGTTCTTGAATGGCTTTATTCTGTGCTTCAATAGTCTTTTTATTTTCCTGGAGCTTTCTTTCTTTCTGGTTTAATTCAGTTTCCACAGTCAGTTTCCACTGCTTGATCTTCTCAGCCTCTTTGTAGAGTTTTGAGAACAATTCATTCATTGTTTCTGTATTCTATTGAAATAGGTTCCACAATTTAATCTCAAATACTATCTAATTAATAGTACATAATATCTAATTCATACTGTTGGAGATAATGTATTTATCTCTTAGAAATATCACAAGAGTAATATTTTTCTACAGATGGTGATATAAGTTGATATATGATCAGGAGCCCAAGTTTATGCACAGGATGCACAAATCTTTGTGCATCCTCTATGTATGTATCAAAAGGCTTTACAGAGCACACAGGAGAAACAAATACAATGAAATATCCCAAACCTCCTTCAGACATCACCACATAGATGGGCTTAAAGACATGGATAACTGCAGTCCACCAAAATCAATAAAAGTTTTGTCAGAATTATCAGTGAAGCCAAAATTCCTTCTAGCAGGTTCTTCACACCATTTCTGTCCTCTCCTTCTGACAGACACTGCTGAGTTAAGTAAAAGCAGCTTCAGAGACTTTGCCCAAGAGTACCTGTGATCTTGCCATGAACACACACAGAATCACAGAGTCACAGAATAATGAGGTTGGAAGAGACCTCTCAGATCATCGAGTCCAACCTCTGCCCCAACACCTGGGCTATAGCACCAAGTGCCATGTCCAGTCTTTTTATAAACACATCCAGAGATGGTGATTCTACCACCTCCCTGGGAAGAGCATTCCAGTGCTTCATTATTCTTTTGGTGAAAAATTTCCTCCAAATATCCAACCTATCCCTCCCCTGCTGTAGCCTGAGACTGTGTCCTCTGGTTCTGTCAGTGCTGCCCGGTGGAAGAGACCGACCCCACCTGGCTACAACCTCCCTGCAGGCAGTTGGAGAGAGCAATAAGGTCACCCCTAAGCCTCCTCTTCTCCAGGCTAAACAAGCCCAGCTCCTTCCAACGTTCCTCACAGGGCTTGTGCTCCAAACCCCTCAGCAGCCTTGTTGCCCTCCTCTGGATGTGCTCAAGCACCTCAACATCCTTCCTAAACTGAGGGCCCAGAACTGGACCCAGCACTCAAGGTGCAGCCTCCCCAGTGCCCAGCACAGGGGCAGAATGACCTCCCTGCTCCTGCTGCCCACACCATTCCTGATGCAGGCCAGGAGCCATTGGCCTTCTTGGCCACCAGGGCACATTGCTGGCTCATATTCAACCGGCTGTCAGCAGCACCCCCAGGGCCCTTTCTGCCTCAACACTGTCCAGCCACACTGTCCCCAGCTTGGAACGTTGTAGGGGATTTCTGTGGCCAAAATGTGGAACGCAGCACTTGGACTTATTGAACTTCATGCTGCTGCACTCTGCCCATCCATCCAACTGATCTAAGTCTCTCTGCAGAGCCCTCCCTTCCTTCCTTCCTTCCAATAGATCATCACAAGCTCCCAGCTTAGTGTCCTCTGCAAATTTACTCATGAAGGACTCGATGCCCTCATCCCCGTCGTCTATAAAAACATTGAACAGAACTGGTCCCAGTACAGAGCCCTGAGGGACAGCACTGGTGCCTGGCTGCCAGCTGCATGCAGCACCATTCACCATCACTCTCTGGCCCGGCCATGCAGCCAGTTCTGAGCCCAGCACAGAGTGCTCCTGTCCAAGCCATGGGCTGCAGCTTCTCCAGGAGTGTGCTGGGGGAGACAGTGCCAAAGGCCCTGCTGGAGTCCAGATACACAACATCCACAGCCTTTCCTGCATGCACCAGGCGGGTCACCTGGTCACAGAAGGAGACCAGGTTGGTCAGACATGCCCTACCCTTCGTAGAGCCACGCTGGCTGGGTCTGATAGCCTGGCCATCCTGTGAGTGCTGTGGGATAGCACTCAGTATGAACTGCTCCATTATCTCACCTGGCACTGAGGCCAGGCTAACTGGCCTGTGATTACCAGCATCCTCCTTCCTACCTTTTGTGTAAATGGGTGTCACACTGGCCAGTGTCCAATCATCTGGAACCTCAGCAGTGAGCCACAACTCTTGATAAATGATGGAGAGAGGCTTGGCAAGCTCATCTGCCAGCTCCCTCCTCACCCTGGCATGGATCCCATCTGGACCCCGGGATTTACGAATACCCAAGTGTCCCAGCAGTTCTCTGCTCACACACAGAGCAGGAAGGAAAACCACCACCCTTGTGCCCTTAGAACACCTTGAAAGTGTCCTACAAGCAGTGCTGGGCCAGTGGTCGAGGCAGGGAGAGCAACACACGAGCCCAAAGGGCCCTTTGGTTCACTTACAACACCCCCAAACACCATCCTTGTTTTGGCTGCATAACAGTTTTGCTACAGTCCTGATGGTGCTTTAATAGCTTAGGATTAAAAAAGTCTAAAAAGTTGTCAGGGATATGAAAATCAGCAGGGAGAGTGCAAGAAATGGGTTTTATTTTGTGGTAGCAAAGAGTGTTTTGTAGCTGCAAAGTACAGAAGCTATTGCAAAAAAAATGAGCTGGACTGAGTTGTGCTAAAGCAGAGATCTGCTGGTAAAGACACTGTCAAAAGAATCCAGTGCTTGAGGAAACCACTGAATTCATTGTTTTACAGATAAAACAAAGCCAGACAAGGCTGGAAACCACTGAATTCATTGTTTTACAGATAAAACAAAGCCAGACAAGGCAATGGGGATAATCTACTTCAGTTTTCCAAAGGATATTCTGACTTCAACCCTTCTGCCCCTCAACAGAATATTCAGAACCAGTTCCACAAGGATACTTAAGTGTTTAAATCTTACTCTAATTAAAGCTCATGGACTTCACAGGCACTTCAAACAAAGAAAGAACAACAGCAATATTGCAATCACCTTAATTTTTAAAGATTTGTTTCCAGGCATGTTCACTAAATCACAAATATCTCCTCTAAGTGATTCAGCTTTAAACAGGAGACAGAAAACATTATTCCCTTTTAACTACTTCCTTTAGCCCTGAAATATCTACTGAATGATGCTTTAGGCACTGTTTGGGAACAAATTCAAAAGACCCCAAGGAATTAGATGTGCAGAGTTGATACTTAGCTGACCTCTTCATCTACTTCAGAGCAAAGTTTCACTTGCTGTGAAATTGTATCTGAAACATGAAGAGATTTTGATCAATGTCTTTCTAAAAAACAGTAACAGTGAAACTGTATTTAACAGTTACAGATATGAAACTGTGAGACTACTCATGAAAATTAAACCTTGACAATACATAAAAATCTAAAGAAGGTGCATGGCAAATATTCCAATTGTACCTGAATCAGTGATTTCGCTACGGTTTGACACATCAAATGGCAGCTTAAAGTCATCATCTGAGCATCTGTTCAAACCCTGCACAAATTTAAACATTAGTTCCTTATGGGTAGATTTGTAAAGAAGAATTATAAAATCCATAAAAAATCCCTACAGATGATGTGAAAATAGAATTTGCCATTAATAAAACAGCTGCCTACAAATTTCAAAGCCCAAGGTATTGGTAATGGCTTTGGAACTCCTTCCTGCCCAGTGGTTGATCAAACTGTTGGTGTCCTGCAGTTTGATTTATAGACTGTGGCCAAAGGGGAGCTTTCAATGCAGGGAACTCAGCAGCTCCTGCCTGGCTGGGCCCTGGTGCATGGCAAAGGACTCAAGGAGACAAATTACTTTTTTGAAGACCAGTACTTGATATTTCTTTCTTGCTTTCCTTCCAAGGGCACTTCTAAACTATATCTGATTATGTTTCAGCATGAAAATACCCTTTCACAAGGTTTTTAAGTCACAGAAGTTCATCCTGTAAACAGCTAACTCATCTGCTGTCAGAATATCCCATTTGAATCTCAACATATTTCATAAGGAGCTTCAACATGAAAAAATAACTTGTTGAATTCCCATAACTCAGTGTGGGGACAGAACATTTTCCCTGCACACCTGATCTGGTGAGACCAAGACACCAACACCAGTGCGAGCATCTGAGTGGGGCCTGTGGGAATCCATCAAACCAGAGGGGTTTGGGAAAGCTGCAAAAGGCAGCCTCAGAGACAGCAGAACTGTGATTAGAGCCAAGCAGGAGCCATGAGATAGGTCAGCAGAAAAATTATTTAAAAAGTAGAAAAGTAAGGGCAAATAGAACAATGGTCTGTGTATTAACGCTTGTCTAGAATAACTCCCTAAGTTACAGAAAAGTTTATCTAGCGAGATATTAGGAGGTTCTAAGCTTAATAATGGAGCTCTGTGCATTGTGTTTTAAGGCTTACAAGCAGCAGGTATTGTATTCAAAAAAGGCAAGCATTGTTTGCACCAAAGGTACCTGTGCTTACAGTGGTTGGATAGAACTACTGTCAATATGCTTTTGCTTTGTGTGATTGGTCAAAAAACTTTGAAAGTAAGTTGTAACATTAAGTTCTTGGTCTGCTGCCTGGGATGTGAGCTGCTGACATCTTCCCATTGTCATCACCGTGTAATGAGACTGATGCTGGAAAAGAAAACAGCTCAAGGCAGTTCCTCAGCAGTCCCGTCCCCTTTGTGATTTGTACACAGAGCCCGGCCGGCGATAGAGCCCTGCTCGCTCTCTGGGCTCAATTACCCACATCAAACGCGGACTTACAGCACAGAGCGGATGCTCGAGAAGATGATTCCCTTCAGTTTTGATGGAAAACAACAACAGAAGTCTTTGAAATTCAAACCGAAGATGTCTGTGCATATGCCAGAAACGAGTAGGCAGGAGCCGTCTCGGCCCATGCAGGGGCAGGTGTGTGTGTGCTCCAGGCCGGGGCTGTGCCGGGGCAAGGGGCAGGTGTGTGTGTGCTCCAGCCCGGGGCTGTGCCGGGGCAAGGGGCAGGTGTGTGTGTGCTCCAGCTCGGGGCTCTGCCGGGCACTCCCCGGGCCCAGCACTGTCCCCCCCGCGGCCGAGCGCTCACCTGGGATCTGCCCGCAGACACCTGCCCAGCGCTCAGGCGCGGCGGCATGAACAATTTAAAGCGGTTTTCCTTCTCCATGGCTCCGATCAAAGGGCGGGCGGAGCGGCCCCAGCTGCCGGCGGCCGCTGAGGGCGGGCGCGAAGGGCGGGAAGCGGCAGCGGCCCCTCAGCGCGGGGGCGGGGGCGCCGCCTAGCGGAGCTCGCGGGGCACGGCCCGGGCACGGCCCGGCCGGACAGAGCGGCGGCCGCGGGGCCATCGGCGGGGCCATCGGCGGGGCCATCGGCGGGGCCATCGGCGGGGCCATCGGCGGGGCCATCGGCACCATCGGGGCCATCGGCGGGGTTTGCTCGTCGCCCGTGGACGCCAGAGAGGTCTCGGGGCAGCCCGGGGGCCCGGGCGGGTTGGCGATGTCGCCGTGGTCGCCGGCCGGGGGCAGCACAGCGGGACTTTGGCCGTCGCGGGGAAGGCGGGAGAGGTCTGAGGGGAAGGGGGGGTCCCGCCTGTACGGGGAATAACTGGGGGAGCTCAGTCCTCCTATGTGAAAAATGCGTATTTTATGATTGGCTTTTCGCAAATATTCAAATGAATATTATATGTGTTATGTCAGAAAGTTATGCTGTATTAATTTTCTTAAGTAGTGTGTTAAATCTAGTTTTGGGGTATTACGTAATGTCAAAATAGAAACTATGCTATGTGAGATACTTTTTTTTAAAAAGAAAGGACTTGCAGCGAGATAGCAGCCACAGGACACCTAAATCTTTCAGAGAAAGAGAATTTATTGCTTTCCTATCAGAGGAAACGAACTTCTTCCTGCCTGCTCAGCCTTGAAGACGCTGTCAGGATTCAGAGGAAGAAGTTGACACTGAACAGACTCCTTGGTTTGAATGGAATTTATGCACCATGTATGAGGTGTATGAATATGCAACAGGTTATTGTTTTTAAGGGTGAATCCTCTCTTAAAGTGTGTCTTTTTTCAGGCTTATTTTGCCCAGAAAAAGGTCCCAGATGTCCGTAACTCTTTGTTTGTATTGTCTCATATTGTCCTAATCCAAAATATCGAAGTTATTATTACTCTAATTATATTGCTCATTTTCTAAGCATTTTATTACTATGAAACTTTTAAAAATTTAAAAAACAAGTGATTGGCGTTTTTCACATCCTGTGACCCCCCGGTGTTGTAAATGGCTCCCCCAGAAACATCAGTACATGGGATATTGTGTGTTGGGCGCTGTGTGAAAAACACCAATCACTTGTTTTTAAAAGTTTAAAATTTCAATAGTAAGTAAATTGTTATAAAAACAGTAATATAATTAAAGTAATAAAAATTTGGACAATTAGGATTTACGAGAATACGAGACAATAAGAACAAAGAGTTATGGATGTCCAAGTACCTTTTTCTGGGCAAAAGCATTGTGATGGTTGGTGGGCATGGAAAGCCGCCCTGGGCCCCTTGCTCAGGGCTGGTGTCAGTGCCCAGAGCCAGAGGGGATCCCTTGCTGGGGGCTGTGCCATGGCCACCTGCCCTGTGCCGCGCTGGCCGCTCAGGCACCAGGAACCAGCAGCCAAGGGCACTGCCAGGGCCAAAGGCCAGGTCAGCCAGACAGAAAGGGGCAGGGCTGGGCACTGTTTCCATGGCAACCGGCACTGGGGGGGACACCTGGGGCACCTGGCCTGGCAGTTGCCATGGAGAGCCCTGGCAGGCACTGAGGGCACAGCCCCTGGCACTGAGACACTGCTGGGCCGGGTGCTGAGCACAGCGCTGAGCACGCAGAGATGGTTTTGTTCTTGCTGAGCTGCAGCACAGCCAAGGCCTGTCCTGCCCCTCGTCCAGCCACGCTGGGGAGGGGCTGGGGCTGCGGGGGAGCTTGGCAGGGGACACAGCCAGGACAGGTGACCCCAACTGACCCCGGGCACAGCCCAGACCAGAGCACATCATGCTCAGGCTATGAAGGGGGGGAACAAGGAGCAAGGGGGCAATTTTGGAGGGAGGCTTTTTGCCTTCCCAGCTAACACTTAGGCAAGAGGGGGCCCTGTTTCACCAGTGGGCAGGGTCACTACCAAAGACACAGACACCAACTGAAGGAATTGTGGCATTTATATCATGCACAGCTGCAAAGCATTACAAAAGGAAGAGCTCAGCAAAGCACATCATCATTAGCAAAGAATTACAAAAGGATAAGCTCAGCAATCCATCAGAACTCATCATTACATTTTGATGACTAACCCCTTGGTCAAACACTAGAGGTGTTTGTGGCAGACAAAGATTCTGGCTGACTACCAAGGTACACCTTACAGACATCAGTAGTACTTTAGTGACACCGTTCTTCATTCTTTTTTCTCAATCTCCTTGGAGTTAGGAACAAGAATTCTGTTGTCCATGGAGCTGGCACCTTTTTAATTCCAGAATAATGCCCCCAGGCCCTTTGCTGTTCAGCTTTACCATGTTGTCTGGGGCTAACAAGGCTTGGGGGGCCCTTTCCCCTCTGGCTGGAAGGGGCCGGGTCCCAGTCCCTGAGGGGCTCCCAGGCTCCTGGATGCAATTCCTGTGCAAGTCCCTCAGTGTCACAGCAGCCTTCCCATGGAGCCCCGTGGATCAGAGCATTTGCCAAAGGGGCCCTTGGGGCAAACAGGGAGATTTGGTCTGGCAGCATGTGTAAAACAATATCCTGTCAGATCTACTTGTTCTCACACACAATCCTTGGCTGCAGGGACACATTCCCATTGTTCCTGCCCAGCTTTCAGGACTCAGAGTTGTCTTTCCCAGGAGCTGCTCCTTCAGCTGCCTCGGGAGGGCCATTTGGCCTCCGGACCCACACTCTGGCTCCATTATTAGGACTGCTGCATCCAAACCCTTTATCTCCACAAACGGTGGTGATTGGAGCTGGAGCTCCTTTTTTCACAATCGTTCTCAAAATTGCAATATCAATAATTGTGCTACCCTGTCATGGGGTTGAATAATCCAATCCTGGTCACTATTGTTTCACAGAATTACTGTAAGTTCTCCTGGATATTCTGCATCAATTCCTCCTGCCATGACATGAACACTTTGCAAGGCCAAGCTCCAAGGCAGCAGTTACCAAAGCAAAGTGTCCTGGAGGAATCTGAATTCCTGTTTCAGTACTAATAGCTCTCCTTTGCTTTGAATTCATCCTCATTAATTCCAATGCATGAAGGCCCAGCCCTGCAGCCTCTGGGCTGGCCCTGCCAGGGGCCATCACAGCCAGAACAATTTCCCAGGCAGTCCAAGTCTCACTGCCCATGGTTGGATTTGCAAATTGGGGGCAGCCGTGCACAGCCAGGGGGTTTCCATTTCCCCCGCGGGCCATTGTTCAGGGCATGGAGCACATCTGGGAGATGGGTTCTCCATGGGCAAAGGTTCCCATCTCCTCATTTTTTCAACTGCTCTTTTAACAACCCCTTCACCCGTTCAACCAATCCTGCAGCTTGTGCATAGTCTGGGACATGAAAAACCCTGCAGGCTTCATCACTGTATTTTTCACAGCAACAGACAAAGCACTCCGCATCACAGTATCAGCAAACCCTGGGAAAATAGCCAATTTCCTCCCTTCCTCCTTTTTACTTTGTCTACAATCTCACAAAGTTGACCACTGACAGTAGGGTCCTGGCCAATCCTGTTCTGTAGAGTATTTAGGGTTACATCCCTAGGCAGCCAAAGCTACCAAATTAGTATTGTCAGCACTATTTCACATTATTATTATTTCATATGTAGATATACATATTGATATACATATAGACAGATAGATACAGACATATATATATAAATATACAGACATATATATATATATTATGGTCTTAATATACAAAAAAATACATATAGTTAGTTATTATATTGATATTTCACTGGTACAAATGCAGCTGAGGTCAAGATTAAAACCTTCTGCTCTTGCTCCATGTGGGAGCATTCCAACAATAATTGTTCCCTCTGAAGGTGCTGTTTCCAATGGACTCTTAACAAATTCATCTTTGTCTGCCCAAACCCACAAGTCCTTTTCCTTTTCCATGTGCAGTTTTTGGATGCATTTGAAGACATCCAGGGCTGCAGCTTCTTTTACCCGACTGCCCCACTGCTCCCACGGGGCTCCCACCTCAGCCCACTCCAGAGCCAGGGAACTCCAGGGAAGGGCTTCCCATCTGGGAATTTCTGATGGCACTGATGCCTCACATTGACATTGAACAAGTGACATTTGGTTGGGATCTGGCCAGACTGGGCCAGTTTGGTTTGACCAGTGGCCAAAGTCAGCACCAAAGACACAGACTCCAGCTGAAGGAATCAGTGTCATTTCCTGCAGTTCAGAGCAGCAAAGAATCACAAAAGGAGCAGCTCAGCAATGCACCCAATCATCCCCACCAAAGATTGCCTGCAGTGGTTAGGAAAGATGCAGCAGCATTTACCCTCAGCCTTTCCCATCCCCCAGATGCACACAGCAGCTGGGGAAGCTGTCACAGCCAAGGGCTGCAGAGCCACTCCTGGGCACTGGCAATTCCTGCAGGTGCCTCCAGCCCCAGCTGAGGCTCCAGGCCCGCTGGGAGAGGGCCCAGCTCTGGCAGTGCTGCATGAACAAACTGACAGCACTGCTAGTGTGCCAACATCTGCTTTCATCCTCCTCTTGGCTCCCTCCCAAAGCCTGGCCAGGCCTCAAGGAGGAGCCAAGGCAGCTGACTTTGATCCTTCAGCCCCACACAAGGCCAGATGTCAGATTTCATGGCCTTCTCTGGCTTCTCAATACACAAAGGTCCATCCATGTTTCACTAAGGAGTGGCTACATCTATCACAGTGCTAATGACCATGCAGATCTCAGCAGGGAGCAGATACAAAGATAACCTTTGCTTGGAAGGTTCCTCCAGAGGCCACCTTTGGCTCAGGGCCTGCTGTCCAGGCCTCACTCAGGGCTGCTGTCCAGGCCTTGGCACTTCAGGGATGTGCTTTAGTGCTGGGCTTGGCACTGCTGGCTGAGCGGCTGCACTGGGTGAGCTCAGAGGGCTTTTCCAACAGAAAGGATTCTGTGATTCCATGATGATATCCGCTACATTCAGCTGGGGCTATTTTAGCAGCATTACTGCGCTCCAGAAGTTCCCTCTTGCCCAGCTCCTGTGGCCTGAGGCTTCAGCTCCTTCAGCTCCTGCTGCTGAGCTGCTCATGCTGAACGAGAGCACTCGGAGAGACGAATCCAGTCCATCCAATTCCTTCTGGGACACGCAGAGGGGAGGCTGTGCAAACAGGAGCATTGTTTGCTGTGGCCTCCTCTCTGCCCTTCACGCCTTTCAGCGCTTTGAAGCAGCCAAGAGCTTTCTCCAAGAGTGCAATGGAGCAGCTGTTCCTGCTCGCGGGCCGGGCTCTTCCCAGTCTCTGCCCTTGCCTGCTTCTGTCCCTCTTGCTGTGCCCTCTGTTCCCCCAGGGCTGGCTGGCTGCTGCCCAGGACTGTGGCACTGGAAAAGCTCCAGTGCTCCAGAGCCTCCTTTCTGTGCCCTTGGAGCTGCCTGGGCACAGCAGCCTTTTCCATCTGGAAGCTCCCCATGGACAGGGAGTGCCCAGCTCCGTTCCTTGCACAGCCTCCAGGAGCCCAGGGCTGCCATCTCAAGTCCCTGCTGGCACTGGGGGCTCCCAGGTGCCTCAGGCTGCTGTGACACCGCTGCACACGGGAGGGAACAGGGCCAGGGGCTGTGCTGAAAGTCAGCTCCATCTGCTGCTGCTGCTGCTGCTGCTGCTGCTGCTGCTGCTGCTGCTGTGGGGTCATTTGTGCAGCCCTGGCCCAGAGTCAGGGATCAGATGCTGCCAGTCTCTTCCAGCCCTGGCTGCTCAGAGGTTGGGCCTTGGAGCCTCAGGTGGCCAAAGGCAGCTGCTGCTGGGCCCTCTGTGTGTGCCCGTGTTCAGCAGTGCTGCTCCATCAGTCTGTGCCCAGCAACGGGGAAAAGCCTCAGCCCTGCAGGGCCAGGAGCTGCCGGGCTCTGCCTGAGCAGCTCAGCCAGCAGCAAGGGAGCTGCTCCACACAGGAACCAGGAGCAAAGGACACTCCTTCTGTAGGACATGTTTTCTATTTAAAGGAAAAAAAGGAAAAAGAAAAAAAACTATATAAAATGTGAAAGATGAAAACAAAACCCAAGTGTTAGTGAAAAAGTTCTGAAACTTTGCATTAAGAGGTAAATGATCTTTTTTAAAGGGGAACTCAGTCATTTACATTGTAAATGTGCTGATGGCATGGATCCATCTTACTTATCCCAGCAGCCTTTGAAAAGATTTTGGGCTTTGTTTCCAACATTGCCATTTGAAATTGTGCTCAAAGCAAGAGGAAACTGCTTTGTGCCCTTCCCGCTCCAAGCAGGACTGGGAATGGAAACTCTGTCAAAGCCCAAATCCTTTAGAAGATGCCCTTCCTTCTCAGCCTGGCAAGGAGCTGCACATTCCCTTTGAAACTGTCAGGGATTTCTTAGAGACACAAAGTCCCACTTAGGGCTTTTTGCTCTGGTTTGGCAGTGCAGAAGGGCAATTCTCCATCCATCAGCTCCAGACTGCACTGCCTCAGGAACACGGCCCACTCGCCAGCTTTGGCCCACTCAGGCACTTCTAGAGGAGGAAGAAAGTGCAATTGCACAATTCCAGCCAATCAAGAAGGAAGAATGGGACAGACAAACACCCTGTGCAGATCCAGGCGTTCAGCTGGGACTGTGGAGAGTTTGGGTTCTTGCCAATTGGATGTGTGTCCCCAGCTGCAATCTCTGGGCCTGCAGCAGAGTCTCACTCAGCTGCCAAAGCAGAAAGCTCAGGCGCTGTGCTCGCAAGGGGCTCGTCTGATGCAAAGCTGTCAGAGCAATGGGAGGGCAGAGCCAGCCCAGCTGGGCCCAGGGCTGAGCCCAGCAGAGCCCTGGCAGAGCCCAGAGCAGCCTCAGCAGCCGCAGAGCCCGGCTGCAAGGAGAGAAAGCAGAAAGTGCCCGTCAGCTGAGGGCTCCTGTGCCCTTGTGCCAAGGCCTGCGGTGCCCAGGCCATGCTGGCTGTGCCCAGAGCTGTGCCCAGAGCTGCCCATCCCTGCTGCCTTTGGCAGCAGAGCAGGAGGGCAGGACATGTGCCCAGCCTGCAGCCAGCCACGGCACATCCAGCCCTCAGCAGCTGCCCAGAGCAGGATGCTCCTGTGCTCGCTGCCATCTCCCAAAAGCTCTGATCCCACCCTGCCAAGCACACAGGGACCCACCTCACGCCAGCCACGGCTGCAAGAAAAGCTGCTCCCAAACCACGTCCTCAGCCTTCTCCAAGGCCACCGCCCATCCACGCCACAGCTGCTCCCAAGCACTTCCCCATCCACACTGGACCACCTGGAACGCTTCCTGTGGAAAAACAAACAACACATTCTTGAAAAGAGATTAGAGACAAAAAGGGAAAACAAGAAAAACGGGAAAAACCCTTATCTCTGTCAGGGCCTTGAGGAAGGCCCAACTCCCACATGGTAGGGAAAAACCCACCCACGGGTGAGGGAAGCCCACACTTTCTCCCTTCCCCCCTGCACTGCCCCCCAAAATCACGGTGATCCCAAAGCAAACAAGGGCAGTGCAGCAGCCCAGCCCTTCCTTGCCTGCAGAGCAAAGCAGCCCCTGCACAGCTTCTGGAGTCCCACCTCTGCTCCCAGCATGGGGCTTTGCTTGTGTCGGGCTGGCTGCCCCAGCCCCAGCCCCAGCCCAGGCCACGGTGGCTGCTGGGGGCTGTTGGCAGGGCCAGGAGCCCACTCCCATTTGTACCCAGCCCAGCCCATGCCCCAGCCCTGCCAAAAGCAGCTGGGCAGCGACTGAAGAATGAGTTGCATCTGCCCCAGCAGAGGGGGAACCTTTGCTTCCCAGCCAGGCTGGACCATGCCCAAATCTGGCAGCATTTCCCCGCATGGGGACTCACCTGCAAATTCCCTGTGGAGTTTGGCTTTGAAGAAGGTGCCAGAATCAAAGTCCATCACCTTCAGCCTCCAGTGGCCAGGCTGAGGAAGAGCTTCTCATCCTTGATGTCATCCTGGCTGTCTCCAGCAGCAGCAGCAGCAGCAGCATCCCCACCCGGTACAGCTTCTCCAGGGGCTCCTGCTCCTTCCCTGGGGGCAGACCAGGCTCTCAGGGCTCTGCCCAGGGCCCCAGCTGTCAGGGAACCAGCACAAGCAAAACCAGCTTGGATGGCGGCCACCAGTGCTGGGCAGAGCAGCTCAGCTGCAGCACAAGGGCTGCGTGTGCCCATCCCATGACCCCTGTGCAGTGACACAGGCAGCACAAAAAGGTCTGGGTTCCTTTGCTTCTGATTGCCAAGGCATGTGTGGAGCTGCAACTTACCAGGGCCCTGGATCAAAGTGTGCCTGTGGCTCTCTCCCTTCTTCTAGGGCCGAGGAATATCCTGCACCCAAGGATCAGAGAACAGGTCTTCTAATGTGGGTCTTTCCAAGGAGTTCACGGATAAACACCACCTGATCAGATCTTTGCACTCTGGGCAGAGAAAGCAGAAACTGCCGGTCAGCCAGAGAAGGCTCCTGTCTGCTTTGCCCCACTATTGCCATGCCCAGGCCATTCTGGATGCGCTCAGGGCTGGGCCTAAACTTTCCCATCAATTCCCTGTTTTGGAGGAGAGCAGGACATGTGCCACCTCCTCAGCAGCTGCCAGAGCGGGATGCTCACGAGCCCACTGCTGGCTCCCAGCACTGGGATTCCCCCCGTGCCCAGAGAAGAGGATCCACCTTGAGAGAGCCCTTGTGGCAGCGGGAGCTGGCCCCAGCAGAGGCTCCGGCCCCTCCTGAAAGGGTGCTCCCCGCAGACCATCTGGTGCAGCAGGATACCCAGGGACCAGATCGTTGCTGCCTCGCCATGGTACCAGCCAAAGTCGTTCCATTCCGGGGGGCTGTAGGACGGTGTTCCTATGGAATACAGACGGAGTTCAGCAGGGGGATGCTGCTGCTCCCAGAGCCTGGCCCCAGCATCCCTGGGCCTGCGGGGGCTGCATCAGTGGCACACAGGGTGACCACTGCTCTCTCGCCAGCACCTGGGACTTGTGCACAAACTAAGGCTTGGAAAAGAAGCCACTGGTGTCAGAAGAGGGCAGAGGAAGCCCTGGCTAAGCCTGACCATGACAAGCAAAGGAAAAATCCTCTCTGTGCTGGGGAAAACATGCCCTTATTCTGCCTGTCTGCATCGCCCCTAAAATATTAGGAAGCCAAAGCAAACAGAGCGAGTGGAGCAGTGCAAGCCCTTCCTCTCGCCTGCACACCAAACTGGCGGGGGCACAGGTCCCACCCTCCTCTCTGCTACCCCTACTCACAGGGGTTTTGGTCGGGCTGGCTGCCCCAGCCCAGCCCCAGTCCTGGGCAGAGTGGCTGGCAAAGGCTGCCAGCAGGGCTGGAAGATGGCTCCCCACCCAGCCCCGCACTAAAGCAACTCAGCTGAAGACTCAGTCCCCTGACTGGCAGCAAAAGGGAGAATCCCCGCTGCCACAGCCAGCTTGGGCTGGGAGATGTTGGCCATGAGATCCCGGGACCAGGAGTACACCCTTACGTGGGCTCACCTGCAAAGTGGGTGTAGGCTGTCTCTTGCAGGTAGGTGCCACAGCCAAAGTCAATCAGTTTGGCCTGCCCGGTGGCCAGGTCAAGCACGATGTTCTCTGGCTTGATGTCGCGGTGCAGGACCCCGCAGCTGGTGCAGTGCCGCACGGCCTCCAGCACCTGGCGGAACAGCTCCCGCGCCACCTCCTCGGGCAGGAACTGCCGTGCCTCAATGAAACGCTGCAGGTCCTGACACCGCTCTGGCCGCTCCAGAACCATCACGATGTGGTTGGGCAGCTCGAACCACTCCAGGAGCTGCACCACGCCGGGGAAGCCAGTGGACACCTTGGCAAGCAGCACGATCTCCAGCGGGGCCCTGCTGCCGTCGGGCTGCGGGAGGAGCACGATGCCCTCAGTGGGGCCGATGCCTTGCCAGGCTTGGGGAAGCCCTGAGCCAGCCCGGGATGCTCTGCGCCCTGCGCTGCGCCCACGCCCGCTCCCCCTCGAGGCGTCCTGGCGGCTTCCACCGTGCCGGGCCTCGGCTCATCCCCGCTCAGCAGCCCCGGCTGCTGCCGCTGGCCCCGCTCACTCACCAGCTCGCCCCAGTGCCGGACGCGGTTCCGTGGCACCCTCTTGATGGCCACCTGCAAGCCAAGGACAGCAGCGGGCTCAGCTCGCCGCCCGCCCTGCCCAGCCCCATCCTCCTCCTCCTCCTCCTCCGTCCCCTCCTCCTGCACCCGCCGCCGGCCCCGCCGCTCACCGGGGCGCCGTCCGAGAGCCGCGTGGCCGCGAAGACGCTGCCGAATCCTCCGCGCCCCAGCAGCGAACCCAGGCGGTAGCGCTCCTGCAGGGCCTCGTGCGCCGTCCCTGCGGGCGGGACGCGGCTGTCAGCGCTCGGCCCGGGGCCAGCAACGGCCCCCGAGCGCCCCTCAGCCGCCCCGGGCCGGCCATGCCCAGGCCTTCGCTCCTCGCAACGCGGCACGGGAGGCTCGGGGCCGGCGGCCGCGCTGCCGAGCGGCGGAGCTCGGGCCGGGGAAGCCGCAGCGGAGGCGGCGGCAGCGGCCGCGCCGCCTGTGTCCTCCGCGGGCCCCGGCAGGAGCCGGGGCCGGGGCCAGGCTCGGGGCTGGAGCCTGCCTCGGGGCCGGGGCCGGGCTCGGGCCAGGCGGAGGCAAAGGGCGGCGATGCCGCCCCCGCACACGGCACTGATGCCCGCCCAGCAGCGCCACCGCCAGTAGGGCCAGAGCCGGGCGGAGGCGAGACCGCGGCGGGACGGGCGGGGCCGGGCACGGGGCAGCCCCGCCCGGGGCCGGGGGCGGGCCGGGGGCATGGCCCGGCCCGGCAGGGGGAGAGGGAGGCGGGGACACGAGAGGGAGGCGGGGAGAGGAGAGGGACGCCGGGCAAGGGACCCCGGGAGAAGGGTGCCCGACGGCGGGAAAGGGAGACTCAGAGAAAGAAAGAGAGAAAGACCAAGAAAGAGAGACAGAGAAAGAAAAAGAGAAGGAGAAAGATCGTTATAGATTATCTGCTTTTGCTTCTTCTGTCGCTGTTGCCGCCGCTGCTGCCGCCGCCGCTGCTGCTGCCGCCGCTGCCGCCGCTGCAACTGAAGCACCGGGGCCGTTCGTCCCCGTGTCCGTTCCCCGCTCGCCCCACGAGCCCCACGTTCGAGCCCCGCACGCCCCGGGCACAGCCCCTGAGTCTGTCCAAACACGGCAACTTTGCAGCCTTGAGCCCAGGTGCAGAGCCCTGACTCCTGCACACTGGCACAGCAATCCCCTCGCTTGCTGCTCTGCATTGGCCTGGCTGAGGGGCAAACACTGTCGGGACACCTTCCCTTGGGCTAGGATTCCTACCTGAGCCCAGCACTGCACTTACATCTCCAGTGTTGCCTTCCAGTAACAACAGGGGAAGGAAAACTGTGTGTGCCTCATGGTATTTTAGAGTGTCTAAAAATCACTAAGCCACTGATCTTAGAGGTGCAGTGCATCTGGAATTACTGGGATGGAGAAGTAGTGCAACATGGAAAAGGGGAGCAGAGAAATAAATAGAGGGAAACATCTTGGATTGTTTCTTTCATTTTCATTTCCCTTCTGGAAAGCTGTTCCAGTTTTCCAGGAATCTTCTCCTGTCTGCTCTTGCCAAGAATCTCTCCTGGAGAACAAGGTCAAGCTTCTGTCCCAAGATTTGCCACCAGCTGCAGCTTCTCTTGGCTTTCCACACTGCACAGTGTCTGCAGCAGGACTTTTGCAGCAAAGCAGGACAAATGTTTGGAGAACTTTACATGTCCTTTCTTTTCCTGGTGGGCTGGGGTGTTGTGCCACTGGTGAAGTTTCCATTGTGACTGTTTGTGCTGCTTTAGGGCAAATTTTGGGAGGAAACCTCCAAAAGGGGTCCGTCTAGAAAGCAACTTCAAGCGCCTCCTCCCCCTACTAGTTCCGGAAAAAACTTCCCTGGAGAAAAGTGGGGAAAACCAGTTTATTTACCAAGTAAAGTATTCCCAAGCATGAAAAATGAATAATATTAAATGAAACCTCTGACAGTGCTGAAGAGATGGCAAATTCAGAAGGTGCTTTTTGTGGGTTGTAGTTGGCTCACTCGGTCTCTTCTATGTCCCTCTGGTGCTGGAATGCAGCGTCCCAGACCTCGGTGGGCCACAGGTGTGAGCTGCAGGTGTTTTTCTGGGTTTTCAGTCCAGAGCAGGTTTCAACAGTTCCAAGAAAAAGGAAAGTCCCAGTCCCAGGAACTTCTCTGCCTAAGCTAGCTAAAACCAAATTGCTGGACCTGGGCTGTGAAGGCACTGGGAAATTTCCAAATCTGGGCACTGGTGGTCCCAGCAAACACCAGATCTGGATGGTGCTGGAGCCAGAACCTGGAAATTTCCAACTTTTGGCTTTCTGTGCCAGCAAATCACTGCACTTGGGCTGTGCTGGCACCAGGAAGTTTTCAGATCTGGGCGCTGGCGCTGCCAGTAAACACCAGATCTGGGTGGTGTCGTTGGCAGCGACAGAAATCTGCCGGATTTGGGCTCTGCTGGCACCGGGAATTTCCAAATCTGGGTACTGGCGCAGCAAACACAAGATGTGGGCGGTGCCAGAGCCAGTAGCAGAAAGTTGCCGGGTTTTGGATTTCTGTGCCAGCAAATTGCTGCCCTTGGGCTGTGTCAGAACAGGGAAATTTCCAGCTCTGGGCACTGGCGGTGCCAGCAAACACCAGTGAAACCTTCTGGTCCTCGTCCGGACCGTTGGCCAGTGGTTTCCCTGAGAACCAGCTCTGGCCACTTAACAGAGAGAGACTGCTTTCATCTGCTTGTCTGGAAACAGAACTTTAATGAAGGCAAACACAACAAACAGGACGGCGTGCACAGTACACAGAGCAAAGCAGAAAAAAGCCTAGGCCCAGGGTCCTGCCGGGATATTTATACATTTATATATGGGGAGGGGTTAAGGTGGGATCTGAGGGAAGGATCCAAGAAGAAGGAAGGATTATGAATATTACAATTTTTGCAGTAAAATGTAACCAACGGTAGCAAAGAGAACTCAGAACTTTCTAGTAACAATCTGCATAACTGAACAAGAGGATTATGGGCGGGAGCTCCTGCTGACCCCAACTAAAGAGGGTTTTCCCACGGCCTTAAGCCAAGGTCTCCCTCTTCTTTTAAACCAACCCCAACACACCAGATCTGGGTGGTGCCGGGTTTTGGCTTTCTTTGCCAGACAATTGCTGCATTTGGGTTGTGCTGACACCAGGAAATTGCCAGATGTGGGCACTGGCAGTGCCAGCTCACCGCAGATCTGGGTGCTGCTGGTGCTATCACCAGAAAATTGCCGGGTTTTGTCTTTCTGTGCCAGCAAACTGCTGGACTTGGGCTGTGCTGCCACTGGGAAACTGCTGGATCTGAGCACTGGCAGTGCCAGCAAACACCAGATCTGGGTGGGGCCTGCACCAGGTATTTGAAAGGTTTTGGCTTTCTTTACCAAAAAATTACTCGACTCGGGCTGTGCCGGCACCGGGAAATTCCCGCATCTGGGCACTGGTGGTGCCAGCAAACACCGGATCTTGGCATTGCCAATGACGGTAGCAGGGAATTGCCAGATTTTGGCTTTCTTTGCCAGAAAATTGCTGGACTTGGCTCTGCCAGAACGGGGAAATATCCAGATGTGAGCACTGGCAGTGGCAGCAAACACCAGGTCTGGGCGCCTGTATTGGCATCAGGAAATTGCCGGATTTTGGTTTTCTGTGCCAGCAAATTGCTGGACTTGGGCTGTGCCAGCACTGGGAAATTTCCGGATCTGGGCACTTGTGCAGCAGGCACCAGATCTGGGTGGTGTGTTGTAGTGTGTTTTTATACTTTGTAATACTTTGCGATAGTTTAGGTTTTGAATCCCTGTATTTTTCCCAAATGGTTCATCCCAGATGGTACCCCCCTCCCTTTCCCTGTGTAATCCTTTGCCCTTGCTGAGATCATCCCCAAATCCCCACCCTGGCTCTCTGTCAATCACTCAGCATCCCATCCCCTCCCTCTAGAAGCTTCGGTCCAGGATGTCGAGTGATGAGCCAGAGGCCAGGGGTCAGCCCCCCAAGCCTTGCCCCATACGCTGTCCTAAATGTCCATCCCCCAGGACCCATCCCTTAGGGTCACTTCTTGGTTAGTCAAATGTTCTCTACTTTGGCTTTCCACCTCCCTTTAAATGTAACCTTGGCACATCTCCCGGGCTCTGGGCAGGAGGCCCCTGAGGTGTAGGGGCTCCTTTGGGACACCTGGAATAAAACCTTGGATTAACCCCTGCTAAGAGTGGGCCCTTTCTCTTCTACCGCTGTCTCTGGTGTCTCTTGTGCTGCAAAGGCGGCCAGCCCAGGTGCCCTCAGTACCCTCGGGGCACAGAGAGTGTCTCCCCGCTGTCGGCCGTGTCGGGGCTGCCCCCGGTGTCTGCCGACTCGGGACTGGCCCAGGGTTCCTGAGAGGCTCCCAGAGAGACAGAGACAGTGGTGCTGGTGGCAGCACCAGGAAGCTGCTGGGTTTTGGCTTTCTTTGCCAGAAAATGGCTGCATTTGGGTTATGCCAGCACTGGGAAATTGCCAAATGTGACCTTTCTGTGCCAGCAAACTGCTGGAATTGTGCTGTGCAGGCATCTGAAAAATTCCGGATCTGGGTACTGGCGGTGTCAGCACACACGAGATCGGAGTAGTGTAGGCACCAGGTATTTGCCTGGTTTTGGCTTTCTTTGCCAGCCAATTGCTGGACTTGGGCTGTGGTGGCACAGGGAAATGTTCAGATCTGGGCATGGGTGGTGCCATCAAACACCAGGTCTGGGTGGTGACAGTCTTGGCACCAGGAAATGGCTGCGTTTTGTCTTCTTTTTCCAAAAAACTGCTGCACTTGGGCTGTGTTGGAACCGAGTATGTCCAGACTGGGGTACGGGTGGTGGCAGCAAACACCAGATCTTGGCATTGCCAGTGTCAGCAGTGGGAAATTGCCAGATTTTGGCTTTCTTTACCAGAAAATTGCTGGACTTGGCTCTGCCGGAACAATGGAATTTCCAGATCTGGGCGCTGGAGGTGGCAGCAAACACCAGATCTGGGCAGTGCCAGACCCAGTAATGTTGGAAATGAATTTGTAGAGAATTTTTAAGGTTTGATAGAAGGTTTCTATATTATGTAAGCAAGTGTTGTTGAAGGTTCCCCCCAGACTGCAGAACTTGCTGCAGCTGTGAGGGCATTTCGAACATTCCAACAACCCTTCAATTCAGTCACAGGTTCTGCATATGTCACTGGGATAGCAGAGCGGGCAGAGCGTGCCCTGATCAAGGAAGTCCAAAATAAAAAATTCTACAGCTTGCTCTCTGAATTAATTTGGTTCATCTCCCACAGAGAGCAACCTTATCACATCCTGCACGTCCGGTCGCACACAGAGCTGCCAAGATACATCACTGAGGGCAACTGGAGAGCAGACTTGTTAGCAATGGCAGCAAGTGCCACCCACATTTCCCCCGCTGCACCACATGTCTTTCAACAGGCTCGTCTAAGCCATGCATTCTTCCCTCAGAATGCTCCAGCTTTAGTAGGTCAATTTAAGATTTCCAGAGACCAAGCCAAGGCAATTGTCTCCACCTGCCCCAATTGCCAATCCCTCGCCCTCCCTACCATAGGGACAAAACAAAGAAAATTACAGTGACAACTAACTTGACCATTCATGTTTCTATCAGTGCTCGAACAGTCATACCTGACTCACTGGAGGACCAGATGGCCACTCCCAGGACACCCCGAAATACCTTAACAGCTGCTGCCACCGTCACTGTGCTCCTGTGCATCCAAACAGCGGTTGGATGGGTCGTGCCACAACCAACAGAAAACCTATGGGTCACACTGGAGAAATTTCTCAAGCAGGATAACTTTTGCATGGCCATGGGAGGTGCAAAAGACCCGCTGTCTACATGTCTGGTGGGAACCCCCCTGTCACCAAATGAATATGCCTCTGCAGGTAAGAGGCCCACCCTGGGAGACACCTGGGACGAGTGGATGAAGATCTTACCCCATGCACCACAGGACCTCCAAGAACTAGACCTACCAGGCTCCTCAAAGCGACTTCTTGTGTCAACTTTTTCGACAAGCCACCCCAACAAAATTGGCATGAGAAATCTGAACCACAGATGATAGTGAGAAAAGATATATCACCAAATGATAAGAGATACAATGATGTTGACTGGTGCAATTATACTGCCAAAACAATATCTAAGTCCTCTCCGTTTCCCAGAGTGCTTCCCAAGGGAATGTTTCTCATCTGTGGTGACAGGGAGTGGGCAGGGATCCCCTCGAAGGTCAAAGGGGGCCCCTGCAGTCTTGGCCAGCTTACTACCCTCACCCCAAACACTCCCCAAATTAAAAATTGGAAACAAGAAACTCAATTGGCGCCCCAGAAAAGATTGTACTCCCAATTCAATCAAAATTGTGATGGCCAAATTTATAATTGGGGCAAGACAAAGAGAGTCGCTGTTTCCACCTTTCTACCATGGGTTGCAGCTGCGAAGGCCCTCGGTGAGCTTTCTCACCTGGAGTGCTGGCTTAGTAAGCAGACCAAGGCTACATCCGCTGCCTTATCAGACCTTCTAGCGGACGAGGAAACCACCAGACATGCCACCCTTCAGAACAGAGCGGCCATCGACTTCCTGCTACTCTCCCGTGGCCATGGTTGTGAAGATTTCAAAGGACTTTGTTGTTTTAACCTGTCATGGAAAAGCACATTGATCCAGGCCACCATCAAAGAAATGCAAGAGCAAATGAAGACTCTTCTTACTGAAAATAAAGTTGTGGACATGATGGAAAAAACGCTCATGCAGTGGGGCCTTCCTGTGTGGGTGATCCCCATTCTTAAAAGTTTATTGTGGGTCCTTCTCATAGTTGTTATCATTTCAGCAGCACTGATGTGTTTTAAGAAAAGAATTGACAAAAAACTGGGAAATGTTTATTTAATAAATAAAAAAGGGGGAGATGTGGAACACAGCCATGGAGAGGACAAACCTGGAATACCATGGGAGGACACCACTGTTTAAGTTAAGGTGAGAGACTGGTGCAATTCCCCATGGTTCTTTGCTTGTCAATGTGAATGTGCTGTTGTCAATCGACTGCTGCTCGTCCCCCAGTTCCAGAAAGTTCTGTACTCCCTGTTCCTCCATTGGCTTTCCCTGAGAGACCCCTCCCACTCTGCTCCCCCATTGGTGCGTCCCGTGTCACCCCACCTTAACTCCAGCCCTGACTCCCTTCCCCATTGGATAATTTGTACCCTGAGCCCTCCTGCCTTCCTCCAGTTATATACCCTGGCCCCAGCCCTGCTACTGGCTCTTTGCCTCTGGTTCTCTTCAGCAGAGGTTGTGTTCCTGCTTGCTCCTGTTTCTCTCTTCACCCTCACTTCAGCTGGGCCCTTGGATTTTCCCTTGATAAACCCGGCTGGATCTGCTCTGCGAGGAGTCCTCTCGTCCCTCTGGTGAGGCTTTGATTGCACCATCCGGGCTCAGGCGTCTGCTGGGCTGGGGCAGTTGTCAAGGCAGCCCCAAGTGGAGACGCTTTCGGTGCTGCAGGCGCCTGACAGCGCCTGCCTGGGGAAGCTGCTCTGGCCACCCGCAGCAACCAATTCCTTTTCCCAGGCAGCAGCTCCCAGCGTCCTCCTGCGAAGCCCAGAGAGAGAGGGAGCAGCTGCCCTCAGCCCTGTCCTTTACCGCATCCCAATTCTCATGTAATGTCCCCCCTGGGAGAGAAACTGCCAGAGAAGAGAAGTGCGACCAGATCCCCTCCTCCCCTGAGCTTGAACACTTCTTTTGCTTATTAAGGACCCAGTCTTATCAGAGCAGTGGTATTGCACTGACAGCTGGGACACCAGCAGGGGATCACCCCACAGTGCCCAGTGTGCACCAGGCTCAACAAGGTCTCCTTCCCCCCTGATTCCACCAGGCCGCTTCCCTTGGCTGTGGTTTTGTGGATAGTGGGTCAGGACAGTGAGAATCTCCTTCATCCATTCATTCACTGTTTAGGGTCCTGCAGACACTTCCTCAATTTCTCTCCAAGGTGACCTCAGAAAACCAATGACATCACAGCTCTTGTCCATCTGATCAAGAATTTCCCACAGGGACACTCTGGTGTCTCCTCCAAGGCCCAAAGCATCAAAACCCCCAAGGGAAATCATCCCCCTTGGGCCCTGCACCTCCTTGGGTGAGTTCCAGAGCAAACAATCAAGGCAGTGGCCTGAAATGTTTTCCCAGCTGGGCCATAACACTTCCCTGATGGATGCACATTGTCCCTGGGGAAAGAGATGTGCAGAACCCTTCACTAATGCCCTGGAATGGGGAACAGGAATCCCAGCCATGGACAGCTCTCAGGAGCCACTTCAGTGTGGATTTTCCTTCCTGGAAGCCCAAGGTGTCTGAATGTGCTCCTGGTGCCTCAGGGCCTGGGTAAACAGGGCTTGTCAGAGAGGCTGGCAGGGCACCAACACCCCTCCTCCTCACAGGGCACCTCTGTTACCCCAATTAGCTCCGAGTGGCTGCCTGGGGACAGGTGCCCACTTCCCCATGTCCCTGGGATGGGCACATCCTGCTCAGGGCCAGTGCTGCCCTGGGCCCAGAGCCAGGGCCATGACCCAGGTGCTCTGGGAGGGCTCCGTGGCTGCAGGTGTGACAGGATGAGGGGCAGGGCAGGGCATATTCCCCTCGGGACAGTGCTGTGGGCATGGAGCTTGGTGGGGTTTGGCATCTGCAGGGAAAGGGCTATCGGGTTGTGTGGATGTGGGAATTGTCACTCCTGAGGCATTCCCCAGGCCTCAGCCTTGTCTGCAGGTGCTCAGCATTGCCCAGTGCTCCCCAGTGTCTGCAGTGACTGAGATGCCAATCAGCCACCTGATCCCATGTGCCTTGTTCCCCTTGTTCTCCCACATGTTGGGTTTGGGGCCGGGCTCAGCTCTGGGGTGTCCCCCAGGGAAAGCTCTGGGAGGGGAGGGGCAGCAGGAGATGGGGGATCTGGCACTGGGGGCTGTTGGAGGATGGATTGTGTTGGACTGGGGGCTGTGCCCACAGGGTCCCCAGGTGCCTTTGGCTCCCTGCCTGCCCCCCTTGGCCCCCCAGGTGCCTGGGCCCTTCCAGGGGCAGCTGCCCCGTGCAGGAAGCTGGAAGGATGCCGGGCAAGGGGGCTGGATCCGTGCCACAGGTGGGGTGGGGTGGACTCTGTGCCAGGGCTGGGGGCTGTGCCAAGCCGGGCTTTGGCCTGGGGGCTGGCAGGGAGGGTGCAGGGAGGAGTCCCGGCAGGGATAAAGGTGCTCCTCACCTGCTGCAGCCTCAGGCAGCGCTGCCCAGAGCCAGAGGAAGATGAAGGTGGCTGTGCTCAGCGTGGCCCTGCTCTTCTCCATCCTGCTGTGCCCCCTGGCACAGGCCAAGGTGAGGCACCAGCCAAACGCTGTCCCCACATCCTGCCCTTTCTGGCCTCCCATCCCACCCTTTTGGTCCCTCCTCTGTGTCCCATTCAGGGTCCCCAAACGCCCTCTCACTGACCATTCCTGAGGCCTTTCCTTCCATGTCCCCCCTCAATCCTTACCCTTTCTTCCTGGCCACTGCAGAGGGGTCCTCCTATAGAATTCCCTGACTCACTCCCTATACTCCAATGATCTCCCAGTCCCGTTGGTTTTGTCCCCACCTGTCCTTGTTCTTCTGTCCCTGCCAAGTCCCTCCCTTGCCCTCCCATGTCCCTACACCTCAATTCCTTTTTCCTCCCCTGTACCTCACACCCTTCTCCTTCCACACCCCCAGCCCTGTCCCCTGGGCCCTCAAGTGACCCCTGACCAGTGTCTTTGGGTCTCCCCCCACCTCAAACAGATCTCCTTGGAGGCCCTGAATTCCCATCCCTCTGCCTGCGCCCTGCTCCCTGCACCCGTGTCCCCCCCAGCCCCACAAGGTCCAGTCCAGACCCAGCCTTTCTTCTCCTTTCCAGGCACTCCTGGAGGGAACCCAAGATGATCTGCGGGAGGTGAGTGGGCTGCTGGCATGGGAGGGCATCCCCTCAGGGCATTGGGGGGCAGTGGTGTCCCCCCATCCCTTGCTGGCACTGGGGACATCCCAGTGACCAGCGAGGTCTCTGATCTCTCTGCAGTTGGATTTAGACAATGTCGCGGTCCTGGAGACGCCTCTGGTGGGTACCACGAGTTCTGCCGCTGTCAGAGCCTCCCCTTGCCTGGCCAGCACAGCCCAGGCCATCCCAGTCTGTCCCAGCAGAGCCCAGTGCACCCCTCCTGACAGCCCAGACAATGCCCTGCCCCAGGGCTGCTCCCCAGGGAAGCCTTTGCCCAGGGCCCTGCTGCATTCCCATCCCTGTCAGCCCAGGAGCCCCTGGATGAGCCAGGACGCAGCCCCTGCCCCAGCTGTGCCTCTTGGCCAGGAGCCCAGTGCTTCTGGGCAGCAGCACAGCAGCTCCTGCACCCCATTGCTCCCACAGCCCCTTCCCCAAGGCGCCCCTGCTCTCCCCTGCCTCCCAGTGCAGCCCAGTGCCCCCAGTGTGTCTCTAACGCTGCCTTTGTCCCCAGCCCCCTGTGGCTGAAGAGCTGCGGGCTCTCCTGCGGCAGAAGCGCCTGGCTGCCTCTCTGGATGCCTAGGTGAGCCGTGCCTGCAGGGACAGGGCTGGGGACAAAGCCCAGCCATGGCCCAGTGGGCTCCAGGGGTCACCTTCTGGGCTTTGTCTTTTAGGCTTGCAAGGACCAGTGTCCTTTTTCCTCTCCAGTGGCATGAGGAGATGATCATCCCTGCAGGAACCCCCTGACCCCTTTGAGCCCTGGGCCATTTCCCCTGAAGAATAATCAATCAATAGTCAATAAACCCTTTGAGCAAAGCTTTGCTCTGTGTCCGTGTGTGTGTGTCCGTGGGTCTGGAATTCCTTCTTTCCAGTGGTCTGGGAATGTCAGGCCAGGTCTGGGCTCTGCTGCCTTGACACAGTCTGTGCTTTCCCCCAGTAAAATGGTGTGTTGGGAGTTGTGCAGAGTCCAGGGGGAATGGGTTGAGTGGAGGGGTGGCTGTGCAGGTGGTGAGAAAGGCTGTGGTTCACTGTGAGAGAAGTTGGAATGGCCTCGGTTTTAAAGACAAAAAATAAATTAAAAAAAAAACCTTTCTATTAAAACTTTTTATCCCTGTGAGAAATGACTGTTCGCTTCTCAAAATTTTGAAAGGTCTATTAAAAAGTTAACAAAACTTACAACCAAAGGACTAAATAAGGAAAAAGTGACAGTGCTAGGAGCCTCCCCCTCTTTGTGGCTGGTAACCACGTGGCTGGCTCATCCACACAAGGGCTGCTCTCCCTTTTATATCCTTGCTGTTGCAACAGGCAGCCCTAGCTCCTCCCAAAGGCTGTCTCTTGACTCTTGGTCGCTGTCCATTGGTGCAGACTGCTTTCTTAGAACTGGATTGGAGCTCAGCTGTTGCTAAGCCGTGCCTCTTAGGAACAATCTGCCCCTCCCCAAATGCCCGCACTACCAAGATCATCCCGGGATAACAATGCTGGGTGGGGGGGACACATTGCAGTAACAGAACTCTACATCTCTACAACTTCTCTTAACATACTGATCATGTTCACCCTTTAATTGGGAGAGCCAACCATCTCATTACTCATCTCTAACACTGGGACATTCACATTCTCTGAAAAAATCCCTCCGCCCAGGATTTTTCTCCTGGGAAGCTGAGAAGCCTCAGAGGAAAAGGAAAATAATGCTTATCTCATTTGCTTCTCCTGTGTTGGGCTCATGTGCAGAATGTGTTTGGAGATTGTTTACCCACAGGTGATTGATTGGTTACTCAAACCCCTGGTGTGTAAGTGCAGGAAAAGTTGTTTGTGAGAGATAGTTTTCATTTTTCTATCTAAGAGTGAAAAAACAGTTTATGCAGGTGGCTAGCGTTTATCACAGTCCTAGAGCTCTTTTTCAGGGAAAGTCGGTTGTTTTCCACTGTCCTAGAGCTCTTTCTCAGGAAAAACAAATTGTTTTTCACTGCTGCACAACTCTGTTCTCACAGAGTTTTCAGCTTTCTCATGGCTTCTGGCAGCTCAGGTCAGGATTCAGTTTGTCAGCTTTTGGCTGCTGTTTCACCACCACAGAAAACATCATTCCTGTCCCAAAAAATAAAAGCAGCTGAGACGCAGCTCACTGCCTTCTAGAAGGTGAAAAGGGATGCAGGTGCCCGGAGGCCCAGGAGAGAAATGGCAGTATTGAAAATGTGAGAAGCAAAGTTTTATTCATAGAGGCAGTGCTTGACCTCAAGGAAGACCTTTCCTACCAATCAAGACTTCCTTAGGGAACACCCTGCTTCTATATCAATTAGAAAATAATGTTATATTGCTTCTTATGAAAAGAAAACTAAGGAGAGAAAATCCTGAAAATGGGAAAAAATCATTTGAGGTAATTGCTCATTGAAATCTTTTTCATTAATTCCACTCCTGACAAAATTAATTCTTGAAGCCAATTCTGGTAGAGGTGCAGCTCCTTTGGGCTTTGTGCACTCTGAGGAGCCCCATGGGAGATTTGGTGGCAACTCCATGAGCCTCAGTTCCTCAAAGGAGATGTCACAAATGTCCAAGGAAAGGAAGTGCAAAGCAAAGGCAGAACACACCTTCCAGGGCCCAAGATAATGTTCTCCTCCCCACTGGATTTTTGCCCTGGTCAGATGGGACTGTGCGAGGGTGAGGGAGACTTCCTGAGCAATCCTTTGCTCTCTGGGCACTGATCAGCTTGATGCCTGGAGAGGCTCCCTGGAACAGAGGCTGGGCAGAGTTAAAGGAATAAAGTAGGGATTTATTACAAGGCCTTCAAAGGATTCCCCGTGAGCAGGACAAGAGCCCAGCCAAGGCTACACTCAAAATGGATGACTGGTCAGGGGTTTTCACACTTTTATAAGGTTTGGTCCATTTAAATATTGGGGTTAAATGTCCAATTCCAGCCTCAGGTGATGCAGTCCCATCCTCCCAGTTTGCTCTCCTCAATTTGCTGTTGTTTGCACTTTTGGGGCCTGAAGCTGCAACAGCATCTGGTTCTGGGGCTGGAAAAGGATTGTTTTGTCTGACTACACTGTGAAGAGAACTTGTTAACACTCTGTCTGAAGTCCAGAGTTACAGACTAATGCAGTACAGAATCTGGAGATATGACAGCTAAAACTGAAGGCATCAGCCTGTTCCATATTCCCTTGGTTCCATGGGGATCCACAGCGTCACAATGGCCACTTGTTCCCATGAGGTTCCCCAGTGTCACCGTGGTGTCCTTGGACCCCCCTGGTCACAACCGACCCATGGTTCCATGAGGTTCCGCGGTGTCACCATGGTCACTGTCAGAGGCTGGATGAGATCAATGTCCTGAGACACCGTGGGATGAGCTGTCAATCAGTTACACAGTGGGGACAGTGCTAACCCAGCCCTGATTGCCTGAGCCATCAGAAATCCCACCTGGGGGCAGGCCCACAAAGGCCCCGGGGCTTAAAAACACGGACCACAAGGTCAGCCCCTGGTATGGACTCTGCCTTCTCCTGGGGTTTGTGTCTCACCCACACTGGAACCCTAGGAACTGATAGTCATATGCGTGTCTTTCTATAGAGCTTCTGTCTTTCTGTCTCTCTCTCTTTCTTCTCCTTCTAATGCTCTTTATATGCAACATTTTTTGGGTACCTCAGCAGCTTACGTGTTCAATGATTTCTAGGTTAAATGAGCTAAGTTAATGAAGTTACTGCTATGATAAGTGTTTTCTGTGTAATTGGATGTTGCATTAAATCCTCTTCCAAAGTTTCTTGTGTTTTTGTACTTTGCCAGTAGAATTTTGTGTCCTTTTGACCTCTTGAGAATATCTGGCTGGTGTTCCTCCTGTGCACCAAACTCAAGTAAAGGAGCCTTTGGTTACCTGCAGCATTTCAGTGTTCTGGGCTGTTACACCCCACAGGCTCACAATGGCCTCTTGTTTCCACACTGGCCCCTTGGTTCCATGGGCCCCAACAGTGCCACAATGATCCCCTTGGTTCCACAACTTTCCAGAGTGTTGTAGAGAATACATTGTTAAAGGAGTTAATAGAAAATTCCAATGATAGATATAGACTGTTTGTTTAATGTTTTATAGTTATGTAAAGTGCCAGTGTAAGTTTTAATTGTTTTTTTAAAGGTCTTAAAATTATGTAAATCCCCTTACTGTTGGGTATTCCCCCCGCTGCTCCCACTCTCATCTAAAATAGCAAACCACCCAAGACCATAAAGAGGATGATTACGTCACCTAATAAGCAAATATGAAACTCCCATAAGACTTAGCAGAAAAGGATTACATAACAAAAACCCCTAGAACAACCAACCACCTTGCAAATAAAGAATCAAAATACCACCTCTAAACAAAGAGAACATAAGACAATATCAAAGACCCTGGTCAGAACTTTTTGCCTTCATCAATCTAACCAGAGCAGGCCAAGAGCAGTATAAAGATTATGAACCTGAAACCAACAGGCGTCTACTCGGAGACTGTCGTGAGGAAAGAAGACCCAGCTCTGCTGGAGGACGGAGCTGACCTCCTCCTCCTCCACGCTGTCTGGGGAGGAGCGGTGGTGTGCACACACCCCATGGGTCCCCTGCCTAGACTGTTTCCAGTAAAGCTGAAATCACTAAAGAGCTGCTCACGTGCCATTCATAACAGTCTTGGGGACTGGTCCGGGAGAAGGCCACACCCAAAGAGGACTGAGGGCCTGCGGGATATCTGGCCCTATCTGGAGCGGTCGGCAGCAGCCTAGGAGCAAAGAGTGTGGAGGAGCATGGGTAAGTAAAGGTGGTGTCAGGAGTAGGAGGCAAGCAAAAGAAGTGTGTGTGAGACGGGGCCCGGCAGCTCGGAGCCCCGAAGCAGCTGTGGGCCTCCGAGTACCGCGGTTCCGGACTGCTGCGAGGGGACCGGCCAGAAACGGAGGGAAGCAGGAGAAGCCTGAGTGAGCGAGACGCCTCCCAGGGGGATAAGGTGGGCCCCCCTCCGGGCGTGGGAGGAATAGAATTGTGAGTGGCACGCAAGGGGTCGGCCTTCCCCGTTCAGGCTTGGTAGGCGCCCTCAGGGCGTGCTGAGGGTGGCAGACGAATTGGTGAGTTGGCACGCAAACCCCGAACGGAGCTCCGGGTGCGGGGAGGATCGGGGCAGTGTGAGTCGCGCACAATCCCTGGAGTGGGGGGACACGGGTCCCTACCGGGGTTTGGGGTGCCCCGAGTACAGCAGCAGCACTGAGTAGAGCCAAGAGGGCCCCAGTGCCCAGGCTCGGACGGCGGTGCTGGGGGTTCAGTGTGCCGCGGTTCAGGTAGAAACCGTAAACACACTGGAGGCCCCTGGGGGCATTGGGGTCACAGGGCAGGGCAGGGCTGGGCTTACAGGGCAAGGCCAGACCTGCCCCTTCCTCCCCCACACACAAAATGTTTGGAGCCAACAATCTCCTCCAGTCTGTCACAACAGGCAGTGTTGGAGATGCAATCCCAATTGTGGCCATGGGCACCTGGCTGAGAAGGACAGTTCTTTTCCATAGGAAGGAAAGCACAGATCCCCAAGGTTTGGAAGACAGGTGAGAGCCTCAGTAGGCCAAGGCCAGCCAGACTTGTCAGTAATAGCAGATTTTGGATTTAGGGAATTTTGGAGGTGGAAACCCAATCTCGGCCATGGGCACCTGGAGAAGCAGGACAGTTCTTTCTCATCGGAAGGAGAGCATGGAGCCTCCCCCAGTGTTTTGGAGACAGATGAGAGATGACCCTTGTGAAACCACTGCCAGCCAGACTTGTCCTGGCAATATTCCTATGGGAACAATCCCTGGATATAAGGAAATTTGGAGGTGAAATCCCAATTCTGGCCATGGGTGCCTGGAGCAGATGGACAGTTCATATCTATTGGGAAGGAAAGCACAGAGCCCCAGCCTTTCTGCAGCAGATGAGAAGTGACCCTCAACATGCAAAGGTCCCTTGGACCAGTCAGGCAGCCCATGGGAGGCCAAACCAGCCAGAGCTGTTCTGTGTTCCCTTGGTTTTATGGGCCTCCAGAGTGTCACAATGGTGCCTTGGATCCATGGGGCCCCGCAGTGTCATAATGGTGACTTGATTCCATGGGTTCCAGCAGTGTCACAGTGGCCCCTTGATTACAAGAAGACCTGCAGTGTCACACTGGCCCCCAGGTTCGATGGGGTCCCACAATGTCACAGTGGCCCCCAGGTGTCATAAGACCCTGCAGTGTCACAATGGTCCCAAGGATTCCATGAGGCCTTGCAGTGTCACAATGGTCTCCGTGGTTCCCCAGGCCCCACAATGTCGTGTGACTCCTCTGTTCCATGAGCCCTGCAATGTCACAATGGACCTTTGGACCCTGGGGATTTGCTGTGTCACAATGGTCTCCTCTGGCTGCACAGTGTCACAATGGACCATTGATGACAGGAGGCCACTCTGTGTCGCCCTGGAGCTTTGGTTCCATGCAGCCCTGCAGTGTCACAATGGACCTTTGGTTGCATGCAGCCCTGCAGTGTCACAAAGGCCTCTTGGTTTCACGAGGCCCCACAATATCACAATGGTCCTCTTGGTTCTCTGGGGACCCCCAGGGGCACAATGGTCTCCATGATTCCATGGTGCCATCAGTGTCAAAATGGCTCCTTGGTTCCATGACACCCCAAAGTGTCATAATGGTCTCCATGGGGCCATGAGGCCCCCTGGTGTCACAATGGACCCTTGGTTCCATGAGGCCTCTCAGTGTCACAGTGATACCTACATTCCATGGAGCCACACAGTGTGAGTACAGTCCCCTTGGTTCCATGAGGCCCAGCAATGTCACAGTGGTCTCCATGATTCCATGAGGCCCCACAGTGTCACAATCGTCCCTTGGTCTCACAGGGCCCCACAGTGTCACAATGGTCCCTTGGTCTCACAGGGCTCCTCAGTGTCACAATGGTCCCTTGGTCTCACATGGCCCCACAGTGTCACAATGCTCCCTTGGTTCCATGGCCCTGTGCTGGTGCATTCCCCCCTGCCCTTCTCAGGCTGCCCTGCCAGCTGAGAAATGCTCCTTGGGCCTCGGCCTTGGCCAACAGCCCCTGGGCTCAGCTCCTCTGCAGCTCATCACAAACACTGTCTGCTCCAGGCACTGCTGCTGCCCAACCAGCTCCTGGTTCCTTTAGCAGCAGCCCTGGGAACTGGTTTTGTTCCCTCAGTGGCACAAGATCCCTGTTCTCACCCTGCCAAAGAAAGCTGTTGGTGCCCAGTGCGGCCAGGATGAGCCATTGCTGGGACTGAAGCCCCTCTCTTGGGGCCCTGCAAACAGCGCTCCAAAAGGAGCCCTTGGAGCTCTCCTGGGCCAGCGACTCCCTCTGAGCAGGGCCTCTCCCAGCCGGGAACTCTCCCGTTTGCTGCACTCGGGGATCCTGAACAAGCACAGAGCCTGGGCCGATCCCCCCACTCCTCCAGGCTCCCACCGGAGCAGGCTGTGTTGCCTTCCCCTCCACGTGAACAAGCGGGGGCGACTCCACTCCCATGTGAGCAACCGCTGCTGCCGACCCTTCCCAAAACTGAAGAAAAACAGGTAACCATCCCCAAACTCAGATCTCCCTTGGCCTATTGAACGAGGCAGTGAATGAAGAGGGCAACCACGGGAGACAGTGACGATGAGGAAGAGAAGCCCTGTTTCTTCCCTTTACGGGAGGTGCCGATGGCTCCTGGAGTTATTGGCTCTGTACACGCCCCGATAGACACCAGTGATGTGCGAGCGTTCAAGAAAGAGATGGGAAAATTAATGGATGATCCTTTGGGGGTGGCAGAAAGGCTAGATGAATTTCTAGGGACCAGCACCTACACCGAGGAGGATCTCCAAGGGATCATGAGATCTCTGTTCAACAATGAGGAGAGGGACATGATCAGACTAGCTGTGATCAAAGACTGGGAAAAGAGAAACCCCAACAGAGAAAGCGGGGATGAGAGACGGCCAAACCAAAAATTGTCCTGGAATGCCCAGACGGAGGAGGGGAGGCAGAAAATCATAATTTTCAGAAATATGATAATTAAGGGTATCAGGGAAGCGGTAGCCAAGGGACAGAACATGAGGAAGGTACTCAGAGAGTGCCAGGGAAAAGATGAAACTCCCACGGAATGGTTGGAGAGGCTCCGCAAGGGCTTGAGAATGTATTTGGGCATGGATCCCGATTCTCCGATCAGGGCGGTTTTGCTAAAAACTCAGTTTGTAGCAAAATCCTGGGAGGACATTCGGAAAAAGTTAGAAAAGATACTTGGGTGGCAGGAAAAGGGGTTGCAGGAGCTGCTTCAGGAAGCCCAGAAAGTCGACATGAGACGAGACGAAGAGAAACAGAAGATCCAGGCTAAGGTATTGGTAGCTGTGGTAAGGGAAGCACAAAAACAGGATCAGGTCAGAGACACAGCGAAGAAGGCGCTGGCAAAGAAACAGAACTCTTCCCAAGGAAAAGGATCAAATGATCAGAGGAGAGATTTCGAGTGCTATTACTGCAAGCAAAAGGGACACATCTGAAGGAATTGTCCCAACAAAGCCAAGGACCAGGCAATGTTTCAAGAAGTTCAGGGGTGTCAGGGGTTTCTCAGTTTGGGGTCCGGAACACCGAGGGAGCCCTTGATAAAATTAAAAGCAGGACCCCACAGGCAGGAGATGTGGTTTATGGTAGACTCGGGGGCGGAACGGACAGCGGTGCAGCAGCTGCCACAAGGGTGCTCTCTGAGTGACGACTCACTGATGGTAATCGGGGCAAAAGGGGAACCCTTTGAGCTTCCGATCATAAAAGATGTAGAAATAGAAACGGAAAACAAAAGATGTACAGGACATATATTAATGATATGGGATGCGGATTTTAATTTACTGGGGCGGGACATGATGGTAGCCCTAGAAATCGGCTTGGCAGTGGAGAATTCCCGGCTCAGGGTGAGAATGTATAAACTCACTGTTCAGGAAGAGGAGAAAATAGACCCGAAGGTGTGGTATGTCGAAGGGGAAGCTGGGATGTCGTGAACGGTGGAAGAAATGCCTCACACAATATGCGTGAATAGCAAATCTCAAAGTTTATTGAAAGCTCACACATATTTATATTGGTGTTAATGAAGCTTATACATATTGCAAAAGCTGAGCTCATTATTGGCTAAAGCACACTTAGATCAACTACACTTACTTCTATGCTCTAATGATTATTTTGTTTCTATGTTTACATTCTTCTAGCTTCTCTACTTAGATTATCTTCATTTTCTAGCAAGCGATTTTCTCCCCCATCTTCTCGTTTCAGCCAAGGTCACTATGACCTTTGTCAGTGATTGGACACTGGTTGCATAATCTCCAGCTTGTTTCCCCTATCTTTATCCAACGGTATCACATCGAAGTGGCCTTTCTCAGCTAGCCAATTATTTATAAAGCTCTCTACACTGGGAGGTTGGACATAGAGCGGATTTGTGTCGAAATTGGGAGACCAGAAGACCCTATACGGGTCAAACAATATACGGGTCAAACAATATCCCACCGCCATGGAGGGGAGAAAGGGATTGAAACCAGTGATTGACGAGTTGATAAAGAAAGGAACCTTGGAGCCATGCATGTCTCAGCACAACAGCCCAATTTTGGCTGTGAAAAAGACAGATGGGAGCATTAGGCTGGTGCAAACATTAAGGGCTGCGAATCAGAGCACTAAGACTTTGTTCCCCATGGGCTCGAATCCTTACACTTTGTTGAATAACATTTCTCCTGAGGACCCGTGGTACAGTGTGATTGACTTGAAGGATGCTTTTTGGACCTGTCCTTTAGCAGAGGGCAGCAGAGATTATTTTGCATTTCAGTGGGAAGACCCGGAGACGAACAGAAAGCAGCAGCTCAGGTGGACATCGTTGCCTCAGGGCTTTGTGGATTCCCTGAATTTATTCAGGCATGCACTTGAGCAGGTGTTGAGTCATTTTGTACCAACACAGGGGAACAGAGGGGACAAAATTGCTACAATATGTAGACGATTTGTTGGTTACAGGCCCAAGGGAGGAGGTTGTAAGGGTGAGCACCATTGAGCTTTGGAACTTTTTAGGGGAAAAGGGGTTGAAGGTGTTGAAGTTGCAGTTCACAGAGCCCGAGGTCAGGTACTTGGGACACTGGTTAACCAGGGGAAAAAAGAAATTGGATCCAGAGGGGGTGGCAGGGATTATTGCATTACCACCCCTGCAAACAAAAAGGGAAGGTCAGACAGCTTTTGGGGTTGTTGGGATATTGCCAGCAGTGGATTGAAGGGTACAGCAAAAAGGTGAAGTTTCTATACGAGAAACTCACCACAGACTGAATCAAATGGGTGGAGAAAGACAAAGAAGAATTCAGGGGAGTCAAGGAAGCACTCACAGCAGCACCAGTGCTGAGCCTCCCTGATGTGAAGAAACCCTTTCAGTTGTTTGTGGACGTGAGCAGTCACGCAGCACATGGGGTGCTGACACAGGACTGGGCAGGGGTCAGGACACCGGTGGGTTACTTGTCGAGGCTTTTGGATCCGGTCAGCAGGGCTGGCCCACCTGCATGCAGGCGATTGTCGCTGCAGCATTGCTGGTGGAGGAAGCCAAGAAGGCAACCTCCGGCGCACCGTTGGTAGTATTTGCACCGCACAACGTGCGGGACATACTACAGCAGAAGGCAGAGAAATGGCTCACTGATGCTAGACTGCTGAAGGATGAGGCCATTTTGATTCACTGGCAGGATTTGGAATTGAGAACAACGACCGCACAGAACCCTGCAGAGTTTTTGTTTGGGGAAGCTTCAGAGGAGCTTGTTCACGATTGCATGGAGGTGGTTGAATTACAAACAAAGATCAGAGAGGATTTAGAAGAGGAAGAGTTGGATGAAGGAGAGAAGTGGTTTGTGGATGGATCAAGCAGGGTAGTTGATGGGAAAAGGAAATCAGGATACGCAGTTGTGGATGGACAGACGGGAAAAGTGATTAAAGCAGGTGCCCTGAGTGCGAGTTGGTCAGCACAGGCATGCGAACTGTATGCAGTTCTGAGAGCCTTGAAGGGACTGAAAGGGAGAAAGGGAACAATTTTTACAGATTCTAGGTCTGCCTTTGGAGTGGTTCACACTTTTGGGAAAATCTGGGAGGAAAGGGGGCTGATCAACACAAGGGGGAAGGGACTGATGCACGGAGAATTGATCCGGCAAATCTTAGAAGCTCTAAGGGGGCCGGAGGAAACTGCGGTGCTCCATGTAAAGGGACACCAGGCAGGGATTCAGTTCCGAACCAGGGGAAACAATTTGGTGGACCAGGAAGCCAAGACCGTGGCACTGATGACAGTGAATACCCCGGAGATCAAAGGGACTGAGGTCCCAGATGATCCTCCACAGCCCTCTCAAGAGGAGATTGAATGGTATGAGAAGATTGGAGGAAAATTGAAAGAAGGTAAGTGGAGATTACCTGATGGGAGAGAACCAGTTTCTAAAAGGTTTTACCAGGAGGATTTGTGGAAACTGCACCAGCGAACACACTGGGGGCACAGGCCCTGGCAGAGCAATTTTTGAAATTTTTCGGGTGCAAGGGAATTTACGAATTGGCCAAACAAGAGGTACAAGGATGCCTGATCTGCCAGAAAGTCAACAAGACAAGGGCAAAACAGGCCATCCTGGAGAATCGCCCCGTAGCATACCGACCATTTGAAAGAATTCAAGTTGATTTCACAGAATTGCCAAAAGTGGGGAGATTCAAATTTGTGCTTGTGATCGTGGACAAATTGACCCATTGGGTGGAGGCTTTTCCTAGCCCATGGGCAAGGGCTCAGACAGTGTCCAGAAAATTACTAGAGGAAATTGTACCCCAATATGGGGTGGTGAATTGCATTGATTCAGACCAAGGAACACATTTTACATCAAAGATTATTAAGTAGATGGCTGATGTGCGAGGCATTCGGTGGGAATACCACACTCTGTGGCATCCCCAGGGCTCAGGACACGTGGAAAGAATGAATCTAACCTGGAAAGTGCAGTTGTCTAAATTAATTTTAGAAACTCGGATGTCTTGGTTGAAATGCCTGCCTCTAGCATTGCTTAATATCAGGATGATGCCTCATTCAGAGACGGGACTCATACAGTTTGAAATGCTGTATGGGATGCCATATAGACATGGGATGCCGGTGGGACACCCCAGGCTTGAGGACTGTCAGATTCAACCATATTTGGTTACAATCAACAAAAATTTGCAAGAACTCAGGAAACAAGGGATAATTTCTCAGAGTGCTTCTCTGGGATTCACTATCCACAAAATCCAACCGGGTGACAGAGTGCTTGTGAAAGTGTGGAAAGATGTACCCCTCTCCCCTCACTGGGAAGGCCCCTTTCTTGTGCTCCTGACAACAGACACAGCCATTCGGATGGCGGAGAAAGGCTGGACGCACGCATCTAGGGTGAAGAAAGTCGAACATCAGGAGGAAGCGCCCGAGTGGAAGGTCACTTCTTCCCCAGGCAACTTGAAACTCAGACTCCAACATCCTTGTAAATGACCAACAGTGATTGGACAGGTTGTAGACCATCTGACTGTGTATGCTATCTGTTTGTACATTTCAAATGTGAATACTGTCAGGGGGTGTTTGTTGTACACTGTAGAAGGGGACAGAGGCCAAAGGGGTTGTGCACTCAGTGTCTGGAGGAGGAGCTTGAGCTGACTGACCAAATCCTAACTCTAGCCACAAATCTAGGAATCATTGAATTAGATTCACAGGAGTGGTTTCAGATTTTTCAGAACGGCGTGCGTGGAAAGCTTAGATCAAAGGCAGAGATTCTGGATGTGGAGTGCCGGAAATCAATCAAGGTACCGTGCAGCTCAGATGCCGTCAAGGTTTCACGGTGAGGCGCCTTTAAAAGGAGGCATGCGGCTAGGTCAGAAAATGTGTTCCCTGAAGAATACTCCTGCTGCTGCGAAGATGGTCTTCCCCACCGCTGGTGGCACCCCAGGGGGAGGAGGCAAAGGCAGAGGAGTACGCCTGGTGGGAATCCTGATTGGCCTGAGCCTGGCCATGTGCAGGACGCAGACTGCACATTGAGGTCCCAATGAGAGGCGGAAACGAGAGCTCTGCAGATGAGTGCGGAAGTTGCACTCAGGTGGTCCCAGCTGTGCAAGGGGATGGGAAACCCTCAGCATACCAAGCCCTGGAAGAATGCATCAAGGAGCCTGGCAGGTACTGTTGGGTGAACGGCACAAGGGTCAAATTATGTAAATTGGACAAGGAGATTTGGTGTATCAATTCTGAGGCAGGGTCAAGGAACGGGCAGTCAGATGAGCACACGCATCAGATACGGAAACAGAGTGCAGAAATAATGTCAATCCCCGTTTGTAACCAATGCAATCGAACCATGTGGGTTGGGGGAAAAACTGAATCGATCTTTGTCGCGTATCACCATGTGAACCCATTGTGTTATGACAATGCGAGGCTGGGGATATGCACGATGAACGGGAAAATGTATTGGATGGGAAGAATTGTTAAATTTGATAGCAAGTTTACCTTAAGCAGAGAACCAATCATATTGGATTTGGCACAGGTGAATGATGATAGGGTGTGCCTGCAATAAGACCGGGTTGTCTGTTTCATGAAAAATAAAGATGGTGAGGATCCTGAGGGAAGAATGAGAGAGATCACTCAGGAATTGAAGAGAAGGGAGTCAGAACTGAGGAAGAAACGAATTGAATGAGAGAGATTAAAAACTCTGGAAGAACAGTATGAATTACTTGAGAAAAAATATGCTGATGGGGAATTGCCTTCCCCGGACAGAAATCGATTGATTTGATGCAAGAAATTGCAAGTGAACTGGGATTGTCAAATTGCTGGATTTGTGAGGGGCTGAAGTCAGCAGAGAAATGGCCATGAAAAGGGGAAGGTTTGGCTCCGGAACAGCTTCTGAAATGGGACAGTCCAAAAGTCTCAAAGTTGGCACAGAGGCCTGAGGGGTAGATTTTGGACCAGAGGGTAATTGGAACTATTTGCATCAGTCAGGAAGGAAAGGAATATACTGAGATGGTGGGATACACTCCGTGTGTAACTACCCTGACAGTAAATTCAAACAACAAGGGCAAGGTCTGGCAACCAGAACCCCTACGGGGTACTGGAGCTGGAAGAATGAGACCAATTGCGAATGGAACAAAAGGATAGGACTGTGCTGAGTCAAAAATCCTGGAGCCAACCCTTTCCAATCCTTGGAGGGCCTGAGAGAATACTGGGGACACCCAGGGAGGATGAATATCAGATGGAAAGCCCCAGATGGAATTGATTGAATTTGCGGGAAAAAGGCATACAGTGAGTTACCCCTGAGGTGGAAGGGATCATGCACTCTGGGCATGATCGGGCCAGTCTTCCTTACTCTCCCTCGAATGAAAAGTAACCTACTGGGGGCTCCTCTGTATGAGACCTGAGGAGGGAGAGGAGAAGCTTGAAAAAGATGATACCTGTAATAAGTGGTAAACAAACCTGGCGGGAGGAAGAGTGGCCGGCTGCAAGAATGATTGATTATTATGGACTGAGCCCGTGGGCTCAAGATGGAAGCTACGGGTATAGGACTCCGATTTACCTACTGAGCCGGCTGATTCGGCTGCAGGCAGTGGTGGAAATTGTATCAAATCACACCTCTGAGGCCCTGGATTTACTTAGTCAGCAGCACACCCAGGTATGGGCATTTGTGTACCAAAATCGAATAGCTTTAGACTATTTGCTGGCCGAAGAAGGGGGAGTGTGTGGAAAGTTCAATGAATCAGAATGCTGTATTGAGATTGACAGTTATGGGGAGACCATAAGAGGATTGGCAGCCAAAATCAAGAAAGTGGCCCATGTCCCTGTTCAAATATGGAATTCAATTTTGCAATCTTCATGGTGGGACAAATTGTTTGATGGGGCCTGGTGGAATACAATTATGTTCTTTGTGCTGTGTTCAGTAGCTGGAATCCTATTCCTGCCATGTGTAATTCCTTGTTTTATTAGACTGATCCACTCCGTCGTACAGGGGATGCAGATAGCAATAGTGCCCGTGGACCCGGAGTTGGCTTCCGGAAGCAACACACCTAAGATCATGAGCCTGGGAGAAAAGAAGTATGCCAGCAATGCTGCCGAAGTATTGGCAAAATTTAAGAAACGAGCGAAAACAAGTGTAAACAATACTGAGTATCAGGGTATTCCAAGGGGAGTACAGAATAGTTTAATAAAGGTTACTCTCTTTGTGAAAGACCCTTAATGGTGGCAAATAGAAGTAGATATAAAAAGAATTTAGCAATTTGGGCTATAAAAGAAGCATGAATTAAATTAATGATATAAAAGGGGAGGGATTGTAATATATGGTAGGGATAATTCATGCTATTAATGTATGGTAAAAAATATTATGAAATCCAAAAGCATACCTTTGACCATGCCAGCCGGGAGCAGCTGTCTATTTAGATTCAACTAGTTCCCGGACACACGTTAAGATAACGATCGATGCCTTAACGTAAGCATAGAAGCGTCCAGGGCGGTGATCACCGGTTTCTCGAGTCCTCAGCAGCCACCCAAGAGCGATTATCGCCTTGCCAATTGCATCTCTCAAGACAGTCAGCGGCACCAAACTGATACATCTGCATACACGGCTTCCCCAGAGCCAATTGACACCAATGGCACACCTGGACCCGGCTTTTGTCCAGCTCTGCACATGGAAAGAAACAGCAATGCGTGTGAAGAGTTACAAAGGAAATTTGGTCATCTTTGCCTCGGGCACAATGAACTGTATAAAACCTCACTGCCAGAAGCAGCGTGCGTGAATGGGGGAGACTCTGACACTCGAGGGGTCAGGTCCAGGTTCACCCAGCGCCAAACTCGGGCTCGGCGCTGTCTCTTTGGCTGTGGTGGTTTTGAACATCGGAATTTGGTCTCGCAGACAAATTAATAAATCTTTGCTAAATTTTTGATAATTTTGGCTCACGATTTGATCATTTATAACAATGGGAAGCAAAATTCCAACTGTTCACCTTCTCAGGCCATCCCAATGGATTTGGGAAGTTTGCAACATTTTGGAACTACTTGAGTTGAGCAATGGGAAGTAAAGCTTTTCTGAATTGAGAAGTCTTAAACCCCTGATTCTTCTGTGGCTTCAGTAAGATGTTTTTGTGCTGAAGGAAATTACTTCAATGAGAAAATAATTTCAGCAGGGAGTGAGACCTTCTGACAGAGACCAAGTGTTGCCAGCAGTTGCTCCAGGTGCTGCTGCCAACAGCCCCTGCAGGAAGGAGCACAGCCCCCAATGAACGTGGGCTTTGTCTCCCTGTGGCACAGAAGCCCCCCGGGGGCACAGGTCTCTGGGGCAGGAGATGGGCACCAGCGCTGCCAGGGCTCAGGGGGTGGCAGCTCTGCTTGGGCAGGGACTCTGCCACACCTGCTGATGTCAGCACTCCCTGGGCCCCAGGGGTCAGAGCAGCATTCATGCCCTGGCCCACACGTTCCCTGTCCATGTCATACCCGCAGGTTTAGGATGGCCACCAGCTGGGACGTGTCCCAAGGAGGCTGTGCCAGCTTCTCTGGAAGGTCCTGTGCCCTTCCCAGCGCGGCATCAGCAGCCCTGGGGCTCATCCTGCTCCCCTGAGGCTGCAGACCAGGGCAGCATTTGCTGATGGTGAGAGCCGGTCCTACAGACCCTGTTGGGCTGTCTTAGACACCTGGTGCCAGGCATTCCTTCCAAGCTGGGCCACTTGGGCTGGGCTGGGGGCAGCCCCAGGGCAGAAGGCAGTGTGTGCAAGGGCCCTGGCTGGCACACTGCAGCACGGTCACCGTGCCATGGAACGGAACCCAGTGACCAAGGCCCCTTTGTGACACGTGGGAAATAGAAGCTTGCCCGGCTGCTGGGAGCACGCAACGGGGCAGAACAGGACAGAGCGGTGCCGTGAGGAGCCCCCGCACAGCGCACTCGTTCCTGTCTGACCCGCAGCCTTTGTGAGGCCTTATTCCTGCAGCTGAGCTCCAGGCCAGGCCACAGGACTTGGTGACGCGTGGCCTTGCCGAGACTTCTCTTCTGCAGGTGCTCTCGAGGGCAAAGCGTGGGACTTGGTGCCCCAGAGGCATCTCCCATCCCTGCCACCAGTGCCCTCGAGGCCTGACCACAATCGTTGACACCTTGAATCCGTGACCCCTCCACAATCCAGGAGTCTCCTGTCCTTGTGGAAGGAGCCCTCAAGACCAGAGTGCAGGACTTGCTGTCCTGTAGCCTTGCCGAGGCTTCTGTCTTGAAGGTGCCTTCCAGGCACAACTGCAGGACTTGCTGACTCGGAGCTTTTCCCAGGCATCTCTCCCGCAAGTAGCCACAAATCCAGGCACTAACATGGAGCAGAGACCCCTGAGAGAGCCCAAGGTGGCCTGGGGGGAAGAGGAGGAAGAAGGCCCTGCAGCTGCCCCAGCACAGGAGACCAAAGAGGTGCTGCCATTTGAGCTGCCGCCGGAGGGTGAGTGGCAGAGCTGGGCCACAGGCTTGGTGCCTGCAACCAGCTTGGTGCCTTTGCATCCCATCCCATCCCATCCCATCCCATCCCATCCCATCCCATATCCCATCCCATCCCATCCCATCCCATCCCATCCCATCCCCTGGGCCATGCCCATGTACAGGACAAAAAAGGGGCCGGGCAGACACCCCGCAGAGGCTGTGCTCCATCCCCTGGGGCATCCCGGGGCTCTCCCTGCCTGGGCAGCGCAGGGCTGGGCCGTGTTCTCCGGCCTCTCCCACAGCCCCTCAGCTCTGGCTGCGCTCGCTCTTTGCCAGGTGCAGCCCTGGAGCGCACACAAGAGCAGGAGCCCGCCCGTGGCCTCTTCCGCAGAACAGCGCAGGTAGCTGCAGCCATCCCCACCTGGGCTGGGCCTGCTGGCACCGCGCTTGGAGCATTGCCTGCAACATGCCTGGCTTCTTGCCCTTCTCCTACAGCTGGTTTGCAAATTCATCAAGAAAATTCGGGCGGAAGAGACCAGCACCATGGGCACTGGGCTCAGAGCCTATTCGCACATCTTCAAAACCAAGACCAGTGCTGCTCTGCTGGATATGCTCGTAGAGGAGGGCTTTTCCAAGCCAAAGCAAGTAAGCAGCCTGTGGCCAGGCTTTGATCCTGCCAGGAATTGCTTGCTCTCCCAAGCCATGCCTGCTGCTCACTGGAACTATTGGAGGCCATGGCAGCGTGGTGGCAAGGGGAGCACTTGTCTGGAGAAGCTGGGGACATTCCTCCCTCTGGCAGCTTTCCAAGTCTCCCCGTGCCTTCTCCAGGTGCCCGCCATGGTCAGGTACATCCACCAGTGGCTCCTGGCCAATCAGTTTGCTGAGCACAGGCTGAACAGGAGCCTGCTGGATCTGACGGAAGCACAGCCCGCTGACGTAGTCGTGACGCTCCTGCGTGTGGCCCCGTCCTGTGACAGGTATGGGGCCCACCTGCCCAGAGGGGCTCAGGGCTCCCCAGCCCATCAGCCTGTACAGCCTGGCCCAGGTTGGACAGGTTGTAGCCTGGCCTGAGCAACAGAGAGTTCCAGGGCCCTCTGGCTGCTCCCTTTGCCAGCCCTGGCACGTCAGCCCCAGAGCCTGCTGCCATGCTCCCTCGCTGCCCCTCAGGGGCCTGTCCCCACAGGCCTGGGCTGCCTGGCTGCTGCTGGCCAGTGGCATTGGGCAGAGGCAGAGCTGGCAGCCAGCTCAGCTCCCCACTGCTGCCCAGGCCCCACTGCTGTGTCTGAGACCCCCCTGAGACAGAGCTCTAACCCCACAGAGCTGCTTTCACCATGTGGAAGAGCATCATGTGCTCGCCCAGGACTGCAGAGCCGGCGCTGCTGATACTGCTGCACGTGCTGGGGAGCTGGCCCAAGCACAGCACGTGCACCGCCGATGGGGACAAAACGGGCGTCTTTGTCCTGGCTGTGAGTTTCTCTAACTGGCCTTTGCTGGCCCCAAGGCCGCCTCTCCAGCAGCTCTCCATCCCCCTTCCCCCACTGCATCTCCCTGCCGCAGGCGCTGGCCTGAAACCTGGCCGAGGGGCAGCTCCAGGCCCAGCAGGCCCCGTGCTCCCACTGCCTCTCTCCGGGCCTCTCCCTGCCAAGCTCGGGCCCTGCCACACGGACACCTGGGCACTGAGCGCTCTCTCGGGGGGCTTTGTCCTTTGCAGGCAACCGTGGTGATGTGGAAGATCCTCCAGGTGCCCTGTGTCCCACATATGGTGACGGTGCATTTCCCCCACCTCTTTGTGCATCTGCTCTCCCAAGTGTTCTTCAGCACTCTGGATATGCCAGAGGAGGTCGATGCCTTCTGGAAGGGGATATGCCAGGAGGAATACGGCCTTGCCACCAGCCCCAACAGGTGCTCCATCCCACTCCTCCTGTCCCTGCCATGTCCCTGGCCAGGAGCCAGTGCTCCCAGCATGACCTGGCCTTTGCTGTGCACGCAGGTTTGCAGTGCAGACCCTGAAGTCCCTGCTCTGCCGAATGCAGCACCAGGATGTGGTGGTGGCAATGGAAAGCAATTGTGGCTGGGACACGCTGCTATGTGCTGACAGCCACCACTATGCCGTGGCTCTGCTGGCCAGGTGAGAGCCCCTTCTCCCCACAGCCTCTGACATGTGTGCCCAGGGAGCTCCACAGAGTCCCCGAGTCGTGGGCCAGAGGGCCTTGTCACCGAGGGATGGCCAAGCAGACTGGAAAATGCTGGCACAGGAGGGTGCCCAGAAGAGCTGCCTCCCAAATAGCCCAGGGCCTCTTGCAGGATGCTGGGCAAAGAGCAGAGCTCTGTGAGTCACTCCTGGCAGAGGTTTGTCCCCCTGGCCCACAGCCTTGGCTCCTTTTCCTCCTGCCAGGGAGATGTGCTGTGTCTCCATCCCCTTGTGCTCCCGCATCGCTCGCTACCTGCTGCGGCTGCTCAGCACACAGGAGCCACGCTGGCAGCTGCCCGCCCTGGCCTTCCTTGTGGAGGTGAGCCTGATGGCCAGCGCCGCCTGCCTGAGCTGCCTGCCAGCTCTCTGCCCTCTCACAGCCGCCGCTGCCTGGGACGGTGCCCGCGCCCTGTGCTGCTGCCTGGGCCCAGCCCTGTGCGGCTCCGGGCTGCTGCCGGCCGGCTCCCCTGTCACTGGCCTGTGCCTTTCAGGTCCTCCAGTTCCTGGACTTGAGTCAACGTGGTGCTAAAAGAGTCCTGCAAATCTTGTCAAGGCAGCTGCAGAGCCAGTGCAGAGAGAGGCGTCGCCTGGCGCTCAGGGCCCTTCTTGAGCTCATTGAGGAGCCCTTCATGGTGAGAAGGGGGCAGTGGCTGAGGCTGAGCTGGGCAATGCAGTCGCTTGGGCTTGGCAGGGCTTTGGGCGCTGGGGCAGCTGCTCCCAGCTCTCCTGCCTCCCACTTCAGCTGCCCCAGTGCTTGGCGACAGGCCTTTGGCCTCTGGGCCCTGCGGCAGCAGGATGGCATTTCACCAACTTGTCTTCCGCACAGACCAAAAAAATGTGGAGCCTGACTGAAAGTCTTGTGCGCTTCCTGTGGGATGCAGATGGAGAGACAGTTTTCATGACAGTCATGTTACTCAGCTTTATCATCTTGGACAATGCCACGCTGATGCCCGGCCCCATCACACTGCAGCTGCTTGAGGCGCTCCTGCCACTCTTGGACCACGTAAGGCTCACTGCCCCCAGCCACGGCCACTGGCTGCTGCCCGGACACTTTGTGCCCTGTGCATTTGCAGGCCTGCGCCAAGCTGAGCCCCGTGCAGCCGCAATGCTGAGCTCTTGTCTTCTTGCTTCCATAAAGAACAATTGGCAGGTTCAGCTGATCTCCATCCTGCTCTTCCGAACATTGGTGACTCTTCCACAGGAAAGGGAAAAAAAGGCCCTGAAGACAACCCTGTGCCAGAGCCTGCTGCCCCTCTTCTTCCACTGCCATGATGACAATCGGCTTGTGGCACAGGTGAGGACTCGTGGGCTGCTGCTGTCCCCCTGGCAGGGGGCTCGGCTGCCTCCTGCCCTGGCGCCTGCCGGGCTGCAGCCTCCTGCAGGCCTTGGCACAGGGACGCGGGTCCTGCGCCCTGGGCTGCGGGGCCATCTGCGCGGCTCTGCTGCTCTCCAGGCTTCTCAGGAAACGCTGCTTTGTGTGGCCAAGTTCCTGAAGAGGAGGGATCTTGAAAGACTGCTGAAGAGCCAGAATCTGTGGAAGTTCAGCAAGTGCCTGGTAAGGACGGCCTGCAAGCCCCAGCCTCAGTCCGGAGAAGCCCCCTGAGGGTGGTGCTCCGAGTGTGGGGCTGGCAGCTGTGCCCCTGCCCGCTGCTGCAGCCAGAGGCCGCGCGGGCTCTTCTCCAGGCTCCCGTGGGCCCGGCGTTGCTGCGGGGCGGGCCGGCCCCGCGGCTCCCCGGGCAGCAGCTGGCGCTCTGCCCTCTCCCCTCGGGAGCCCGGCACTGGCGGCTGCTGGCCGCGCCTCAGGGCTGTGGGGCCATGGGAGGCCGGGGCTGGGCGCAGGCAGCGCCCGGCCCAGGGGCTGAGCCAGCGCCAAGCCTTCCCTCCTGCCGCTCTCTCCAGCTGGCAGAGAACAGCAGCAGAGCGGCCGAGCACCTGCGCCGGGCCCTGCCCTACCTGCAGAGCCCACAGGAGTCCCTGCGAGCGGCGGCCATCAGCTTCATGGGTGAGCCACGAGCCCGGGCTCCCTCCCCGGCCCGGCCCGCCACAGCTTGGCCCCAGCCCCGCCTGCTGCCCTGGCAGCGCCAGCCGGGCCCGGCGCCGTGGAGCCCCGCCTGGCCTGGGCATTGCTGCTGCCGCCCTCTGGCAGCCGTGCCCTGGGGCGGCAGCGTGCGCCAAGGGCCGGGCTGAGCCCTGCCGGGCCAGCAGCCCGTGTGGCCGCAGCGCCGGCAGCGCCGCTGGCAGGGAGCTCTGCCGCTGGTGCCGTCACAGGCTCTGTGTTCACAGGCACGGCTGCGCGGCACCTGAGGGGGAAGAAGGAAGAGCTCCGGCTCATCTGCAGCGGTGAGTGAGGCCAGCGGGGGCTGCCGGGGGAGCTGCAAGCCCTGCCCCGGCTGCCGAGGGCTCTGCTCCCTGTGCGCACCAGGGGCGGCGTGGCCAGAGCACACCGAGATTTCAGGGCCACCCGGGGCATTTGTGGCCAGCAGCGTCGGGCTGGTCCCCTTGCTCCCTGCTCCCTCCTGCCCATGGCTAGAGCCAGCTGCCATGGCCCTGCCAGGGGGCTCTCCTCGACTCCCCGCAGATCCGGGATCTGACCATGGCTCTGTCCCTCTTTCTTTCAGCCCTTCAACACCTGACAGAGGACACCAGCAGTGCCGTGTCAGACGTGGCACTTCCAACATTGGATGTCCTCCAGGCACTGCAGAGTGAGCCATATTCCATCTTCCAGAGGCTGCAAGATCAGCTCCGCAGGGCATGGAGGACTCGGCCTCATCTGTCCAGGCTGGGCTGGCTGCGCTGCTGCAGTTCTGCAGAGAGCTGATCGCAGAGGCTCTGTCTGCTGGGGCCACCTGAGCCAGGGGGAATTTTCCATTTCTCTAAGATTGTTCTTTTCTTCTTTTTGGTTTTTCTTTCCTATATGAATATAGAGTGTGTTATAATACCCAGACTCCCAGGAGCTTTCTTTTGCTACCCAGGCTCTGCAGGGCATAGGGGAAGAGGGGGAGAAGGGTGCCTGGGCTCAGCCAGCTGTCCAGGTGTGCAGTGTTGCAGGGAAAATGGCCAGAAGCCCCTTGGCCTTTGGTGGTTCTGCTGAAGCCTTTGTGCTGGTGACAGAGCGGCTGGGCAGGGCCCGGAGCTGCGGGGATCCCTGTGAGAGCGGTGCCTGGAGATGGCCACAAGCCCTGGGCCAGGCAGGAAGCGCCCTCTGTGTCCTCCTGCCCGTCTGCTGCTGCCTGCCTTGCTGAGGGCTCCCGGCTGCCTCTGGATGGGGCTGCTCTGGAGCTGCTGTGGGGCTGCGGCGCTGCTGCTGGGCAGCTTGGCCAGGCTGGGGCAGCCCCTGAGGGGATGGGGCCATGAAGGGATGAGGGGCTGGGAAGCCCTGACCGGACACGGCAGGGGGAGGGCACGAGGGGGATGTGTGAGGGAGTGGGTGGCTGTAACGTCGGCTGGAGGGGGAGTGGGTTGGAGACAGAGAGAGCACTCACCCCGATGTTCATGTGGCAAACAGAGAGCGTTTATTCTCACGCCCTTCCTTCTAAAGGGCCTTTGAAAAAACCTGTCTGGATAATTTCATTGCTCTGATCTCTATGCCCTGTCAGAATCTGGCCAGTGAAATGCTCCAGCCCTGGGAGAGATGTGACTGGGCGAGGCCCCTGGCAGTCCAACCAGGGCTGGTCCATTCACACAGCACAAGCCAGCCTGCACTGTGACACACGGCAACAGAGTGCAAGGCACAGCTCCGGGTGCTCCCCAGGAACCTCAGCTCTGGGAGCACTGTCTGCCCCAAGCTCCAGGGGCTGCAGTGCGAGCCCGGCTGGACTCTGCCCTGGGGCCATCCTGCAGGGACAGCTGGACACAGGGAACATTCCCTTGCCACAAACAGCCAAGCCAGGGCTGCAGGGCAGCTGCTGCAGCCCGGACTGCACTGTTGTGTGCTGTGCTCTGGGGCTGGGGCTCCCCACACAGGGCACTGGGCTGGTGTGCCACAGGAGACAGAGAAGCTTCAGCTTCAGCCTCACTGAGGTGGGTGTGTGGGCTGGTTACAGAGCTCATCCTGCTGCAAGGACGAGGAAAAGGGAGAGGGAGCTCAGCAGTGAGGAGAGCTAAGGGCTGGAGAGTGGCTCTGAATGACACTAAAATCCCACTGGACCTCTGAGACATTGCTGCTCCTCAGCCAGTCACAAGATGAGACCCTAAGCCTGGGGCTCTGCCTTCCTCATGGTGAGGGGCACCAAGGAAGGCAACAGGGTGATGGAGACTGCAATGGGCTGGGAACTCACTGGGGGAAAAGAGGGAGCAGTTGGGAAGTAAAAGGCAGGTGGGGGAGAGAACTGTTCAGAGAAGAGCTGAGCTACAGCTTGAGCAAGCTGAAAAATGTCATTTGGGGTCATCCCAGATTGATTTCATTTCAGAAATTACTGAACAAGTTTATTTTTTGGGGGGAGTCACGTTTTCCCTTGGAAGTGTACACTCTGCAAACTTGGGCTGTGCTGCCAAAAAGCTCAAGCAAGTCTGTGCTGCAGGTCACACCATTTCTTCTTTGGCTGATTCTGGCCCGGTGCTGAGCCCAGCAGAGCCCTGGCAGAGCCCAGAGCAGCCTCAGCAGCCGCAGAGCCCGGCTGCAAGGAGAGAAAGCAGAAAGTGCCCATCAGCTGAGGGCTCCTGTGCCCTTGTGCCAAGGCCTGCGGTGCCCAGGCCATGCTGGCTGTGCCCAGAGCTGTGCCCAGAGCTGCCCATCCCTGCTGCCTTTGGCAGCAGAGCAGGAGGGCAGGACATGTGCCCAGCCTGCAGCCAGCCACGGCACATCCAGCCCTCAGCAGCTGCCCAGAGCAGGATGCTCCTGTGCTCGCTGCCATCTCCCAAAAGCTCTGATCCCACCCTGCCAAGCACACAGGGACCCACCTCACGCCAGCCACGGCTGCAAGAAAAGCTGCTCCCAAACCATGGCCTCAGCCTTCTCCAAGGCCACCGCTCATCCATGCCACAGCTGCTCCCAAGCACTTCCCAATACAGACTAGAGCCCACCTAGAATGCTTCCTCTAGAAAAAGAAACAAAAAATTATTGAAAATAGATTACAGACAAAAGGGGGAAACAAGGTCAAAACTCTTATCTCTGTCAGGGCCTTGAGGAAGGCCCAACTCCTACATGGTAGGGAAAAACCCACCCACGGGTTAGGGAGGCCCAGGCTTTCTCCCTTCCCCCCTGCACTGCCCCCCAAAATCACGGTGATCCCAAAGCAAACAAGGGCAGTGCAGCAGCCCAGCCCTTCCTTGCCTGCAGAGCAAAGCAGCCCCTGCACAGCTTCTGGAGTCCCACCTCTGCTCCCAGCATGGGGCTTTGCTTGTGTCGGGCTGGCTGCCCCAGCCCCAGCCCCAGCCCAGGCCACGGTGGCTGCTGGGGGCTGTTGGCAGGGCCAGGAGCCCACTCCCATTTCGTACCCAGCCCAGCCCATGCCCCAGCCCTGCCAAAAGCAGCTGGGCAGCGACTGAAGGATCAGCTGCACCCGCCCCAGCAAAGGGGGAACCTTTGGTTCCTGGCAAGGCTGTGCAATGCCCAAATCTGGGAGCATCCCCCTGTGTGTGGACTCATCTGCAAATTCCCTGTGGAGCCTGGCTTTGAAGAAGGTGCTCCAATCAAAGTGCAGCATCTTCAGCTGGCCAGTAGCCAGGTCCAGGAAGAGGTTGTCATCCTTGATGTCATCCTGGCTGTCTCCAGCAGCAGCATCCCCACCTGGTACAGCTTCTCCAGGGGCTCCTGCTCCTTCCCTGGGGGGAGACCAGGCTCTCAGGGCTCTGCCCAGGGCCCCAGCTGTCAGGAAACCAGGACAAGCAAAACCAGCTCAGAGGGCAGCCACCAGTGCTGGGCAGAGCAGCTCAGCTCCAGCACAAGGGCTGTGTGTTCCCATCTGATGAGCCCTGGGCAGTGACATAGGCAGGACAAAAAAGTCTGGGTTCCTTTGCTATTCATTGCCAAGGCATATGTGGAGCTGCAACTTACCAGGGCCCTGGATCAAAGTGTGCCTGTGGCTCTCTCCCTTCTTCTAGGGGAGATGAATATCCTGCATCCAAGGATGACAGAGCAGCTCTTCTAATGAGGGCCTTTCCACGTCCAGCATGGATAAACACCGCCTGATCAGATCTTGGCACTCTGGGCACAGAAACTAGAAACCACTGGTCAGCCAGAGAAGGCTCCTGTTGTCTTTGCCTCACTATTGCCATGCCCAGGCCTTGCTGGATATGCTCAGAGCTGGACCTAAACTTTCCCATCAATTCCCTGTTTTGGAGGAGAGCAGGACATGTGCCACCTCCTCAGCAGCTGCCAGAGCGGGATGCTCACAAGCCCGCTGCTGGCTCCCAGCACTGGGATTCCCCCCGTGCCCAGAGAAGAGGCTCCACCTTGAGAGAGCCCTTGTGGCAGCGGGAGCTGGCCCCAGCTGAGGTTCCGGCCCCTCCTGAAAGGGTGCTCCCCGCAGACCATCTGGTGCAGCAGGATGCCCAGGGACCAGATCGTTGCTGCCTCGCCATGGTACCAGCCAAAGTCGTTCCATTCCGGGGGGCTGTAGGATGGTGTTCCTATGGAATACAGATGGAGTTCAGCAGGGGGATGCTGCTGCTCCCAGAGCCTGGCCCCAGCATCCCTGGGCCTGCGGGGGCTGCATCAGTGGCACACAGGGTGACCACTGCCCTCTCGCCAGCACCTGGGACTTGTGTTGACTTAGGGTTGGATAGGAAGCCACTGGTGTTAGAAGAGGGCTGTGGAAACCCTGGCAAGACCCAACCATGACAAGGAAGAACCCACTCAGTGCTGGTGAAAACCATGCTGTTATGAATTCAAACGAGGCCAGATCTTGAGAAGGAAACAGGCCCTCGTTTATCAAAACAAACTACAGAGGACTGGGAGTCTGAGATAACCCCAAACTCCCACGCAGCAACCCAAAGATAATGATGTGTCCCAAGCACGCTGGGTTCTCCCCCATATAGTACCTCCCCCAGAAGGAGAAGAACCCCAACCCAGTCAAAACCCTCATTTTATAACCCCTCTCAGGTCCAGGATTGGTGGGGTTTGGATCCGCACGTTGATTGGTCGTTTTCCGGTGTTCTCATTGGTCCTTATCAATATTCATTCTGGACCAATCATTTTCTCAGGACATCGAATGATTGGTCAAGTCCCCTGTCCAATCACCTCCCACCCCCCTTTGACTATCACCCCCACCAAACCCTGGACCTCCCCTCCCCAGGACCCACAACAAACACCCATCAACTCACCCCAAAACAACAATTCCCAACCCAGCTCCAATTCAACACAAATTGGATGTAATAAGTAGCAATACGTTTGTTCATTAATTAAATCAATAGCTACATAATTATACAATATAAAAGCAATAACTAAATAGCTAAAACCGCTTGATTCTTAAATGTGCAGCCACACATGGTTGCTTGGCTTGCAGGAATCGTATAGTGCTTTGGGAATTCCATGGTAAAGATATACCTTATAAGGGAAAGTTCACCCAGCGGTCACAGAGGAAGGCTGTAACAACAATCCTTAAACTCACAAGAATTGCTTAGGCTTGCAGGAATTGTATAGTTTTCTGAAAATTCTACTGTATAGATATGCCTTATAAGGGAAAGTTCACTCAGCGGTTAAAGAGGAAGACTTGGAGCCTTCATCCCACGACCACCAGAAGGCAGAAAAAGACCCCCTAGCAAGTGAACGAGGAAGCGCAAAAGACAGACCACGTCATCCCTGAACTTGGGAGAGGAAGGCAATAAAAGGCGAACATTGGGGATAGGAACGGCGCGAGCCTAGAGGAGCGGAGACTCCCGGCCGCCCAGCGCTGAACTTTGCTTATTCTCGCTTGCATAATAATAAATATAATTATATGATCCTTAAATCCAGTGGACTCGTTTATCACAATTTGGTGCCATGACTTGGATCCAGAAAACAGGGTTGGTTCGAGAATCCTGGGGGGGCGCCCCACCACCTGGTGGCCCTGGCCTTCTCACCCGACCCCTCATCTGAACTGACGAACCTAAATTCAGGAATAAGCAAGGAAAACACCGGTAACGCTGTAAACTTTGTGCACGAAGATCCGAGCGACGACGCAGGACGCGTGAGTATACGAGGTGAATCGCTCGGTTGGGGTTGGGATCCCAGGGCACGGTGAATGAGACGTCCACCTGCGGACGACGTGAGAGGGACCCTCTAGTAGTGCGGTTCTCGTAGCCCGCGAGGGAGCGAGCCACGACCGAGGGGTTTTGTGTGTGTGTGTGTGTGTGTGTGGAGGTGCCTTGGAAGATGGGGCAGAAGAAGAGCAAGCCTTCTGATCCCATGTGGGAGGGTCCCCAGTTACCCCCAATACCTAAGGACAGTCCGTTAAGATTAATGACCAAGTATTGGGATGACTTGCCTTCCAGAAAGGGGAAGGATAAGGCAAAAATGATAAATTATTGCATGGTAGTACAGGGAGGTAAGAATCTGGATTCAGGAAGTATATACTGGCCCATTTTCGGATCCTTCCAGGATTGGGTCTGTCAAGCCCTGAACATTTATGTGAATTCTAAAGAGCCAGTGAACCCAGAGGAGAGTGCATATGCTAAATTATGGTTGGTAGGAAGTAATGAGCAAACGGCTAGGTTGTTCCCCCTTAAGGGAACAAGGGGAGGAAGACAAAAAGAAAAAGTCTCGACCAGAGGAATATGTTCCTATTTATCCTCCCCCGTATATACCACCAGCTCCCCCTGAACCCCTCCCAAATGCACCCCTGATATCGGCCCCTAATAGACAGCAGGTCACGGACTCCCCGGATTGCAGAAGGCGTACTTGGAGTCAGATGAGGACAGTAATTGAGGAAGGAGAGAGCAGTGGGCTGTTCCCTCTCAGGGAAATAGCATTAGGAGGACCTCAAGCTGGGATGGGGTTTGTCACTGTTCCCTTGAACTCAGGAGATGTCTGCAAGTTTAAGAAAGAGATGGGAAAATTATTAGAAGACCCCGTAGGAGTAGCAGAAAGAGTGGATCAGTTCCTAGGGCCAAACATATATACTTGGGTAGAGATGCAATCCATTCTAGGCATCCTATTTACAACAGAGGAGAGAGGGATGATTAGAAGGGCAGGAATGAGGATTTGGGACCCCCAACATGTTCAAGGTCCCGCAGCTGATGTGAAATGGCCCTTGCAAAATCCCAACTGGAACAAGCAGGACCCCAACCATCGTGGTCATATGCAGGACTTAAGAACCATCATAACCCAGGGCATACAAGAGGCTGTGCCCCGGGGACAAAACATAAGCAAGGCATTCAAAGAGTGCCAAGGAAAAGATGAGACCCCCACTGAATGGTTGGAAAGATTAAGGAAGAGTTTTCAGTTATACTCAGGGGTGGACCCAGAGATGCGAATGGCAGCCTTTAATAATAAGTTTGGCTACAAGTTCTGGTGGGGTGGTAACTGTTTGATGTGGCTGGTGCAGCAGAAAAAGCCACTCGATGATGATGAGTGGGGTTTTTGAAGTGTCATCCCACTGAAAGAGCAGCACATGGAAGTTTGGGCACTTACCAAAAATACCGAGGCTGAGGGGAAGGGACCGGTCTGTCCGATGCGCCTGGCGGTGTTTGATGGCGCTGGCGACTCTCTCCAAAGCCTCCCAGGCTCCTGGCGTTAGCAAGCGTGGGGAAGCCAGGTCGCCGTCTCCTTGTAGAAGGTCGAAGAGCGGTGCCAGTTCTTCTGTGGTGAGGCCCAGGAGAGGTCGGATCCACGTGATGACGCCGCACAGCTGTTGCGTGTCTCTTAATGTCTGGGGGTGCTCGTTGATGGACAGAGGTTGAGGCACGACGGTCCTTCCTGTGATTAAAAACCCGAGGTACTTCCATGGGCTCCATAGCTGGATTTTTTCCTGAGCTATCTGAAACCCCGCGCTTTCGACAGCTGCGACAGTCTTGGAAAGTGCTGCGTCTGAGTAAGACTTGGTGGAAGCACAGATTAGTACATCGTCCATGTAATGTAGGTGTGAGACTCTGTCCAAAGTTTCTCTCATCTGCCTCACAATCGTCATTGGGGACCACTGAAGAAAAGCCCCTTGTCTGAAGTTTCTGGCCCTGGTGGAGAAAGTTACATGCCAAGGGCCCCGAGACCTGAGCACAGCTGCTGGCATTGCTAAGCTATTGTTCACAGGTGTGTTTGCTGTATGCTACACTGAACCCAGTGAAAGGAAGAAGGGGGCCCCTTGCCTTTTTGCAACAATAGCCTTGGAAGTTGTCCCACCTCTTGGCCTGGCTGGACTTCTCCTGAGTTTTGGGTGGTCCCCCACAGAAGACCCCTCACTTGTCTTACAACCGCCGTGACAGACAGACTGAGATGTACAAGGCCTCTCCATCAAAGACCGAGACATGAAATCCCTATGTGAAAAGGCCCCCCCACACTCTTTCCAAGGACTGGCACTGAGACCCCTAACCTGGGGGAGGTGTGTGGGGGAGGCAAGCTAACCAAAGCAAGATGGATGTTGCAGGTGCGAGCAGTGGACCAAGAAGACAATGGCTCTCCCCCACTGCAGAGAACATGGACTGTGTGTACCCTTCTCTAAATGCCATTTTTTCCCCCAAAAATACAATAGACTACCTTTGATTCGGTTTCAAGTTTTACCCCTTCCCCCATCAACAAAAAGAGTATAATAAGAGTTCGGATGAACTGCAACCCTGAGATCTCCCCAGACGTGACCTGGTGAACTCCATTGGCTGGACATCAAAGGACTGCGCCTTTTCTATGTTTGGTAGCTCTATACCTTCCTTTCTCTTCCTCCCTCTTTTTCCCTTTTCCCGAATTCCTCCCCAATGCATTTTCTTGTGGTTATTCAATAAAGGTACATTTGTTTTGATTATCACTGCAACCCCCTGTACCGTGTCGGTGTTTTTTGCACTCTGAGATCAACCCACAAACCATCACGAAACCCGTTCGTAAGGATGGATTGTGACACTTGCATACATACTATAGAAACCTTCTATCAAACCTTAAAAATTCTCTACAAATTCATTTCCAACATAACTGGGTCTGGCACCGCCCAGATCTGGTGTTTGCTGCCACCTCAAGTGCCCAGACCTGGAAATTCCATTGTTCTGGCAGAGCCAAGTCCAGTAATTTTCTGGTAAAGAAAGTCAAAATCTGGCAATTTCCCACTGCTGGCACTGGCAATGCCAAGATCTGGTGTTTGCTGCCACCGCCTGTACCCCAGTCTGGACATTTATCGGTTCTAACACAGCCCAAGTGCAGCAGTTTTTTTGGAAAAAGAAGACAAAACGCAGCAATTTCCTGGTGCCAAGACTGTCACCACCCAGACCTGGTGTTTGATGGCACCGCCCATGCCCAGATCTGAACATTTCCCTGTGCCACACAGCCCAAGTCCAGCAATTGGCTGGCACAGAAAGCCAAAACCAGGCAAATACCTGGTGCCTACACTACTCCGATCTCGTGTGTGCTGACACCGCCAGTGCCCCGATCTGGAATTTTTCAGATGCCTGCACAGCACAATTCCAGCAGTTTGCTGGCACAGAAAGTTCACATTTGGCAATTTCCTGGTAGTGGGAAATACCCCACCAAGATCTGGTGTGCGCTGGCACTGCCAGTGCCCACATCTGGCAATTTCCTGGTGCGAGCACGACCCAAATGCAGCAATTTTCTGGCAAAGAAAACTAAAACCCGGCCACTTTCTGCTACTGGCTCTGGCACTGCCCACATCTTGTGTTTGCTATGCCAGTACCCAGATTTGGAAATTTCCCGGTGCCAGCAGAGCCCAAATCCGGCAGATTTCTGTCACTGCCAACGACATCACCCAGATCTGGTGTTTGCTGGCAGCGCCAGCGCCCAGATCTGAAAACTTCCTGGTGCCAGCACAGCCCAAGTCCAGTGATTTGCTAACACAGAAAGCCAAAAGTTGGAAATTTCCAGGTTCTGGCTCCAGCACCATCCAGATCTGGTGTTTGCTGGCAGCGCCAGTGCCCAGATTTGGAAATTTCCCAGTGCCTTCACAGCCCAGGTCCAGCAATTTGGTTTTAGCTAGCTTAGGCAGAGAAGTTCCTGGGACTGGGACTTTCCTTTTTCTTGGAACTGTTGAAACCTGCTCTGGACTGAAAACCCAGAAAAACACCTGCAGCTCACACCTGTGGCCCACCGAGGTCTGGGACGCTGCATTCCAGCACCAGAGGGACATAGAAGAGACCGAGTGAGCCAACTACAACCCACAAAAAGCACCTTCTGAATTTGCCATCTCTTCAGCACTGTCAGAGGTTTCATTTAATATTATTCATTTTTCATGCTTGGGAATACTTTACTTGGTAAATAAACTGGTTTTCCCCACTTTTCTCCAGGGAAGTTTTTTCCGGAACTAGTAGGGGGAGGAGGCGCTTGAAGTTGCTTTCTAGACGGACCCCTTTTGGAGGTTTCCTCCCAAAATTTGCCCTAAAGCAGCACAAACAGTCACAATGGAAACTTCACCAGTGGCACAACACCCCAGCCCACCAGGAAAAGAAAGGACACGTAAAGTTCTCCAAACATTTGTCCTGCTTTGCTGCAAAAGTCCTGCTGCAGACACTGTGCAGTGTGGAAAGCCAAGAGAAGCTGCAGCTGGTGGCAAATCTTGGGACAGGAGCTTGACCTTGTTCTCCAGGAGAGATTCTTGGCAAGAGCAGACAGGAGAAGATTCCTGGAAAACAGGAACAGCTTTCCAGAAGGGAAATGAAAATGAAAGAAACAATCCAAGATGTTTTCCTTTATTTATTTCTATGCTCCCCTTTTCCATGGGGCACTACTTCTCCATCCCAGTAATTCCAGATGCACTGTACCTCTAAGATCGGTGACTTAGGGATTTTTAGACACTCTAAAATACCATGAGCCACACACAGTTTTGCTTCCCCTGTTGTTACTGGAAGGCAACACTGGAGATGTAAGTGCAGTGCTGGGCTCAGGTAGGAATCCTAGCCCAAGGGAAGGTGTCCCGCCAGTGTTTGCCCCTCAGCCAGGCCAATGCAGAGCAGCAAGCGAGGGGATTGCTGTGCCAGTGTGCAGGAGTCAGGGCTCTGCACCTGGGCTCAAGGCTGCAAAGTTCCCGTGTTTGGACAGACTCAGGGGCTGTGCCCGGGGCGCGCGGGGCTCGAACGTGGGGCTCGTGGGGCGAGCGGGGAACGGACACGGGGACGAACGGCCCCGGTGCTTCAGTTGCAGCGGCGGCAGCGGCGGCAGCAGCAGCGGCGGCAGCAGCGGCGGCAACAGCGGCAGAAGCAGCAAAGCAGATAATCGATAAGGATCTTTCTCTTTCTCTCTTTCTTTCTCTGTCTCTCTTTCTTGGTCTTTCTCTCTTTCTGTCTCTGAGTCTCCCTTTCCCGCCGTCGGGCACCCTTCTCCCGGGGTCCCTCGCCCGGCGTCCCTCTCCTCTCCCCGCCTCCCTCTCGTGTCCCCGCCTCCCTCTCCCCCTGCCGGGCCGGGCCATGCCCCCGTCCCGCCCCCGGCCCCGGGCGGGGCTGCCCCGTGCCCGGCCCCGCCCGTCCCGCCGCGGTCTCGCCTCCGCCCGGCTCTGGCCCTACTGGCGGTGGCGCTGCTGGGCGGGCATCAGTGCCGTGTGCGGGGGCGGCATCGCCGCCCTTCGCCTCCGCCTGGCCCGAGCCCGGCCCCGGCCCCGAGGCAGGCTCCAGCCCCGAGCCCGGCCCCGGCCCCGGCCCCTCCCGGGGCCCGCGGAGGACACAGGCGGCGCGGCCGCTGCCGCCGCCTCCGCTGCGGCTTCCCCGGCCCGAGCTCCGCCGCTCGGCAGCGCGGCCGCCGGCCCCGAGCCTCCCGTGCCGCGTTGCGAGGAGCGAAGGCCTGGGCATGGCCGGCCCGGGGCGGCTGAGGGGCGCTCGGGGGCCGTTGCTGGCCCCGGGCCGAGCGCTGACAGCCGCGTCCCGCCCGCAGGGACGGCGCACGAGGCCCTGCAGGAGCGCTACCGCCTGGGTTCGCTGCTGGGGCGCGGAGGATTCGGCAGCGTCTTCGCGGCCACGCGGCTCTCGGACGGCGCCCCGGTGAGCGGCGGGGCCGGCGGCGGGCGCAGGACGAGGGGACGGAGGAGGAGGAGGATGGGGCTGGGCAGAGCGGGCGGCGAGCTGAGGCCGCTGCTGTCCTTGGCTTGCAGGTGGCCATCAAGAGGGTGCCACGGAACCGCGTCCGGCACTGGGGCGAGCTGGTGAGTGAGCGGGGCCAGCGGCAGCAGCCGGGGCTGCCGGGCGGGGATGAGCCGAGGCCCGGCACGGTGGAAGCCGCCAGGACGCCTCGAGGGGGAGCGGGCGTGGGCGCAGCGCAGGGCGCAGAGCATCCCGGGCTGGCTCAGGGCTTCCCCAGGCCTGGCACGGCATCGGCCCCGCTGAGGGCATCGTGCTCCTCCCGCAGCCCGATGGCAGCAGGGCCCCGCTGGAGATCGTGCTGCTAGCCAAGGTGTCCACTGGCTTCCCCGGCGTGGTGCAGCTCCTGGAGTGGCTCGAGCTCCCCAACCACATCGTGATGGTGATGGAGCGGCCAGAGCGGTGTCAGGACCTGCAGCGTTTCATTGAGGCACGGCAGTTCCTGCCCGAGGAGGTGGCGCGGGAGCTGTTCCGCCAGGTGCTGGAGGCCGTGCGGCACTGCACCAGCTGCGGGGTCCTGCACCGCGACATCAAACCTCAGAACATCGTGCTTGACCTGGCCACCGGGCAGGCCAAATTGATCGACTTTGGCTGTGGCACCTACCTGCAAGAGACAGCCTACACCCACTTTGCAGGTGAGCCCACGTAAGGGTGTACTCCTGGTCCCGGGATCTCATGGCCCAACATCTCCCAGCCCAAGCGGGGATTCTCCCTTTTGCTGCCAGTCAGGGGACTGAGTCTTCAGCTGAGTTGCTTTAGAGCGGGGCTGGGTGGGGAGCCATCTTCCAGCCCTGCTGGCAGCCTTTGCCAGCCACTCTGCCCAGGACTGGGGCTGGGCTGGGGCAGCCAGCCCGACCAAAACCCCCCTGGGTGGGGGTAGCAGAGAGCGGGGAGGAACCTGTGCCCCAGCCAGTTTGGTGTGCAGGCGAGAGGAAGGGCTTGCACTGCTCCACTCGCCCTGTTTGCCTTGGCTTCCTAATATTTTTGGGGCAATGCAGACAGGGAGGATAGGGGCATGTTTTCACCAGCAGTGAGTGGGTTCTTCCTTTGCATGTCATGGTCAGGCTTAGCCAGGGCTTCCTCTGCCCTCTTCTGACACCAGTGGCTTCTTTTCCAAGCCCAAGTTTGTGCACAAGTCCCAGGTGCTGGCGAGAGGGCAGTGGTCACCCTGTGTGCCACTGATGCAGCCCCCGCAGGCCCAGGGATGCTGGGGCCAGGCTCTGGGAGCAGCAGCATCCCCCTGCTGAACTCCATCTGTATTCCATAGGAACACCGTCCTACAGCCCCCCGGAATGGAACGACTTTGGCTGGTACCATGGCGAGGCAGCAACGATCTGGTCCCTGGGCATCCTGCTGCACCAGATGGTCTGCGGGGAGCACCCTTTCAGGAGGGGCCGGAACCTCAGCTGGGGCCAGCTCCCGCTGCCACAAGGGCTCTCTCAAGGTGGATCCTCTTCTCTGGGCACGGGGGGAATCCCAGTGCTGGGAGCCAGCAGCGGGCTCGTGAGCATCCCGCTCTGGCAGCTGCTGAGGAGGTGGCACATGTCCTGCTCTCCTCCAAAACAGGGAATTGATGGGAAAGTTTAGGCCCAGCCCTGAGCGCATCCAGAATGGCCTGGGCATGGCAATAGTGGGGCAAAGCAGACAGGAGCCTTCTCTGGCTGACTGGCAGTTTCTGCTTTCTCTGCCCAGAGTGCAAAGATCTGATCAGGTGGTGTTTATCCGTGAACTCCTTGGAAAGACCCACATTAGAAGACCTGTTCTCTGATCCTTGGGTGCAGGATATTCCTCGGCCCTAGAAGAAGGGAGAGAGCCACAGGCACACTGTGATCCAGGGCCCTGGTAAGTTGCAGCTCCACACATGCCTTGGCAATCAGAAGCAAAGGAACCCAGACCTTTTTGTGCTGCCTGTGTCACTGCACAGGGTCATGGGATGGGCACACGCAGCCCTTGTGCTGCAGCTGAGCTGCTCTGCCCAGCACTGGTGGCCGCCATCCAAGCTGGTTTTGCTTGTGCTGGTTCCCTGACAGCTGGGGCCCTGGGCAGAGCCCTGAGAGCCTGGTCTCCCCCCAGGGAAGGAGAAGGAGCCCCTGGAGAAGCTGTACCGGGTGGGGATGCTGCTGCTGCTGCTGCTGCTGCTGCTGCTGCTGCTGCTGCTGCTGGAGACAGCCAGGATGGCACCAAGGATGAGAAGCTCTTCCTCAGCCTGGCCACCGGAGGCTGAAGGTGATGGACTTTGATTCTGGCACCTTCTTCATAGCCAGACTCCACAGGGAATTTGCAGGTGAGTCCCCACCCGGGGAAATGCTGCCAGATTTGGGCATGGCCCAGCCTGGCTGGGAAGCAAAGGTTCCCCCTGTGCTGGGGCAGATGCAACTCATTCTTCAGTCGCTGCCCAGCTGCTTTTGGCAGGGCTGGGGCATGGGCTGGGCTGGGTACGAAATGGGAGTGGGCTCCTGGCCCTGCCAACAGCCCCCAGCAGCCACCGTGGCCTGGGCTGGGGCTGGGGCTGGGGCAGCCAGCCCGACACAAGCAAAGCCCCATGCTGGGAGCAGAGGTGGGACTCCAGAAGCTGTGCAGGGGCTGCTTTGCTCTGCAGGCAAGGAAGGGCTGGGCTGCTGCACTGCCCTTGTTTGCTTTGGGATGACCGTGATTTTGGGGGGCAGTGCTGGGTGGAAGTGAGAAAGTGTGGGCTTCCCTCACCCATGGCTGGGTTTTTCCCTACCATGTAGCAGTTGGCCTTCCTCAAGGCCCTGACAGAGATAAGAGTTTTTCCCGTTTTTCTTGTTTTCCTTTTTTGTCTGTAATCTCTTTTCAAGAATGTGTTTGTTTTTCCAGAGGAAGCGTTCCAGGTGGTCCAGTGCAGATGGGGAAGTGCTTGGGAGCAGCTGTGGCGTGGATGGGCGGTGGCCTTGGAGAAGGCTGAGGACGTGGTTTGGGAGCAGCTTTTCTTGCAGCTGTGGCTGGCGTGAGGTGGGTCCCTGTGTCCTTGGCAGGGTGGGATCAGAGCTTTTGGGAGATGGCAGCGAGCACAGGAGCATCCTGCTCTGGGCAGCTGCTGAGGGCTGGATGTGCCGTGGCTGGCTGCAGGCTGGGCACATGTCCTGCCCTCCTGCTCTGCTGCCAAAGGCAGCAGGGATGGGCAGCTCTGGGTACAGCTCTGGGCACAGCCAGCATGGCCTGGACACCGCAGGCCTTGGCACAAGGGCACAGGAGCCCTCAGCTGATGGGCACTTTCTGCTTTCTCTCCTTGCAGCCAGGCTCTGTGGCTGCTGAGGCTGCTCTGGGCTCTGCCAGGGCTCTGCTGGGCTCAGCCCTGGGCCCAGCTGGGCTGGCTCTGCCCTCCCATTGCTCTGACAGCTTTGCATCAGACGAGCCCCTTGCGAGCACAGCGCCTGAGCTTTCTGCTTTGGCAGCTGAGTGAGACTCTGCTGCAGGCCCAGAGATTGCAGCTGGGGACACACATCCAATTGGCAAGAACCCAAACCGTCCACAGTCCCAGCTGAACGCCTGGATCTGCACAGGGTGTTTGTCTGTCCCATTCTTCCTTCTTGATTGGCTGGAATTGTGCAATTGCACTTTCTTCCTCCTCTAGAAGTGCCTGAGTGGGCCAAAGCTGGCGAGTGGGCCGTGTTCCTGAGGCAGTGCAGTCTGGAGCTGTTGGATGGAGAATTGCCCTTCTGCACTGCCAAACCAGAGCAAAAAGCCCTAAGTGGGACTTTGTGTCTCTAAGAAATCCCTGACAGTTTCAAAGGGAATGTGCAGCTCCTTGCCAGGCTGAGAAGGAAGGGCATCTTCTAAAGGATTTGGGCTTTGACAGAGTTTCCATTCCCAGTCCTGCTTGGAGCGGGAAGGGCACAAAGCAATTTCCTCTTGCTTTGAGCACAATTTCAAATGGCAATGTTGGAAACAAAGCCCAGAATCTTTAAAAGGCTGCTGGGATAAGTAAGATGGATCCATGCCATCAGCACATTTACAATGTAAATAACTGAGTTCCCCTTTAAAAAAATCATTTACCTCTTAATGCAAAGTTTCAGAACTTTTTCACTAACACTTGGGTTTTGTTTTCATCTTTCACATTTTATATAGTTTTTTTTCTTTTTCCTTTTTTTCCTTTAAATAGAAAACATGTCCTAGAGAAGGAATGTCCTTTGCTCCTGGTTCCTGTGTGGAGCAGCTCCCTTGCTGCTGGCTGAGCTGCTCAGGCAGAGCCCGGCAGCTCCTGGCCCTGCAGGGCTGAGGCTTTTCCCCGTTGCTGGGCACAGACTGATGGAGCAGCACTGCTGAACACGGGCACACACAGAGGGCCCAGCAGCAGCTGCCTTTGGCCACCTGAGGCTCCAAGGCCCAACCTCTGAGCAGCCAGGGCTGGAAGAGACTGGCAGCATCTGATCCCTGACTCTGGGCCAGGGCTGCACAAATGACCCCACAGCAGCAGCAGCAGCAGCAGCAGCAGCAGCAGCAGCAGATGGAGCTGACTTTCAGCACAGCCCCTGCCCCTGTTCCCTCCCATGTGCAGCGGTGTCACAGCAGCCTGAGGCACCTGGGAGCCCCCAGTGCCAGCAGGGACTTGAGATGGCAGCCCTGGGCTCCTGGAGGCTGTGCAAGGAACGGAGCTGGGCACTCCCTGTCCATGGGGAGCTTGCAGATGGAAAAGGCTGCTGTGCCCAGGCAGCTCCAAGGGCACAGAAAGGAGGCTCTGGAGCACTGGATCTGTGCCAGTGCCACAGTCCTGGGCAGCAGCCAGGCAGCCCTGGGGGAACAGAGGGCACAGCAAGAGGGACAGAAGCAGGCAAGGGCAGAGACTGGGAAGAGCCAGGCCCGCGAGCAGGAACAGCTGCTCCATTGCACTCTTGGAGAAAGCTCTTGGCTGCTTCAAAGCGCTGAAAGGCGTGAAGGGCAGAGAGGAGGCCACAGCAAACAATGCTCCTGTTTGCACAGCCTCCCCTCTGCGTGTCCCAGAAGGAATTGGATGGACTGGATTCGTCTCTCCGAGTGGTCTCGTTCAGCATGAGCAGCTCAGCACCAGGAGCTGAAGGAGCTGAAGCCTCAGGCCACAGGAGCTGGGCAAGAGGGAACTTCTGGAGCGCAGTAATGCTGCTGAAATAGCCCCAGCTGAATGCAGCGGATCTCATCATGGAATCACAGAATCCTTTCTGTTGGAAAAGCCCTCTGAGCTCACCCAGTGCAGCCGCTCAGCCAGCAGTGCCAAGCCCAGCACTAAAGCACGTCCCTGAAGTGCCAAGGCCTGGACAGCAGCCCTGAGTGAGGCCTGGACAGCAGGCCCTGAGCCAAAGGTGGCCTCTGGAGGAACCTTCCAAGCAAAGGTTATCTTTGTATCTGCTCCCTGCTGAGATATGCATGGTCATTAGCACTGTGATAGATGTAGCCACTCCTTAGTGAAACATGGATGGCCCTTTGTGTATTTAGAAGCACGACAAGGCCATGAAATCTGACATCTGGCCTTGTGTGGGGCTGAAGGATCAAAGTCAGCTGCCTTGGCTCCTCCTTGAGGCCTGGCCAGGCTTTGGGAGGGAGCCAAGAGGAGGATGAAAGCAGATGTTGGAACACTAGCAGTGCTGTCAGTTTGTTCATGCAGCACTGCCAGAGCTGGGCCCTCTCCCAGCAGGCTTGGAGCCTCAGCTGGGGCTGGAGGCACCTGCAGGAATTGCCAGTGCCCAGGAGTGGCTCTGCAGCCCTTGGCTGTGACAGCTTCCCCAGCTGCTGTGTGCATCTGGGGGATGGGAAAGGCTGAGGGGAAATGCTGCTGCATCTTTCTTAATCACTGCAGGCAATCTTTGGTGGGGATGATTGGCTGCATTGCTGAGCTGCTCCTTTTGTGATTCTTTGCTGCTCTGAACTGCAGGAAATGACACTGATTCTTTCAGCTGGAGTCTGTGTCTTTGGTGCTGACTTTGCCCACTGGTCAAACCAAACTGGCCCAGTCTGGCCAGATCCCAACCAAATGTCACTTGTTCAATGTCAATGTGAGACATCAGTGCCATCAGAAATTCCCAGATGGGAAGCCCTTCCCTGGAGTTCCCTGGCTCTAGAGTGGGCTGAGGTGGGAGCCCCGTGGGAGCAGTGGGGCAGTCGGGTAAAAGAAGCTGCAGCCCTGGATGTCTTCAAATGCATCCAAAAATTGCACATGGAAAAGGAAAAGGACTTGTGGGTTTGGGCAGACAAAGATGAATTTGTTAAGAGTCCATTGGAAACAGCACCTTCAGAAGGAACAATTATTGTTGGAATGCTCCCACATGGAGCAAGAGCAGAAGGTTTTAATCTTGAGCTCAGCTGCATTTGTACCAGTGAAATATCACTATGATAACTAACTATATGCATTTATTGTATAATAAGACCTTAATATATATATATTTGTATACTTATATATATATATATTTTATATATATGTCTGTATCTATCTGTCTATATGTATATCTATGTATGAAATAATAATAATGTGAAATAGTGATGACAATACTAATTTGGTAGCTTTGGCTACTCAGGGATGTAACTCTGAATACCCTACAGAACAGGATTGGCCAGGGCCCTACTGTCAGTGGTCAACTATGTGAGATTGTAGACAAAGTAAAAAGGAGGAAGGGATGAAATTGGCTATTTCCCCAGGGTTTGGTGATACTGTGATGCAGAGTGCTTTGTCTGTTGCTGTGAAAAATACAGGGATGAAGCCTGCAGGGTTTTTCATGTCCCAGACTATGCACAAGCTGCAGGATTGGTTGAACGGGTGAAGGGGTTGTTAAAAGAGCAGTTGATAAAATGAGGAGATGGGAACCTTTGCCCATGGAGAACCCATCTCCCAGATGTGCTCCATGCCCTGAACAATGGCCCACGGGGGAAATGGAAACCCCCTGGCTGTGCACGGCTGCCCCCAATTTGCAAATCCAACCATGGGCAGTGAGACTTGGACTGCCTGGGAAATTGTTCTGGCTGTGATGGCCCCTGGCAGGGCCAGCCCAGAGGCTGCAGGGCTGGGCCTTCATGCATTGGAATTCATGAGGAGAAATTCAAAGCAAATGAGAGCTCTCAATACTGAAACAGGAATTCAGATTCCTCCAGGACACTTTGCTTTGGTAACTGCTCCCTTGGAGCTTGGCCTTGCAAAGTGTTCATGTCATGGCAGGAGGAATTGATGCAGAATATCCAGGAGAAATTACAGTAATTCTGTTAAACAATAGTGAACAAGATTGGATTATTCAACCCTGTGACAGGGTAGCACAATTATTGATATTGCAATTTTAGGAACGATTGTGAAAAAAGGAGCTCCAGCTCCAATCACCACCGTTTGTGGAGATAAAGGGTTTGGATGCAGCAGTCCTAATAATGGAGCCAGAGCGTGGGTCCGGAGGCCAAATGGCCCTCCCGAGGCAGCTGAAGGAGCAGCTCCTGGGAAAGACAACTCTGAGTCCTGAAAGCTGGGCAGGAGCAATGGGAATGTGTCCCTGCAGCCAAGGATTGTGTGTGAGAACAAGTAGATCTGACAGGATATTGTTTTACACATGCTGCCAGACCAAATCTCCCTGTTTGCCCCAAGGGCCCCTTTGGCAAATGCTCTGATCCACGGGGCTCCATGGGAAGGCTGCTGTGACACTGAGGGACTTGCACAGGAATTGCATCCAGGAGCCCAGGTGCCCCTCAGGCACTGGGACCCGGCCCCTTCCAGCCAGAGGGGAAAGGGCCCCCCAAGCCTTGTTAGCCCCAGACAACATGGTAAAGCTGAACAGCAAAGGGCCTGGGGGCATTATTCTGGAATTCAAAAGGCGCCAGCTCCATGGACAACGGAATTCTTGTTCCTAACTCCAAGGAGATTGAGAAAAAAGAATGAAGAAAGGTGTCACTGAAGCACTACTGATGTCTGTAAGGTGTACCTTGATAGTCAGCCAGAATCTTTGTCTGCCACAAACACCTCTAGTGTTTGACCAAGGGGTTAGTCATCAAAATGTAATGATGAGTTCTGATGGATTGCTGAGCTTATCCTTTTGTAATTCTTTGCTAATGATGATGTGCTTTGCTGAGCTCTTCCTTTTGTAATGCTTTGCAGCTGTGCATGATATAAATGCCACAATTCCTTCAGTTGGTGTCTGTGTCTTTGGTAGTGACCCTGCCCACTGGTGAAACAGGGCCCCCTCTTGCCTAAGTGTTAGCTGGGAAGGCAAAAAGCCTCCCTCCAAAATTCCCCCCTTGCTCCTTGTTCCCCCCCTTCATAGCCTGAGCATGATGTGCTCTGGTCTGGGCTGTGCCCGGGGTCAGCTGGGGTCACCTGTCCTGGCTGTGTCCCCTGCCAAGCTCCCCCGCAGCCCCAGCCCCTCCCCAGCGTGGCTGGACGAGGGGCAGGACAGGCCTTGGCTGTGCTGCAGCTCAGCAAGAACAAAACCATCTCTGCGTGCTCAGCGCTGTGCTCAGCACCCGGCCCAGCAGTGTCTCAGTGCCAGGGGCTGTGCCCTCAGTGCCTGCCAGGGCTTTCCATGGCAACTGCCAGGCCAGGTGCCCCAGGTGTCCCCCCCAGTGCCGCTTGCCACGGAAACAGTGCCCAGCCCTGCCCCTTTCTGTCTGGCTGACCTGGCCTTTGGCCCTGGCAGTGCCCTTGGCTGCTGGTTCCTGGTGCCTGAGCGGCCAGCGCGGCACAGGGCAGGTGGCCATGGCACAGCCCCCAGCAAGGGATCCCCTCTGGCTCTGGGCACTGACACCAGCCCTGAGCAAGGGGCCCAGGGCAGCTTTCCATGGCCACCAACCATCACAATGCTTTTGCCCAGAAAAAGGTACTTGGACATCCATAACTCTTTGTTCTTATTGTCACGTATTCTCCTAAATCCTAATTGTCCAAATTTTTATTACTTTAATTATATTACTGGTTTTATAACAATTTACTTACTATTGAAATTTTAAACTTTTAAAAACAAGTGATTGGTGTTTTTCACACAGTGCCCAACACACAATATCCCATGTACTGATGTTTCTGGGGGAGCCATTTACAACACCGGGGGGTCACAGGATGTGAAAAACGCCAATCACTTGTTTTTTAAATCTTTAAAAGTTTCATAGTAATAAAATGGTTAGAAAATGAGCAATATAATTAGAGTAATAATAACTTCGATATTTTGGATTAGGACAATATGAGACAATACAAACAAAGAGTTACGGACATCTGGGTACCTTTTTCTGGGCAAAAGAAGCCTGAAAAAAGACACACTTTAAGAGAGGATTCACCCTTAAAAACAATAACCTGTTGCATATTCATACACCTCATACATGATGCATAAATTCCATTCAAACCGAGGAGTCTGTTCAGTGTCAACTTCTTCCTCTGAATCCTGACGGCGTCTTCAGGGCTGAGCAGGCAGGAAGAAGTTCGTTTCCTCTGATAGGAAAGCAATAAATTCTCTTTCTCTGAAAGATTTAGGTGTCCTGTGGCTGCTATCTCGCTGCAAGTCCTTTCTTTTTAAAAAAAAGTATCTCACATAGCATAGTTTCTATTTTGACATTACGTAATACCCCAAAACTAGATTTAACACACTACTTAAGAAAATTAATACAGCATAACTTTCTGACATAACACATATAATATTCATTTGAATATTTGCGAAAAGCCAATCATAAAATACGCATTTTTCACATAGGAGGACTGAGCTCCCCCAGTTATTCCCCGTACAGGCGGGACCTCCCCTTCCCCTCAGACCTCTCCCGCCTTCCCCGCGACGGCCAAAGTCCCGCTGTGCTGCCCCCGGCCGGCGACCACGGCGACATCGCCAACCCGCCCGGGCCCCGGGCTGCCCCGAGACCTCTCTGGCGTCCACGGGCGACGAGCAATCCCCGCCGATGGCCCCGATGGTGCCGATGGCCCCGCCGATGGCCCCGATGGTGCCGATGGCCCCGCCGATGGCCCCGCCGATGGCCCCGCCGATGGCCCCGCCGATGGCCCCGCCGATGGCCCCGCGGCCGCCGCTCTGTCCGGCCGGGCCGTGCCCGGGCCGTGCCCCGCGAGCTCCGCTAGGCGGCGCCCCCGCCCCCGCGCTGAGGGGCCGCTGCCGCTTCCCGCCCTTCGCGCCCGCCCTCAGCGGCCGCCGGGAGGTGGGGCCGCTCCGCCCGCCCTTTTATCGGAGCCATGGAGAAGGAAAACCGCTTTAAATTGTTCATGCCGCCGCGCCTGAGCGCTGGGCAGGTGTCTGCGGGCAGATCCCAGGTGAGCGCTCGGCCGCGGGGGGGACAGTGCTGGGCCCGGGGAGTGCCCGGCACAGCCCCGGCCTGGAGCACACACACACCTGCCCCTGCATGGGCCGAGACGGCTCCTGCCTACTCGTTTCTGGCATATGCACAGACATCTTCGGTTTGAATTTCAAAGACTTTTGTTGTTGTTTTCCATCAAAACTGAAGGGAATCATCTTCTCGAGCATCTGCTCTGTGCTGTAAGTCCACGCTTGATGTGGGTAATTCAGCCCAGAGAGCGAGCAGGGCTCTATCGCCGGCCGGGGTCTGTGTACAAATCACAAACGGGACGGGACTGCTGAGGAACTGCCTTGAGCTGTTTTCTTTTCCAGCATCAGTCTCATTACATGGTGATGACAATGGGAAGATGTCAGCAGCTCACATCCCAGGCAGCAGACCAAGAACTTAATGTTACAACTTACTTTCAAAGTTTTTTGACCAATCACACAAAGCAAAAGCATATTGACAGTAGTTCTTATAGTACCACTGTAAGCACAGGTACCTTTGGTTCAAACAATGCTTGCCTTTTTTGAATACAATACCTGCTGCTTGTAAGCCTTAAAACACAATGCACAGAGCTCCATTATTAAGCTTAGAACTTCCTAATATCTCGCTAGATAAACTTCTCTGTAACTTAGGGAGTTATTCTAGACAAGCGTTAATACACAGACCATTGTTCTATTTGCCCTTACTTTTCTACTTTTTAAATAATTTTTCTGCTGACCTATCTCATGGCTCCTGCTTGGCTCTAATCACAGTTCTGCTGTCTCTGAGGCTGCCTTTTGCAGCTTTCCCAAACCCCTCTGGTTTGATGGATTCCCACAGGCCCCACTCAGATGCTCGCACTGGTGTTGGTGTCTTGGTCTCACCAGATCAGGTGTGCAGGGAAAATGTTCTGTCCCCACACTGAGTTATGGGAATTCAACAAGTTATTTTTTCATGTTGAAGCTCCTTATGAAATATGTTGAGATTCAAATGGGACATTCTGACAGCAGATGAGTTAGCTGTTTACAGGATGAACCTCTGTGACTTAAAAACCTTGTAAAAGGGTATTTTCATGCTGAAACATAATCAGATATAGTTTAGAAGTGCCCTTGGAAGCAAAGCAAGAAAGAAATATCAACTACTGGTCTTCAAAAAAGTAATTTGTCTCCTTGAGTCCTTTGCCATGCACCAGGGCCCAGCCAGGCAGGAGCTGCTGAGTTCCCTGCATTGAAAGCTCCCCTTTGGCCACAGTCTATAAATCAAACTGCAGGACACCAACAGTTTGATCAACCACTGGGCAGGAAGAAGTGAGTTCCAAAGCCATTACCAATACCTTGGGCTTTGAAATTTGTAGGCAGCTGTTTTATTAATGACCAATTCTATTTTCACATCATCTGTAGGGATTTTTTATGGATTTTATAATTCTTCTTTACAAATCTACCCATAAGGAACTAATGTTTAAATTTGTGCAGGTTTGAACAGATCCTCAGATGATGACTTTAAGCTGCCATTTGATGTGTTGAACCGTGGCGAAATCACTGATTCAGGTACGATTGGAATATTTGCCATGCACCTTCTTTAGATTTTTATATCTTGTCAAGGTTTAATTTTCATGAGTAGTCTCACAGTTTCATATCTGTAACTGTTAAATACAGTTTCACTGTTACAGTTTTTAGAAAGACATTGATCAAAATCTCTTCATGTTTCAGATACAATTTCACAGCAAGTGAAACTTTGCTCTGAAGTAGATGAAGAGGTCAGCTAAGTATCAACTCTGCACATCTAATTCCTTGGGGTCTTTTGAATTTGTTCCCAAACAGTGCCTAAAGCATCATTCAGTAGATATTTCAGGGCTAAAGGAAGTAGTTAAAAGGGAATAATGTTTTCTGTCTCCTGTTTAAAGCTGAATCACTTAGAGGAGATATTTGTGATTTAGTGAACATGCCTGGAAACAAATCTTTAAAAATTAAGGTGATTGCAATATTGCTGTTGTTCTTTCTTTGTTTGAAGTGCCTGTGAAGTCCATGAGCTTTAATTAGAGTAAGATTTAAACACTTAAGTATCCTTGTGGAACTGGTTCTGAATATTCTGTTGAGGGGCAGAAGGGTTGAAGTCAGAATATCCTTTGGAAAACTGAAGTAGATTATCCCCATTGCCTTGTCTGGCTTTGTTTTATCTGTAAAACAATGAATTCAGTGGTTTCCAGCCTTGTCTGGCTTTGTTTTATCTGTAAAACAATGAATTCAGTGGTTTCCTCAAGCACTGGATTCTTTTGACAGTGTCTTTACCAGCAGATCTCTGCTTTAGCACAACTCAGTCCAGCTCATTTTTTTTTGCAATAGCTTCTGTACTTTGCAGCTACAAAACACTCTTTGCTACCACAAAATAAAACACATTTCTAGCACTCTCCCTGCTGATTTTCATATCCCTGACAACTTTTTAGACTTTTTTAATCCTAAGCTATTAAAGCACCATCAGGACTGGAACAAAACTGTGATGCAGCCAAAACAAGGATGGTGTTTGGGGTGTTGTAAGTGAACCAAAGGGCCCTTTGGGCTCGTGTGTTGCTCTCCCTGCCTCGACCACTGGCCCAGCACTGCTTGTAGGACACTTTCAAGGTGTTCTAAGGGCACAAGGGGGGTGGTTTTCCTTCCTGCTCTGTGTGTGAGCAGAGAACTGCTGGGACACTTGGATATTTGTAAATCCCTGGGTCCAGATGGGATCCATGCCAGGGTGAGGAGGGAGCTGGCAGATGAGCTTGCCAAGCCTCTCTCCATCATTTATCAAGAGTTGTGGCTCACTGCTGAGGTTCCAGATGATTGGACACTGGCCAGTGTGACACCCATTTACAAAAAAGGTAGGAAGGAGGATCCTGGTAATCACAGGCCAGTTAGCCTGGCCTCAGTGCCAGCAGGTGAGATAATGGAGCAGTTCATACTGAGTGCTATCCCACAGCACTCACAGGATGGCCAGGCTATCAGACCCAGCCAGCGTGGCTCTACGAAGGGTGGGGCATGTCTGACCAACCTGGTCTCCTTCTGTGACCAGGTGACCGCCTGGTGCATGCAGGAAAGGCTGTGGATGTTGTGTATCTGGACTCCAGCAGGGCCTTTGGCACTGTCTCCCCCAGCACACTCCTGGAGAAGCTGCACCCATGGCTTGGACAGGAGCACTCTGTGCTGGGCTCAGAACTGGCTGCATGGCCGGGCCAGAGAGTGATGGTGAATGGTGCTGCATGCAGCTGGCAGCCAGGCACCAGTGCTGTCCCTCAGGGCTCTGTACTGGGACCAGTTCTGTTCAATGTTTTTATAGATGACAGGGATGAGGGCATCGAGTCCTTCATTAGTAAATTTGCAGAGGGCACTAAGCTGGGAGCTTGTGATGATCTATTGGAAGGAAGGAAGGAAGGAAGGAAGGAAGGAAGGCTCTGCAGAGAGACTTAGATCAGTTGGATGGATGGGCAGAGTGCAGCAGCATGAAGTTCAATAAGTCCAAGTGCTGAGTTCCACATTTTGGCCACAGAAATCCCCCACAACGTTCCAAGCTGGGGACAGTGTGGCTGGACAGTGTTGAGGCAGAAAGGGCCCTGGGGGTGCTGCTGACAGCCGGTTGAATATGAGCCAGCAATGTGCCCTGGTGGCCAAGAAGGCCAATGGCTCCTGGCCTGCATCAGGAATGGTGTGGGCAGCAGGAGCAGGGAGGTCATTCTGCCCCTGTGCTGGGCACTGGTGAGGCTGCACCTTGAGTGCTGGGTCCAGTTCTGGGCCCTCAGTTTAGGAAGGATGTTGAGGTGCTTGAGCACATCCAGAGGAGGGCAACAAGGCTGCTGAGGGGTTTGGAGCACAAGCCCTGTGAGGAACGTTTGAAGGAGCTGGGCTTGTTTAGCCTGGAGAAGAGGAGGCTTAGGGGTGACCTTATTGCTCTCTCCAACTGCCTGCAGGGAGGTTGTAGCCAGGTGGGGTCGGTCTCTTCCACCGGGCAGCACTGACAGAACCAGAGGACACAGTCTCAGGCTACAGCAGGGGAGGGATAGGTTGGATATTTGGAGGAAATTTTTCACCAAAAGAATAATGAAGCACTGGAATGCTCTTCCCAGGGAGGTGGTAGAATCACCATCTCTGGATGTGTTTATAAAAAGACTGGACATGGCACTTGGTGCTATAGCCCAGGTGTTGGGGCAGAGGTTGGACTCGATGATCTGAGAGGTCTCTTCCAACCTCATTATTCTGTGACTCTGTGATTCTGTGTGTGTTCATGGCAAGATCACAGGTACTCTTGGGCAAAGTCTCTGAAGCTGCTTTTACTTAACTCAGCAGTGTCTGTCAGAAGGAGAGGACAGAAATGGTGTGAAGAACCTGCTAGAAGGAATTTTGGCTTCACTGATAATTCTGACAAAAATTTATTGATTTTGGTGGACTGCAGTTATCCATGTCTTTAAGCCCATCTATTTGGTGATGTCTGAAGGGGGTTTGGGATATTTCATTGTATTTGTTTCTCCTGTGTGCTCTGTAAAGCCTTTTGATACATACATAGAGGATGCACAAAGATTTGTGCATCCTGTGCATAAACTTGGGCTCCTGATCATATATCAACTTATATCACCATCTGTAGAAAAATATTACTCTTGTGATGTTTCTAAGAGATAAATACATTATCTCCAACAGTAGGAATTAGATATTATGTACTATTAATTAGATAGTATTTGAGATCAAATTGTGGAACCTGTTTCAATAGAATACAGAAACAATGAATGAATTGTTCTCAAAACTCTACAAAGAGGCTGAGAAGATCAAGCAGTGGAAACTGACTGTGGAAACTGAATTAAACCAGAAAGAAAGAAAGCTCCAGGAAAATAAAAAGACTATTGAAGCACAGAATAAAGCCATTCAAGAACTGCAGGCCAGTATTGTATAGTGTACATTAAATAAACAAAGTTAAGTGCTTCCTGATTCAGTATGACACTATTATTGATACAATTAAATCGTAAAGACTGTTGCAGTTTGGTTTGTGCCTTGAGAAAATGATTATTTTGAGAAGTTGCAGGCACCTGTCCCGTGTGAGTGTTTGTCTGAAGAATATACCTGTAAGTGTCTCATTTGCTGCTAAATTATTGTTCATTAATGATTGCATCTTTCATGCAAAAGATGACTCAGCATGTAATACCAGCTAAAACAGACTTCTGTCTACTGATGCCCCAAATTACTTTTTCATGAGGGATTTGAGAAGTCAAAGTGCATTTCTAATCTATTTTTCAATAACAGTGTCTTTTTGCATTTGTTCCCTATGAAATTAGTTTGAAAATGAAAAACTCCATTTGAAACTGGAAGATGAGATATGTGAAAATAAAGATCTCTTGAAAGACTAAGTAATAGAACCAAGTATATATTCTTGTGGTGGAAAGAATCAGTTTCCATGTGGGCAGTTTTATGTAGCTGTTAAATTTTGAAGGTCATTTCCATTGTTACTCCTTAGGCACACAAAGTACTGTGCACTCCTGTGCAAACAGGATATTTTTTCCCTCCTTTAGAGCTGCTGCTTCGAGGCATCTGTGTAATGTGCTCAAGGAAACCTGCACTCGCTTCACAGAGAAGACCAGCAAACGTAAATGCTTTTTTAGCTTTTATTGATCAGAGTAAATGTACTTCTAGCTTGCTCTAAATTCACAAACAGAAGAAAGAAGAAGAAATTTCTCGTGCTGTTCAGAGAAGTTCTCCAGTTGGGATCGACTGGATGTGGCTCTCAGAGTGAAAAGTGAATTTTAAGTGGCTCACAAAATTGGAAGTGAAGCCCCAGGTCTAACAGACTTTTGGTTTGTAATGCTGAATGCAGAGGGCTTTTGAAGCCAGTGAAATTGTTTGCTGAAAGGTGCCAGCCTGGGAGCTCTTTGGGTGCCCAAACAGTGACCCAGGGTTGAGGCAGTGCCCACAGCCCTGACTGGCCCTGGCAGCCGCTCCAGAGCAGGGCAGGGCTCCTCAAGGCTGCTCAGCCCATTGAAGGTTTGCAGGGCCATCCACACACTGGGAATATATTAAGACATAAGAAGTGACCCTTCATGCCTGTTTTTAGGCAGTAGAATCTACTCTAAATTCCCAGCACTCTCTAACAAATTTCCAGAGCTGACATTTCCTGTTTTCAGCCATCACACATTTATGGGGAGAAAAGGTCTTAACCCCAAGGTACAATGAGTAACTGGAATTCTTCTCATGAAACTGAAGAAGCCAAGACAGTTGGATAACTTAATGAAGTTTAAATTCTTGAGGTTTTAAAATATGTTCTTGATTGGAAGTTCTACTTTATATGCAATTTAGAATTGTTATTCTAATCATTAGAATTTTACTAACTTGATCCTGGATACTTAAGAAGTGTTGATTTCTTTTTAGCCTTAATTCTACAAACACTTGTATATGGATGTACTGTTCTTTTTTGATAGCTGTTTCTTTTACTGTTCTCTTTTTAATTGTTTTCTTAGGAAAAAATAGTATCAATTACAAAAGTGGAAGAAGGAAAATATGGACATGGAGTGTTGCAATTTTCTAATGACAGCTCTGTGGTTATAGGTATCTGCTGATAGGAAGAAATTCAGTGCTAAACCCTAGATTACAGTTTAGAAATACTAACAGTGTTGATACATTATTATTCAACAGCATTAATACTATAATAATTAATATGGTCACATCAACTGATCCAGAATTACACTTTTCACAGAAAAAAATATCTTAGGAAGGAAATTTAAAAGCTGAGCTTGCTTAATGTTTCAATGAAATACACATTTTCCCTAAATTCTGTAACTTTTGGCACCATGTTTCATAAGGACTTATTTAATAAGAATGGAGCTGGTAATTCCTTTCTTAATTCATTTTGCTGATTAAGTATAATGACTTGGACAGCTGGCATTCTTGTTCAAAAGAAAAACTTTCTCATATGTTCTTCCTTTGATAGATGAACAGGAAAAGGCAGAAACAATACAATTGTATGAGGAACTTCATAGCAACATAGAAGTAAGTGGCCAGGCTTGATGAAAGGAATGTGAGTTATGTGAGCTGAGCTGAGTTCCATGTTTATGTTGGGATACTGTTTGTATCCATCATGTGTGGGTATCATGTCGTGTGTGATGCAGGAAGTTGGGTTTTCAATCCCTTTTCAAGAATGATTTTTGTGTTCCATAAAACACATTCAATGGAGAAAGTGCAGCAGTGTGTGGGGTGTGGATCCCTGTGATCTGTGGGATGGGTGCTTAGTGCTGGGTCACTGCCACAACTTCTGGCTTCTTTCTGGGCTCTGTTTCACCCACCTGCTGGTTCCTCAGAATGGCTGAGGTGGGCAGCAGCCCCTGGAGAAGTTCCAGGGTTTCCAGGATTGAACTTCAGATATTAAATTTTGTTTTTAGAGAATGACAGCGGCATTTGAAGAGCTTCGTGTGCAAGCAGAGAACGACAGATCGGAAATGAGTTTCAAATGTGAGAATTCAGTTTATTGTTTTTATGCAGCTGGCTCAATTTTGTATTTCATAGCTTGTGTTCCACATGCAGGGCCAGGGCAGACAGATGTGAAGGGCTGGAATGGTGAGCAGGTCACCCTGAGACACTGGGACCCTTCTTTTATTCATGCAGCCTTTGTTCACTGCCTGGCCCCTTCTGTTGCTGTTCCACTGGGCCAAATTTGGAACTTTATTTTTCAAACTGTCACTCAACATTGAAGTTTTGTCTGTGAAGTACAGTCTAGAGATCAGTGCTTATTTCACATAGTTGGTTTATTTAAATGATAATGCACTAGTGTATAGCTACAGAAACTTTAGCTAAATGCTCTCTCTCTGTATGTATAGCCTGGTGTGTTCCTGTTTCATTTTCACATGCTCTTTTCTGTTTGTATTTTGATTATAAAACCAAACATTGCCTCAACAATTACTCTTGGGAAACAAATGGTACAGCTGTACAATTCCAAGCAGTCTTAAAGTGGAAGTTGTATTGAACTTGGAGTATATTTCAGCTAGAATGTTAACTGTGGATGTTACTGTATCTCAAAAGTAAAAGAAGAAGCAGAAAAAGTGGACAAGTTTGAAAAAGAATGCAAACTGGAAGTCAGTCAAAAGGAAAAGCAGGTTTGCTCATTTTACCATCTCATATGTAGAGCTTTGTTTGTGACTAAAGGGGCAATGCAAGAGCCAAGAAGTGTTTCTGGGTATTAGTAAAAAAGACAAAATAACACCTGAAGCTGCATTAAAGTCAAATTCTGCTAAGTTTAGTGATCTTTCAGTACCTTTAGTCTACTGGAATTTATGGTTTGATTTTGAATTGGAGAACTTTTTTCTTTAGAGTAATGTGACTTGATCAATATTTGGCTAAGATTATATCTAGCCAAATATTTTCTATCTATCTATCTATCTCTCTATCTATCTTATCTAATCTAACTTGAATGACAGCAAAATGTCTGCTTATCATACCTGGGGTACAAATGAAAATTAGCATCTGTCCCTTTTCCAGACTTCATGATGATATTTCTTGCATTTTTCTAGATTTCAGCTCTCACCATAGAGAGAGATGAAAAAGATGTTGTCATAAAAGACATCAAGGCTCAGCTGCAGACGTCACAAAATAAGATTGCTGACTTAATGGAAGCAAACTGTAAGAGTTCTGCCTGCTGTGTTTAAATGTAATTGTTTATAGAATTTAAATGTAATTGTTAATGATTGTTTATTTATAATATGTAATTCTTTATAGAAGCATAGGAAACAGGGTCATGATGGTTTTATTCTGTTGCTGGTTGGCAGCAGAATTTTGGGGCCTTGAAGGCCTTATTTTTGTTTGGAGCAGGAGCTGCTCCTGTGGGAGCAGGACTGGCAGGGCCGTTTTTAGGGTGAGTCAAGCACTGAGAGCTTTGGAAGATTGCAAGGGGAAAATATGTTGCTTCAGTTTTGCAAATTTACAGTCAGGCAGATGTCACTGAGGAAACTTACTTTTCAGAACTTGATTTTCAATATTTTTAAGCCATCTATATTCAAATTTTATCTATTATTTTATACTATATGATGTTAGTACCATTGCTCTTTATTAAATTCTTTAAATGTATGTAATTTTCCATTTTTAGCAGTACTTTTTAGTAAATATCCTATTTTTAAAAATATTAACATCTTTTTTTGTTTAGTACATCATGAAGAAATGTTAAAGGAATCCCAGGTCAGTAAAGAACATTTGAGGGCAGAGCTGGAAGAGGCTAAAATGTCATTGCAAAAGGCAGAGGTACCCCTTGCTTATAGTTTTACAGTAGAAATAGACTAGAGGAGTATTTGCATAAATAATTATGGATACTTTAGACATGAAACAGCTATAGCTGTTTGTGCAAAACATGTTTAGAAATGATATCATGTCTTGAAGGTTACTCAAAAGAACTTGGAAACTGAGCTCCAGACTAGAGTGAAAACATTAATTCAGGTTACTGGAGAAAAGGAAGAGCAGGAGGAAGAATGTAAAAAAATGAAGGCTTTGCTTGCAGCCCTGACAGAGGAGTTTGAGACTTCTGTTGCCAATTTGAAAAGCTTGCTGCAAGAAGAGCAAAATAGGTAAATTAATGAGTTTCAATTCCAAGAGTGATCTTACAGGTTGCAGTCTATGACAAAATCAAGAACAATTGGAAATGAAGCTGAAATTTGGAGGTTTTTTCCACACAGTGGTCTAAATGCAGAGAATTGAATGTAAATTTTTTTGTTGGTGATAGTTGATACTGGTCTATAAAAAGTAAATTTTTGCCCCCTCCAACTTTCATAACTCTGTCTTTAAGAAATAGAGATTTCTGTAGGTATATATTTGTTTACTTTTATGTCTACTGTTCTGAGGTTGTAAAAGTGTAATTTGATATGTGCTGCAGGCAGATAGATCATCTGCCTGTTGAAAGGTAAATGTTCTTAAAGTGCTTGTGCTAAGACTTTGTCTTATTGTCCTTGAAGTTTCAAATGCAGTGAGTGCTTTGTACCCTACATTTGGGGTTTTTAATTTACCATTTTCTTAGATTAAAGAAATATGAAGATGATTCAAAGCTGCTTACCTTGGAGCTCCAAAAGAAATCTGCTGAACTGGGTAAGGCTTGTAGAAAGGCAGAAAATGAGCCAGGCAGTAATAAAAATGCTTTCTGCTGTTGTCTGGAAATGGACTGTCTCTAGTAGGTGGAGAAATGATTTTACAGTACCTGTACCTATCAGGAATGCCTGAATTTATTTTGACTCAGCTGATCCCTTTTCTTTGGGGGTCATTGGTACTGGCAGCAGCCAAAGGGCAGTGCTGTGCAGAGCTCCAATAGTGAGACCATTCCTGCATGAATTCTTCTGGAGGTAATTTTGGTTTCCAGCTAAGAGCAGCAGCACTGCAGGTGCCAGGAGTGACTTCTGTAGCAGAGATGAAACCCTCCCATTGAGGTTTCTGGGACCCTCCCCGTGCTGGAAGTGGAATGATGCTGGCAGGGGTTGTCTTTAAATATCATCAATTTGATATCCTGTGCTTTCTAGGGATGTGCTCCTTAGTCCCCAGAGTGAGAACTCTGCCTTGCTGCTGAGAACTTGCAAAAAATACCAGCACTGTCAATGTGCACAGAGAAACCATTTGGAAGTCAGTTATAACTGGTTTCCTTTCTCAGCATATCCATGTGGTACCTTCAGCAGTTCAGATTTTTTTCTGGAACAATGCAGGTGCATCAATACTTGCAGAATACTCTAGTCTAACAGTCCATGGTTATTTGAAGTTATAATTGTGGACAACATAGAAAGGCCCTAAATTTTATTTAAGATAAATATTTAGTTTCTCTTCAGATAGAGATTTGCTAATGTCTGACTCATTTTTCAAGTCTACATTTAGATTAAGTCATAAATTAGCTTTTCAGCTTCTTAACTTAATCCAACAAGTTTTGAGAAGTGGGTATTGCAAAGGGGTAAATGTTTTATACTGCCTGCTAAATCTGAAAAATCATTTCTGTTCCATTAATTTTACATTCCATGTGCTGTAGAAGCGATGACTAAAGTAAAATGTGATAAAGAAGTGCACCTTGAAGAGCTGTCAGAAACTCTGGTAAATATTCATTTTATTAATCTCATGGCATTTGCTCTTCATATGAAATTCCTCTTGCTTTGTAAGTATCTTAAATGTCATAAATAAACACCATCTAGTCTACCTTGACATTTCTACTAAACTTTCTCACACACAATTTCAGTGTTTTCTTTGAAGAACTTTTTTATTGCCACTGTTTTTCTTGTCTCCTGTGCTTTTGGTTTTTCTTGTCTCCCATGTTTTTGGTTTTCCTTCTCAAGGTTTTTGGTTATTTCCTTCTTTGTTCATGCCCATTCAAATGCCACTCCCTGTGGATATAAAGTTTTCCCATTTGTTCTTCCTTACAGGCAGGTAATTAGCTCTGGCCTCTGTGAACCCTGCTGTACTGTGACACAGGCCCATTTTCTGTCACAGAAGTCTCAGCTATATGAAATACACTCTTAACAGAGGTTTCTTTTCATTATGATTTTAGATTTACAAGCCTAACAAGAATCCATATCAACTCAAGTTAAGATAGTGGGAAATCAGATGTGCATTTCACTGTGTTTGCTTGTTGTTCTAATCTGTGCATTGAGTGTTCTGAACTGAGTTTCACTCATTTTCTAAAATGGGCAAATTGGAGGCCTTTGACTGAAGAAGAGTCTTGAGGCTACTGTAGAAAATATGCAGAGAGAGAAAAATGTGGAGAGAGCAATGAAAATGCTCTCCAGATGAGAGAGGTCTGAAGTAGGGCAATAGTAACATGTTTTTAGAAATAGTGAAGTTACACATCATGACTTGGACACAAGTTTATGCATAAGAAACAGCACCCAGAGCAGTGTCCCACCCTAATTTTGCAGCCCAGGTAATTAAACTCACAGCAGGGGACAGACATGAACAGCACTGGTGTCACAGTTCACTGTCTCACAGCACTTCCAGATCCCAGCAGAGACTGGAAAGATCCAACCTGGATAATCCATGCCATGGATGTTGTTGGGTTCTTCTGAAAGCCTTGTGCTCTTAGTTCATGTCTGATAACCTCCAGCAGTTGGAGTTTGCACATGGATACTCAAAACTCTTCCTTTTCATTTTGCAGAAAGAATTCCAGGATTTGAAAGCACAGCTGACAAGTACAGCTGAGAAGGAACAAGATTATTTAAAGCAGCTTGTGACTCTGAAAACAGATCTTGAACAAGAGGTGTATGACCATTTTGAAAATATAATATTTAATTCGTTTTGGTGGAGCTGCTTTAATCCACAGTGAAATGAACTAGGATTGTTTTCTAATGAAAGTTTTGAACCACATATATGCCATTAATTCTAGACTTACATTTCTAAATTCCACTTTCTCTATTTGTATGTATTCTATGGCATATGTAGTTGTTCCATATCTCTTTGACTTATTTAACAAGAAGAGAAAGTTTCTGAATTCATGGTTAATCTTGCTTTGAACTACATCATCTTCATTAACCATTAGATTTATATAAAAGTTGACTCTGATTTTCTTTCCTTCTTCTGTCACCTTTTGACATCTCTCTGACTCTGCTGCAAAGCTTATATTTGTAGATAAAGGCCTGGACTTCTTTCAGCATGGAATAAGACTTGATAATGGGTATGTTTAATTTAAAAGGAGATTTCAAAATACATCTTCTTATTCCTCTTGGCCATTTGTTTGAAATTAGGTTAAGGAATGAACAACTAACAGTGTATCTCAGTAAGCTTTCACTAGAGAAAGAACAAACAGCACAAGAGAAAAATGCTGTGGCTGCAGAAGTCAAGAAACTGCAAGAACAACAAGAGGCAAGTTGTAAACTTCCAGGTTTCATGAAAGGACAATACTCAATTTGACAAATTACTCAGTTTTACAAATTAGATGATGAGCTGCAACATGACTTGGGTCTGTAGAGTACCTGAGCTGGTTTTTGTGTTTGAGTTGGAAAGGAAGTGTATTTACACTTGTGAGCAAGGCAGCTCAGTGTGCTTTGGATGTCTTTGAATTTTTTTAAGAAGTCACTTTGAATTTTATTTCTTTGCTGACACATGGGTCTTTACTTAGGATAGTAAGAAAAAAGAAGAAAATACAAAGCAGTTAGTTGAAAATCTAGAAGAGGCAAATAGCCAGCTAAGGCAAGTAAAAACAAATATTAATAACTGATATTGTGAAAGGAAGTAGACTCAAATAGTTAGTTGTGTTCAAATGCTGCTTTCTGGGATTTTTTTGATTAATGTTTTTTCTGGATTATATAGCTAAACAGAAACTATTCAGAATTGCTGTTGGCCAAGTAGAAATTTTCTCAGATGAGAAATACCAATTCCTGCAGGAACAGTGTTTGCCATCATTTTGTATTACATAGTAGGAGCTGTCTTGTTGTGCATTAGACACCTCAGGTGAGAAGGCAATGAAAATGGAAGGTGAAGGTTATGGATTAAATGTGACAAGGCAAAACTGGGTAAGAGTTACTCTCTGTATCACCAGTTCAATAGACAGGCAGCTCCCATGTTTCACAGCTGCATTGCAATAGTCCAGGTGAGGATGTATTTTCCTTGGCTTAGCTGGAACATCTTTTCCTACTTCAAAAAAGAATGGACAGTTCACATATTGACTTACTGGGCATGTTGCTGCATTTTAAGAACATTTTCATTGTGCAGCTTATGAAGTTCCCATCAACATTAGCAGCTCTTTTTAGAAAATAAAAGAAGGGTTTCTTAGAAGTACTGAAAATAAGTGAAAGGCAAGAAGGAAATATTTACTAATGCTTGTTAATTTGGCACTTAGAAATGAACTGGAGTCTTGGAAGGAGAAAATGGCAAAGACAGGTGAAGAGATGAGAAATACCCTGGATGAAAGAGAAGAAAATGTATGTCCTGTGTCATGAAAATATCTTACAGAACCTGTAGGAGAGCATTAAATGTAAAATCTGTGTTGGGATTTTTCTGCAAAGCTCTGCCTGGGGGATGTGATCTCTGCCAGAGGTTTCTTCTCTCTCAGCTGCTGCCAGCTGTGCCATTGTGTGTGCCCATGCTGAGCCCTGGTATTTCAAAAGACAAGCACAGTCACTGGGATGTTCACTCTTTGCTGCAAGTTTCATATTAAAGATTTGGTTCTTTTCAGGCAAACAGAGAACCTGCTTTTCTGATTTTTCATATACCCACACAGTGATGGATGGGCTCTGGATTAGCTTTTTATATGTAGTGTGAGTTTTAGCTTAAATAGATCCAAACATTTCTACTTTTCTTTCTATTGGTTCAAAGCCAGCTGGGGTTTTTAGAAAATTTCAAAATTTCATTGTAACAGTCAAAGATTTACAATTGTCATTTCAGGTAAAGAGTACTGAAAATGAAATTTCAAGAAAGGAAAAGCCATTGAAGATTCTAGAAAATAATTGGAACAATTTATTTTTTCATGGATGTAGGGAACTTCCTACAAGTGTATTTTTAAATTGTGAAGATATTGGGGATTTTTTTCTTCTTTCTTAAGTCTCTAACAACTAAGGAACTGGTTCACTGCTATTGATTAACATCTTGTGGTACTTTATGGCTAAAACTCTGATTATTCTAACATGTCAGCTGGTGTTGCAGTCCCATTGGAACAAACCAGACTGGTGCAAGTGCAGGTTTGAGAACATTTACAGGAATTGCTCACACAGGGAGTCATTTGTAGAACTTACTAATGAATGTCTGAAATCTCTCTTTCAGATGAACAATTTAAAGAAGCAGGTGGAAAATAAAACCAAATGCATTGAAGAGTTGCAGCAGGAGGTGGGTAGAGATTTTCATTTCACAAATACATAAACACATTATATTTTGGGTTGCCTTTTCAGCAGGTTTGTGTCTGCTGTGATATCTTTAGATACATGTATGTAATTTAAAAATTCTCCTTTCTTATCCTAACCCTGAGCAAATTAGGGAGTCATCTCAGGAATCACTTGATTTGTTAAATGTGCCTTGATTTGAAAAGAGCAATTACAAAAATAATACCTTTAATGAACTTCTACTCTTTTTCATTTAGTGCATGGTGTTATTTTTGTACTTGTAATAAGTATCTCAGTTACCACTTGTAGAAAATAATTCTGCACTGGCACAAACTGTAGTAACTTCACTGTAAAAATAAAGAACTTGTATTTTTTGTCATGACATCTTCACACCTTCTGTCAGCAGCACCTTAGTTTTAATTCCCATTCTGCACCTCATTTGTTATTCCCTGCTCTTGCTCAGGAGGAGCCTTTCTTAAGGTCCTGAAGAAACAGTAATTATCACAGAAATGAGTTGAACATTCATTTGTTTGAAGAATTGTTCTGGAACCTGAGCTGCACAACAGAGAGTTATTTGCCTGATGAGAGCTGGAATTTCTTGATGCAGTTAAACCATTACATAATTCTATTAACTTGTTAAGGTACAGTGCTTGTTTTGTTTTATTTCACCAGAATAAGGTGCTGAAAAAGAAACTTACTGCAGAAAGCAAGAAAAGCAATACTTATGAAGGGAAGGTAGGTTTAAATAACATCATGTAGAAGATGAGGTGAGTGTTTTTAAGTGCCACTGTAAGTAATGATAATACTTGTTAAACACGTTCTGAGCTGGTTTGGGATCTGGGATACAGACTTTGCAGGAATGAGCTCACAGTTTTTAGAAGATGCTTCCATTTTTAATCATTGGGCACTGACTGCTGGACATTTAAGAGATGGATTCACGTTGCAATTAATGATGTTTCTAATCTGTTCCTTTTTTTTTTTCCTTTTATTGATAGTGGACTGAACAGGGTTCAGCAACCTCATTGTAACAGAAAAGCATTTAAAAGACATATACATATATGTATATATATATATATATTACTTTTTTAAGGCTGTTCTTTAAATGTGCTCTGCAGTGGCAATCCCTCTGATGGGAATATTGTGTCCAGCTTTGGGTACTGCACTTGAAGAAAAGTGGACTTCTTTGAGGATATTCATATGATAACCTTAAAAGGAAAAACTGTAATCAAGATGCACAGCTGGGAGAAAAATGTACCATAAAAGCTGTGAAAATCTGATACAGATTTACAAGAGAGGGAATCAAATCTCCATCTGTATTTGTTTTTTTCTGAGGCATTCACAGCATTTGGGGTGACTGCTTAGGGCAGTCTTCCCCACTGGGCTGTTGCCATTCTTTCTTTGAGTATTTTCCAACTCACTTCAGGCCAAAGTTCAACTCTTTATTAAAAAAAATGCTGAACTTTTAAATAGGAAACACTTTAATCATATACCTGAACAGTAAGAGTGTGTTTGTGCTCAAAAACAAGAGGTAAGAAAAAATCATTAACACAGTAATTCCTAAACAAATAACAGCAGCAATTCTGCATTCTCAAAAGGTGAATAAATTGCAGTTAGAGATGGAAAATATGAACAAGCACCATAAGGAAGCAGTTGACATCTATCAAAAAGACATAGAAACAAGAAAAGGAAATGAAAATAAACTTCGTGAAGAGGTGAGAGGTGTTAATTTTTACTGCAATTTAATTTTTTTTAATTTAAAATGTTTTTATGAAGCTTTATTGGCCAGAGTCCTTGCTCTTCCATTTCAGACATAAATGGAATTTGTGTATGCCTGTGAGCAAAGCTTTAGTACATGAGGTGCTTAGGCTGACGTATTTGAGAATGTCTTTGAAAATAAGAACTCCATTAAAACTTCTTGCTTTCAAGATATAGTTCAAAGAAATTCCACCCTTGGTATAAAGTCAGCATAGTTAAATTAGATTATAACTTCTCCCATATTAGTATTTTTCTGCCCACACTTTTTTTTTGATGGCAATGCTAAGAAATGTTAGGGCAGGGTGCTTGAAATGGCCTTTTGGTTTGAAGTGAACTTGCCTGCCATGGCTGTACCTTTGATCCTGCCCATTTTAACAATCTGCAGAAAAGATGAGGGATTTGAAAGGGATCTTAAAAGCAAATAAAGCCCAAGTGGGACTGCAAACTTTGCACCCACAGGGGAAAGAAGAAATTGAGATTAAAAAGAAATATATGGTTATGTTGATGAATGAAATGCAATTTATTACTGACAGGTAGAAAAGATGAGGTTGCTTTGTGATGAAACAGCAATGATACAGAGAGAAACTGATGCCAGATGTCAGCACAAGATAACTGAGATGATGGCACTGATGGAAAAGCACAAGGGAAGAGATTTTCCTGCTTGCTGTGGTTTGCAGTGTGTGATACCATGTTAACAGCATGTTTATAACTTGTGATACCACGTTCATGACCTTTCCAAAGCAGAAACAGGCCTGAATCTGGGAAAAGGAAGCTGAACACATGCTGGACTTTGCATCATCTAAAATCAAATTCATTTGAAGATTTTCAAAAGATTCCTATGGGCAGATAAATTCCATTCATCCAAACTTCTGGGATTTTTAGATTTTTTTCAGTTCAGGCTTCCTTTGATACCATCTGAGTGCAATATTTTTCAGTATCAGTTTAGGCTCTTTCTCTGAGATGCCTTAGTGACTGTCAGCAGTTTAGCCTGACACATTTTAGTTTTCCTTTCTGTTCCTCTATTTTGCAATATCTTTAGCAGATACATTAATAAAGATGGCACAGCTGGCTCTTAGTGCTGAGCACATATTGCTGCACAGAAATCAAGCACTCTCTGCCAGTCCACAAAATAATACTTGAATTGAGCATTTTCTGGTTTACAGTTTCTGCAGAAGCATCAATGAATCTTTTCTTTCTGAATCTTAAGAGCCTGGTTTGAAAAAAATGATGTTTTAAGACTGGATAACTCTTTAATTGTAACATTTAGTCACATGTTTTGAGTTTGTTGTTGGTTTGGTTTTTTTAACCCAGAATGAATATGATAAAATGGTTGAAGAAAAAGATGCAGAGTTAAAAGTCTATAAAATGAAACAGCAAAAGCAGTTCTCATCAGCAAGAGCACTGGTAAGGAGTACTTTCCAATGTTCAGTAATTCAGTGAAGGGGCTGATGTCCTTGTGGAGTGGTTTTATACTGGCTAAGGGCCAGGCACACACAACAAAAACATTCACTCATTTTTCTCTGCTGTAGTTGAGCAGAGGAGGGGAAAGAAAAATTCAAGTTGAGATAAGGATTAGGAGAAAAACACTTTGAGGGTAAAGCAGATTCAAACCTAAATAGCATCAAAAGTTTTATTATTAATAGGATTAAAAATGGGTAATGAGAATTAAAATAAACCTTTAAAACACCTTTTTTCCCAATCCCTGCCTCTTGCCCACCAACAGCACAGAGAGACAAAAGATGTGATCTTCAGTCAGTTTGTGACTTCTAAAAATCTTTTTTCAGTTTGCTTAGAGAGTTTCTATTTCCTGCTGTGCTCTGGGGTCTTTCCCACCAGAGACAGTTCTCTGGGAACTTTTCCAGTGTGGTTTTAATTTTTACCAGTAGCAGTCCCACCCAAGCTGCTGCAGCAGATCTTATTCTGGGCACTAAAAACTCCAAATGTTTCTAGAAATGAATTGGAGTAGCAGTGTGTTTGTGTCTGCTCTTGCAGATAGTGTGTCATGCTCTGACTTCCCACTTGGAATAGGAAACTTTTGTTGTAAATATTTCGATTGTGCCCTCTCAGCCCTGTTCTCCCAAGTGTTTTAAGGTCTTACCTTGAACATTTCTGATCAAGTTCCTGTTTCTTATAGTGCTTCAGTCTTTTTAAACAAGCTAAAGCAAAGCTTCAAGTATAGGGCTGAAAAGCAAATAGAATTCTCTTGTGTATCTAATGAGTGTCCCTGTTAATTACTGTCTCACTTGGGACTGTTTTCTTTTTTCTGGGCTGTGCATAGTTAACCCTGTCCTTTATTTAATGGTTTGTAGGAAAATGAGCTGTCATGTTTGAAAAGTGAACTGGCCTCCCTTAAGGAACAACTGAAAGCAGAAATTGAAGAGAAGGTGGAGTTTTTTATTCACTGAGCAGTGGGGGTGAGAGGTGTGGCCTGGGCTTGTGCTGTGGGAGGAGTTGGATAAGAAATGAAACTGAACAGAAAAACAGGGACTTTTGAATGCTGGGGTTGTGCTAAACCTGGTCATATATTTGTGTGAACTTTGTAACAGTCTGTGATTATAGATTATATATAAATTAACAACAAAACAAAACTCTCCTTTATTTTAGTTAATTTTAACTAGCTAAAGCAAAAAAGTTCCCTAAACTGTAGGGGTTTTTTCAGTGACTTTTGAATACTGGGGCTGTGCTAAACCTGGTCCTATTTTTGTGTGAGCTTTGTAACAGTGTGTGATTATAGACTGTGCTCTGTAATTACACCAAGAAGATTTTTAACAACTGAATTCAAAGAAATATTTCCTTGCTGTCACATAACTCTTTTGTAGGAGAATCTTGTAAAAGAGCACTCTCACAGTATGATTCCTGAAAGTGAAAAGAAACACAAGGTAACTTCAACTTTTTAATTGCTTTTAGAATTTGGTAGTGTTTATATGTGTAGAATCAATTGAAGTGCCATGATAATTTATTTGCATTCAACAAAAGACATTGGAATGCTTTGGACTTCAAACTTTTTAAATTATAGAAAATAAAAATTTATGTTCCTGGGACTCCTAAACCTTGTTTAAATCTATACAGTGAATCTACTCATGTAAAAATAGAAAGTCTCCAAATTATATTCCTAAAATAAAAAAGATAAAAATAAAAAATATCTCCTTCAGTGCAGGAAGCCCCTTGGGCAGTCCAACACTGAAGTTTTGTAACTCCTAACAGTGAATTTTTCTTGTTGCATTTTTCTGCCTGTATTTCTTACTTCTCTGTAGATGATTTTTTTTCCCTGGGATAAGAAGGGATTTTAAAGGGTCCTACCATTCCATGGAGATATTAGACAGCAGTTTCTGGAAGGGCTCCCACTGTGTAATTTTTCTTGCTCCGTTGTTGATTTTTTTATGTCTCTGGAATTGTTTTACTCAGTCTTAAAAGTGTCCATTTGTAAAGGCACTTTTCCTCTATGGAAGAGAACAAAGCTGATCTAGCTGTAAAAATGGTCAAAGTGTCAAAGTAGTCCTGACTGCAGAACTTACCCTTCTTCCCTGTCAGGAGTTCACTTGTGGGTTTCATATTGGAGCAATGGAATCCAGCACCACTTTGATGTTATCTGTCTGAAAAAGGACTGCACTGGACCATTCAAGGCTTCTTAGTTTAACTTCTAGTGAAAAGACTATTTTAAGTAACACCAATCTTGATATAGCTATCAATCTTTCTCTGAAAGCCTTTTCCTGCAGTTTTGTTTGTTCCCATTTTCTTTGATGTTTGATATGGTCCACATGTAGTGGCTACAGTTCAGAATAACCTGAATTTCTGCAGATAAGCATGAAGAACTGAAATACAATGTGCCATGAAACTCAGCTCTTCCATAGCTTCCCCTTCATTCTCCTCATTTGGCAACAAAAATAATATAAAAAATGCTATTTCCACCCCACCCCACTTTGTTTGGGTCATTGCTTCGTGTTTGGATGGAAAGAGAAGAGTTCCACCATTTCTCTCAGGTGAATTCTTGGACACTCAGACTGTAAACTGGCTCCTGAGTTTGGCTTTAGATTCCATTCTTGCCCCATAAAATAAAATCTAAAAATAGAAACGTTTTCTTTCCCAGACATATGCTATAAAGACTCCTCCAATGGATAAAATGCACAGTGGAAGAAGCACAAACCTGCCTTCAGAGCAGAGCAGCAGGAAAAAGCAGAAAGTGCTTGTGCAGCTGGACACTCAGTCAGACAGCTCTGAGCACACTGACCTCCTGGTAAGAGTCAGAGAGCAAATCATGTGCTGAGCACTTCTTTGTGCTCACTGCTGGCTCTGAGAATGAAAACAAACAGTTTGGGCTTCCACATTCAAGCCAATATTTATGTGTATATTTTTAATTGATTGGTTCTTTCTGGAATTGTATGTACATAATTAACATGCTTTTTATTGAACTGTTTTGCCTCATAATGACATCTTAATTTTTTTTATTTTTCATAGTTTAATATCCTTAGGGGGAAAGAAAAAGTAGTTTTTAATATAGCGTGAGTAAGTAACTTTTTCATTTATTAGAGCATAGTCTCGGAAGAAGAAATGTTTAAAAATTTGTACAAAGATTATCCACAAGCTTCACAATTACATTCCACAGCACCAAAAAAGGTATGTTAGCCTTTCCTAAGATTAAAGCAAGCAGTTAATCAGATTGTTTACAGAAACTAAAGGATGGCTTTATTTTCCTTCCTGGACCCCAGCTCCATCCAGTGTGAAATCTCCAGGCTCTGCTCTGAAACTCAAAACCATGAGGAGAATGCGCGAGGCGGGCTGGGCTGTGCTCTCCAAAATGGACAGGAAAAGGAAAATTAAAGATGTTGTAAAGTTCTTTGCTTAAAATGCAGAAATACCCAGTGCCCTGGCATTGCTTGCAGGGTTGTTTTTCTCTCAGAGTTAGTGCTTTGTTGCATTTTTCTGTCATACTCAGTGTGTTCAATACTGTGTTCATTCCTTCACACATATGAACTTTATAGATCTATAACTGCAACCCCTGCAGAGCCTTTTCCACCTTTCCTCCCTTGTGCTTCAAAATGTTGGGACAAAAATTGGCCAATTTTAAATTTTGAAATAAATAGAACTGCATAGAAAGTTGTTTCAAAGCTGTTTCTGGCATTAGAAAGTCTGGTTTTAAAGAACTTCTGTTCTTTTAAATTTACTCCATTTTTCTTAACACATAAATCATAGTGGAAGAAATGTTGCTGTTCAATGTATGTTCTTTTACCTGAAGTCCTCTTGCTTTTTCCTGCATTTTAATGGCTGTTAGACCTGCCTTTTTAGACTGTTTTGTTTTCAGTATGTTGAAATGGTTTTGAAACTTCTAAAATTGCAGTAGAATTGCTTGTATTTAAAAAGATTTCAGCTTCATAAGGAGTAAAAGATGCACGGTATAAGATTGTGAAAACAACGTTAAGATGCCATTAAATTGTTTATCTGAAATATCAAGTATGGGACTATTTGTTATTGCTTTAAATATTTGAACACAGACAGAAATCACCCACCAGCCTTCCTAGGGACCAGCAGAAGTCCAGGGATAGATTAGAACATCTATTTCTGTATTAATCCTTGATTAATCTTGGTTTCACAACAGCGACAAACCCTACTTCACAGCCTAGACATAACAAGAAAACTACAAGTACATGTTAAAATATAATGCAAAATCAAAAATGCCAAATGCAGGTGAAGTGGGAAGCAAAATAGATTTGTTTTCTTCTTTTTGTGTAGTCTTAGGGATAGGCCAGTAGTTTGGGTTCCTTATGTTGAGCTGTTGAGCAGCGATGTAAATGAGATTTGTTATTGTATGTAGCTAACAAATATTGTGCAGAGATCTGGAAGAATCTGCTGTGCTTTCCCCATGAGCACTTGAAAGTGAAAAATGGAAGTTTGTACTGCCCACTTCTGGACTCAAACAGTAACTAATCAACTAGAGCCTTGGTATTTCCTAGGGACATGAATCCATGGGATATCACAGAATTCTGATCCTGTGAGTGTGTCCTGTGAGGTGTTGTGTAAATCACCTGAAAAAGTACAAAAATATTGCCAGCAACACTGCAGAAAGCTTGCAGGAAATGCAAACAGCAGGGAAGGGTGTAAAATCCCATCTGCCCGTTTCTGTGCCTGATTTTATTTATGGACTGAGGGTGCCCTGCTTGCTGCCATGGCCACAGTGCACAGCTCCATCTCTCCTGTCTCCTTCTCTGGCCTCAGGCCCAGTTCCTGGGAGCACCCCATGGGGGAGAATCCAGGCAGTGAAAGAGACAAAGAGCCCAAACTCCTGGGCTCAGACTCAGACAGGTCCATGGGGGAAGGAAAAGCTGTGCAAGGAAGCAAAACCAGGAATTCATTCCCTGCTTCCCACGGGCAGGTGGGTGTTCATCCGTGCCCAGGTGAGCAGGGCTCCAGCCCAGGCAATGGTGACCTGGGGACACAAATGCCATCACTGCCAGCATCCCCCCCTTTCTGCTTCTTCCCCCTCTTTCCAGACTGATTCTTCTTCCACATGGTCTGGGAATGCCCTGGGGTCAAGTCAGGTCACTGTCCCAGCTGCGTCTCTGCCCCTTTCTGGTGCTCCCCAAGCCCTCGCTGCCAGGGCAGGATGAGGAACAGGAAAGGCCTCGGCTCTGGGCAGGAACAAAACCCTCCTGGAACCTTCCCTCTGTTTCCAGGCCAAATCCAAGCCCTGCCCCAGAGAAGCCCCTGGAAGGAAGTTCAGTCTCCCCAGCCCAAAGCAGTCCCCAGTGCCCATCCCCAGCACCAGGCACTGCCTTCCCCAGGGCGTCTCCTCTAGGAAAGGGATGGCTCAGCGAGCACCAGGCCGATGGCGATTGCAGCTCGGGGGGAAAACAGGCGGGAGGGGATCCCTGCTTGGAGTTCCAGGGGTGCTTTATGGGCCAACACACCCGAGGGGTCCAGGCACCAAGAACCAAGAACAAAGCAGGGTCCAGGCTTTTATATGGGACAAGGGAGGGGGAGCTTTGGTGTTGCCATGATATTTTCTGAAACTGAGAAGCTGAGAAGCCTCACAGGAAAAGAAAAACAAGAATTATCTGCTGCTGTGGAATGCAACAGGTGCATCTTTGATTGGTCCATGTTGGTTGTTTCTAATTAATGGCCAATCACAGTCAGCTGGCCCAGACTCTCTGAGAGGCATGAGCTTTTGTTATCATTCTTTTCTATTCCCTGCTTGCCTTCTGATGAAATCCTCTCTTCAATTCTTTTAGTATAGTTTTAATATATCATTTTCTTTTAAGATAATATATATCATCACTAATAAATCAGCCTTCTGAAACATGGAGTCAAGATTCTCGTCTCTTCCCTCGTCCTGGGACCCCTGCAAACACCAGCGCACTTTGGGCCTGAGGGCCAATGGGCAGAGGGAACAAGGGTGGTGCAAAGGTGGGACAAAAGGGCAGCAACCAACTGGGATTCAGGGGAGGAGCTGCAGGGAACGGGAACCAATAGGAAAGCAGGAGTGGGGAACATTCTAGAACTGGGGAGGAGAACAAGGATGATGTAACTTGAGTCATCAACATGTAAGGGACACGATGCCACCAGGACACACACCAGGGGACAATGTCACCACACCTGTGGGGACGCTGCCACCAGGACGCCTCCAGTGACACCCAGCATGGGCCCACATGGCCCCTGTGGGTGACACTGACCCTTGCCCTGTCCCCAGGGGCGGTTGGGGTCCCCTGAGCACAGTGGCCCTGGGACACCCTGGTGGCTGTCACTCACTCCTGGGCCACTTGTCACCAGCTGAACAAGTTCCCATCCTGCCCTGGTGGGTGGTGACATTTGGCTGGGACACCACAATGGTGGCAGGGGGGACGTGGTGGCAGGAACTGCATCAGGCAGCGCTATGGCTGAGGTGAAGGTGCTGGTGGCACTGTGGTGGCACAGGTGGTGACCTTGATGCTGTCCCAGTTCATGTCCCCATCCATGATCATGTCCTCCCATGTCACCATCCATGGCTGTGTCCCCCCATGTTCCTGTCCATGGCCACTTCCAACTCAGGTCCCCACCCAGGGCTGTGTCCCCACGTGTTCCTATCCAAGCCTTAGTTCAATGTCTTGATTTTTACCCCAATTTCAGGGCTTTCAAAGGTATGAACAGAAACCTTTGTGTTTGAAGGCAAAACCAAAAGGATTTATGTGTCCCTGCCAGAAGAGCATCCATGTGCTTGGGTGGGTGAGAAGAACCTTTTTTGGAGGGGTTTCCACCCCACTGTCTCCAAAATCATAGGGTTTTGCCTCAGTCTGACCCGATTTGGTTGTAGAAGATGCCTGTGGGGCAGAGAGAATTAAAATGATGGATTTGTATTGGAGAAGACCTCCAAGGCCACCCAGTGTTGCTTGATGCCACCAGGAAGATGCAAGAAGTGAGATTTTTCTGGGGTCAGAAGTCGACAAATCTGCTCCATATCGCTATAGGACATGAAACAACACGAGCGCACACACCACTGTTCTCAAGGTGAGAAAAGGGAAGTTTATTTCCTGACTCCAACATTTATAGTTTTCCAAAAGTGACAGTGGATTGGAGGGTGACAGTGCCACCTCTCCAATGACACTGGACAAACCAACAGTCCATCAGATTTCTTCTCCTCCATAAAAGAATGCAAAACAATAAGTTATTTACAGGAAGTATGTGAGAAAGTTTGCTACAAGAATGTAAACATCAGAAGGCCTAGAAAAATCTTCAAAAGTCAGGGCGACAGCTCTCCACAATGGATTTCTGATGTTGGTCTGTGGATGTGTCCAGGTGCTCACGGGGAGCCAGGAGCCAGCCAGGTGTCTTCCTAACACAAATCAGCAGCACCACGGATCACCAGGGCTCTGCCCAACGGGGTCACCGGGGATCATCCAGTGCTGATCCTCCAATGAGGGATGGAGCTGTGGAGCTGGAGCAGCACACAAAGCTCTTCCCGCCCTGGGAGCACTCCCACAGCTTCCCTCAGTGCTGGATGAAGCGGTCCAGCTGGAGAAAGATTGATTGATTGTCCTTCTCGGACGTCCCGGCCGGCTGTCCAGCACCGCTAGCAGTAGGGGGGCACTATCCCGATCTCCGTGGTTCGGGACAGCACCTAAGGCAAACGCTCTGTGCCGTGACAGCAGTGTTACCTTGTGGCAGGACGTGGCTTGGCTTATGGCTACAGTCAGCAGAAATGAGAGAGCGCTCTCCAGCTGTGGTGAATCCAGGTTTATTGGGTCCCAGGGAAAACAGACAACCGAAGAGAGCGAGGGGGAAGTTGCAACAGCTTATAAGGAGGGAGGGACACAGGGGAGGAGTCAGTCCTTGGACGAATAGGGTTTCAGAGGGGAGTGGGATACAAAAGATTGACTTAGGGAAAACCCCAATGGGGATAACTTGAGGGTGGGGCCCCGGCCCCTGAGCCAATCACTCGATGCTCTAGCTGAAAGTTTCTAGAGAGTTCTAGAGAGAAGGGTGGGAGCGCCGAGTGACGGACAGGGCACCGGGGAGGGATTTGAGGAAGGGTACATTAATCTCCAAGGCAACTGGGGAGGAGTTGGGATAACTGGCAGCATAAAAGAAGGAAAGGGAGAACCAGGGCAGAACCACTGCATGATAGGGGGAACAGAACAGTCCAACTTATACAGACAACACAACAGCTGGATGCATTGGTGTTGGGTCAAGGCTGACCTCTGGGAGAAGCTCTTCCCACACCAGGCACACTCATAGGGCCTCTCCCCGCTGTGGATGCGCTGGTGGGCACTCAGGTGGGCGCTCGTCCTGAAGCTCTTCCCACACCCCCCACACTCGTAGGGCCGTTCCCCTGTGTGGCTCCTCTGGTGGGCAGTCACTTCATAGCTGGTCTTGAAGCTCTTCCCACACCTGGGACACTCGTAGGGCCTCTCCCTGGAGTGGATGAGCTGGTGCCTGAGGAGGCTGCACTTGTCCCTGAAGCCCTTCCCGCAGTCGGGGCAGCGGAAGGGCCTCTCCTCTGTGTGAGTGCGCTGGTGATGGAGGAGATTGGAGCTGATCTGAAACCTCTTGCTGCATTCATCACACTCGTAGGGCCGTTCCCCGTGTGGCTCCTCTGGTGGAAAATCAGGCTGGATCTGGCTCTGAAGCTCTTCCCACACTCAGGACATCCGTAGGGCCTCTCCCGGTGTGGACGCGCTGGTGGCAGATCAGGTTGGAGTTGTGGCTGAAGCTCTTCCCACACTGCCCACACTCATAGGGCCTCTCCCTGGTGTGGATTCCCATGTGGGAGTTCAGGCAGGAGCTCCACCTGAAGCTCTTCCCACACTGCCCACACTCATAGGGCCATTCCTCTGTGTGGATTCTCCAATGGTTGATCAGGGACGATCTCCACCTGAAGCTGTTCCCACATTCCAAGCACTCGTGGGGCTTCTCCCCATCCTGAAGCTGCTCAGGGACCCCCAACTCCGACCTGTGGTCACCTTCCCGGCCCAAGGTGGGTCTTTCCTCCTCGGATCCCCGTGATCTGCGTTTGCAGCCCCTCCTTGTGTGGGATCTCTGGGACTTTTCCTCCCCGTTGGATTCCTGTGCCCTGGAGCCACTCCAAACGGCCTCAGCCACCAGGTTCTGCTGTGGGGATTTGTCCTCCCTGCTCTCCATGCTCAGCTCCTTCCCTGGGGGAGGAAGGACAAGGAGAGGATGGGATTTGCCTCCGTGCCACAGGGAAGGGGAAGGAGATCCCCCCAGTGCATCCCTGGCTGGACAGCATCAGCAGTGGGGCTGTCCTGCAGCCGGGGGCCGTGCTGGGCTGGGAGATGGAGCAGGAGAGAGGGGGAAAGGGGCACTGACTTCCTCCTCACCTGCCTGGGTGTCCTGGGGCATCTTCTTCCTCCTCGCAGCCTCCTCCTCCACCTGGCCAAGGTTTGGGAATGGGAAATCCTGGTTTGGGGGGCAAAACAAGGGCTGAGCGTGTCGGGTTTGATGGTCCCGGTGCCCAAGTGCAGCTGGAGAAGTCAGCGCCCCTTTCAGCCTCGGGGGGCCCGGACCCCGCTCATCCCCAGCCTCCCCCACCCCTCCAGGCTGCCGGGGGTCCCTCTGCACCGGGATCGCCCCTCTCCGCCATGGATTTGGGGCGACTCCCCCTCCCCGCTCACCTGCGGCTTCCGGAGGGGGCGGAACCGGGGCAGCCGCGGCCCGAGCGGGGGAACCGCGTGGGGTTGGTGCTGCGGCTCCTCCTCCCGCTGCTCCTCTTCCTCCTCCTCTGGCCCTCCTCTTCCTCTTCTTCCCGCTCCTCTCTCTCTCTTTCCCTTTCCTTTTCCTCCTCCTCTGTCCCTGCTCTCCCTCCCGCTCCTCCTCCGCTCCCAGCCCGGCCCGGGCAGTGCCGGCACCCAAAAGCAGCCGCGCTCTGCCCTGGGGGGTTCCAAAGCGGCCCCGCCACGCCCGGCACTGGGAGCGATACTGGGAGCACTGGGAACGATGGTGAGAGCAGCGGGCGGGACCTGGGAGCGCTCTCCCTGCCGGTCCCGCTCTTACTGGGAGCACTGGGAACGATGGTGAGAGCAGCGGGCGGGAACTGGGAGCGCTCTCCCTGCCGGTCCCGCTCTTACTGGGAGCACTGGGAGGGAACTGGGAGCAAACAGCGCCCGGACGCGGCTGCAGCCGGCGGGGGCGGGGCCGAAGCTGAGGGCGTGGTTATGCAAATCAGGGAGGGATCGCGCGCTGGGATTGGTGGGCGGGAGCAGGGCGGGATTGTCACGGTCACGTGAGGGCCGAGGGGGGCCGGGGCGATGGCGGCGGCGTCCGGGGAGAGGGAACCGGGAATGGGGACAGGGAATGGGGAATGGGGACAGGGAATGGGGACAGGGAATGGAAATGGGGATGGGAGATGGGGAATGGGGACCGGGAATGGGGGATGGGGACAGAGAATGGGGAATGGGGATAGGGAATGGGAATGGGGAATTGGAATGGGGACAGGGACAGGGAATGGGAATGAGGAATGGGAATGGGGGATGGGGATAGGGAATGGGGAGTGGGGACAGGGAATGGGGTCCATACTGGGAATGGAGCAGGACGGGACTGGGAGTGGGGTGACACGGGAATGGGCGGAGGAAAGGGGAGTGACAGCAGGGAGGGGGGTATCCGCTACAGGGGACACCAGGAAGCAGGACAAGGGGACACAGGGACAGTTCCAGGCCGGGAGGTCCTTGATCAGCAGCCCCAGAATCTCCACCAGCATCTTCCAAAGCACCCGGAGCCGCTCGGCCTCGTGTCCCCAAAGCCCTGAGCAACCCCCAAGTCCTTCCCAGGAACTCTCAGCTCCCTTGGACCCAGCATCCCCCACACCTCTGGAACAGCCCCCCACTTCTCTAGCCCCATCTTAGTTCAACATCTTTATTTTTACCCAGGTTTTGAGTGTTTGGAAAGAATGAAGAAACGTGAAAAGAAGACCCAGGCCATGAGGAGCCAGGAGGATGTGGAGCCCCCAGCCAGGTGTCTTCCCACCAGGGATCACCGGCACCACGGATCACCGGGGCTCTGCCCACCGGGGTCACTGGGGATCATCCAGCGCGGATCCTCCCGTGGGGATGGAGCTGGAGCAGCGCACGGAGCTCTTCCCACACTGGGGGCACTGGCAGGGCTTCCCTCAGTGCTGGCTGCGTTGGTGTTGGGTCAAGGCTGACCTCTGGGAGAAGCTCTTCCCACACCTGGTACACTTGTAGGGGCTGTGACATCCCAGGAACAGGGCTGGGATGGGCTCTGGTGCCTGGGACATCCCCAGCAGCAGCGGGGCTGGGATGGGCGCTGGTGCCTGGGACATGCCCAGCAGCAGCGGGGCTGGGATGGGCTCTGGTGCCTGGGACATGCCCAGCAGCAGCAGCAGGGCTGGGATGGGCTCTGGTGCCTGGGACATCCCCAGCAGCAGCGGGGCTGGGATGGGCTCTGGTGCCTGGGACATCCCCAGCAGCAGCAGGGCTGGGATGGGCTCTGGTGCCTGGGACATCCCCAGCAGCAGCAGGGCTGGCTGTGATGCTCTCCAGTGCCTGGGCCGTGCCCAGGGGTGCTGCTGGCTGGGGTTGGGTTGGTGCCTGTGCAGTGCCCTGGGCAGGGTCACAGCGGGGCAGCTCTCAGTGTCCCCAGCAGGCCACGCTGTCCAGGGCAGCCGTGCCAGCGCTCGCTGCGCACTTGGGGCAGGCTGGGCTGGACGGGGCTCGGGGCACAAACGCCGCCCCCGGGGCTGGGCTCTGCCCCTGCCTCTGGGGCCCAGCCCCTGCTGGCAGCGCCTTGGGCAGGGCACGGGGCTGCTGCTGGCCCAGGGGGACAGGCCTTGCCCCCTGCCAGCTGCCCGGGCCCCTCGGGTGCCTGTGCCACAGCCCTGTGCCTCCTGTCCCCGCTACTCCCCGCTCCTCTATCTAGCCTCCTCTACCTCCACTCCCTCCATCAAAGCCCCACTCAACCTCTGCACTGTGACCTCTGGAAAGAACAAAAGAACAGGAAAGAAAGAATGAGAGAGAAAAGGAAAGGAAAGGAAAGGAAAGGAAAGGAAAGGAAAGGAAAGGAAAGGAAAGGAAAGGAAAGGAAAGGAAAGGAAAGGAAAGGAAAGGAAAGGAAAGGAAAGGAAAGGAAAGGAAAGGAAAGGAAAGGAAAAAAAGTAAAAAGAAAAGAGAAACTTGTAGCCATTTGGCCCTGCCTGGATGCCAGGCACCCACCAAAGCTGCTCTCTCACTCCCCTCCAGAGATGGACAGGAGAAAAAACAGAATGAAGGCTTCATGGCTTGAGTTCAGGACTGGGACAGATCATTCAGCAAATGCCATCATAGGCAAAACATTTTTGAAATTACAGGTATTAATTGAATTTCTTTCTATCCAGATCAGGGCAGGATAGTGAGAAGTAAAATAAAGCTTCACAAACACCTTCTGCCTGTTCCTCCCTCCTTCCCAGCTCTGCTCCTCCCCCAGTGGTGCAGGCAGACAGGCACTGGGGGCTCTGCTCCGTTCATCACCCGTTGTTTCTCTGCTGCTCGGGGAGAGGAGTCGTTCCCCTGCTGTGCCAGGGGTCCCTCCTGAGACACTTCTCCATGAACTTCTGCAGGGTGAGTTCATCTCACGGACAGCAGCTCTTCACAAACTGCTGCAGCTGCCTCACTCTCCCAGGGGCTCACAAGTCCTGCCAGGACCCTGCTCCAGCGTGGGCTCCTCTCTCCACAGCTTTGCAGGTCCCTGCTGGGTCCCTGCTCCAGCACAGGTTTCTCATGGGGTCCCAGCCCCTGCTCAGGCACCCCCTGCTCCAGCACGGGCTCCTCCAGGCGCTGCAGGTGCATCTCTGCTCTCCGGGCCCTCCATGGGCTGCAGGGGCCCAGCTGCCTCCCCAGGGGCTGCCCAGGGAATCTCAGGGCAATCAGCTCCAGCCCCTGGAGCAGCTCCTGCCCCTCCTCCTGCCCTGCCCTGGGGTGTGCAGAGTTGTTCCTCTCACGTGTTCTCACCCTGCTCTTCCCTGCTCACAGTTACACCTACACCATCACCCATTTTCCTAAATCTCTTGCCCCAAAGGTGTTACCACCATTTCCAACTGGCCCAGCCTTGGCCAGCGGCCGGTGCATCCTGGAGCTGGCTGGAATTGACTCTGTGGGACACAGAGGAGCAGCTGCTTCCATCAGCCTCTCACAGAAGGTGCTCCTCGAGCTCCCCTTACCAAAACCTGGCCATGCAAACCAAGTATAAGCATGGTAGGGTTTTTATTACCATTATTAATTCTTCTTTTTGCTATTGTCACTATTATTGCGCCTGTGATGTCACACTGCCCCTGTGATGTCACAGAGCCAACTCTATGTCACCTTGTGATGTCATACAGCAGTGCTGTGAAATCACAGAAGACTGATATCCCAAAGTCATCCTGTCATGTCACAATCTGTTTTGTGATGTCACAGCCTGCTCTATGATGTCACACAGCCACCAGGTGATGTCACAACCCACTCTCTCATGACACAGAGCCACCCTCTGTGATGGCAGACTCTTCTCTATGGCCTCATAATATGCTCTGTGATGTCACAGCCAGTTATGTGATGTCACAGCCAGCTCTGTGATGTCACAAAACCCTCAAGAACTCAGTTCTAATAAAACACTGAAGTTTCTTGTACTTTGAAGAGATCCCTGTCAGGGACACGACTGAGAAAGTGTCCCCAGGTTCCAGCTAGAGCAGAACACTGCAGGCAGTGATGCCAGGTGGGCACAAGCAAGGCAAAGGTGTCTCTGGTGCTGAGCACACCTGGATGTGTTTGAGGAATGCAAAGGGCCAAGGCCTGACCCCAGGGCCTGGCCAGGCAGATCCTGTCCCTCCCTCCTGGCTCAGGGCTCTTCCCGGGATGGGCACTGGCATGTGGGGATGTGCAATGCCAGGGCCAGGAGCGTGGGGCGGCCGCTGCCAGGCTGCTGAGCAGGGACAAGGAGGCCATGAGGCCCCAGGCCTGCAAGGGTCACTTGTCCCCTCCTGGCCCCAGGCCCAGCAGCCATGGCCAAAGTGCTGCCCAAGCTGGCTCTGGCAGGGCTGTCTTGCAGCTGCTGCCCATCCCTGTGCCCTGTGCAGCCCAGGCTGTCCCACGGTGTCCCTGCCCTGCAACTCTGTCCCTGCAGGCTGTCGGCATCCCCCGGCTGCCCCACCTGGCTGGGCCCTTCCTTTGCTGACAGCTCTGCCTGGCCACTGCACGGTGTTTGCAGGGATTGAGCAATTAGGGCAAAGCTGTATCGCACTGTCTGTAAGGGGAGGAGTTCCTTAATAAGTACAGTAAGATATGATATAATATAGTAGAATAAAGCCATGGATCAGCCTTCTGCAATCATGGAGACAATGCTAATTATTACCTGGCTGGGAGCCTGCAACAACAGGCAAACACTGCAGTACTGATAAACAGAGGTGCAGCCAGGGGAGGGAGGCAGGTGGAAAAGGCTTTGTGCAGTCCCTGCTCTGAGGGGATGCTCAGCATGGCCTGAAGGTCTGCATATAGGAGAAAACAACAATGAACACAGAACAGCCAAATGATAAACAGGCACAAACAGCAAGAAGCCCAGGTTCCCTGGGGTTGGAAGTTTGAGGATCTGGGGGATTTCACAGAAGAACTGACCCAGGGCATTGCCATGGCACAGGGGCAGGCAAAATGTATTGGCCATGTGCAGCAGAGCAGTGAGAAAGCCCCTGGCCCAGGCAGCTGCTGCCATGTGGGCACAAGCTCTGCTGCCCAGGAGGGTCCCGTGGTGCAGGGCTTTGCAGATGGACACGTAGCAGTCGGAGCACGTGAGGGTCAGGAATGAAAGCTCTGCTGTGATAAAGAACAAAAAGAAAAAGACCTGTGCAGCACATCCAGTGTAGGAGATGGTGCTGGTGTCCCAGAGGGAATTGTGCATGGCTCTGGGCACAGTGGTGCAGATGGAGCCCAGGTCAGTGAGGGCCAGGCTGAGCAGCAAGAAGAACATGGGCGTGTGCAGGTGGTGGCCGCAGGCTACGGCGCTGATGATGAGGCTGTTGCCCAGGAGGGCAGCCAGGGAGATGCCCAGCAAGAGGCAGAAGTGCAGGAGCTGCAGCTGCCCCGGCTCTGCCAATGCCAGCAGGAGGAAGTGGCTGATGCAGCTGCTGTTGGACATTTGCTGTGGCTGCACGTGGGCACCTGTTCATGGAGAAAAGGACAGTGAAGGGTTAGAGGAGATACCTGTAACCAAAATCAAAGCCATTTCCCACACACCCTCCTTTGTAACACACACGGACATGCTCTTGTGTTTCAGAGTTCTGATGTTTTCTTTTTAAGCTCCTTCCATGGACTTCCTGGTACTCTTGGATATCAGAAACCCTGAGCATTTCTGCTGCCCTCTGGTAGAACAGAGTGATTTCCCTGAGGCAAGATAATGAGTGGAGGCTGGGGGCAGATGATCTGTCACTTCATTCTGTTTGCAGTTCCTCTGGGCTTTCACTTTTCTCAGCTGGAGGATGTTCACACTCCCATGTTCCTCTTACAAACCCCAGGTACTGTGAGAGCAGATGGATCCAGCAGAGCCCAGCTCCACTTCTGTAGCCAAGGACTCACGTTGCTCATCCCACCAACCCAGCAGCATTTTCAGTGTCACAACACCTCTGCCTTTGCCCATGGATCTTATCACTCAGAGATGCTCCAGGACAGGTTTGCATGCTGGGGTGAAGCTCCCAGCCTGGACTGAAATGTCAGAGGGACTTGCAAGTGTCCTTCTGCTGGCATTGGCTGAAGGGAGATGCAGCTCCTTCCCTGGCTGCCCTGACAGCATTGCCCAGAGCCGGGCCCTGGGGACAGCGTCACCCTGAGCCAGCTGTGCCCCTCCAGAGCCCCCAGGGCCGGGCAGCTGCTCCCAGCCCTGTGCTCTGCAGAGGGAACTGGGCCCGGGGCTGCAGAGCTGCCCCACGGCTCTGCTGCAGCTCTGCCTGCACAGGAGGGGCTGCACACCTTGGAGCCCCGGGCCTGAGGGCAGAGGCTTGGCTGGGGCACAGGAGGGAGGGGGCTTCTTCAGAGGCAGGGGCTGCACTGCAGGGGATCCTGTGCACATCTCTCAACTCTCCCTGCCACAGCATTGCTGGGTTCTGTTTTCTCTCCTTCCCTGATCCTCTCTCTGCTTCCTGGAGCTTTTCCTCCTGCAGGGGTTTCCCTGTGCCTGATCTCTCTGTGCCAGCACTCACAGAGCCCAAAGCTCTGTGCACTCTCCTTGGCCTGACAGAACCCTGCCTGTTTGCAGGGCACTGCCTGGGGGCAGCTTCTCTTTGCAGCTTGCAGAAAGGACAGCTCAGACTGAGCCTGATGGCTCCAGCAAAGCTGCTGCTGCTGCTGTCCATGGGCACAGTGGCTGAAGGCACATTAGGGATCTCCTGTGAACCTGCTGGTCACTAGAAGGAACAGTTTGGTGGTCTCAGGCACCACTTGCCAAAATTCAGAACTAATAATTCATAATCATCCTTTAATAATTATCCCCCCTCCCTGCCACTCTCCAGTAGTAGGAATCTGAAGAGAAAGTCTTAGGAAATTGCCTAATTTCAATCAAAATCCTTGTCTTGGAAATATTCTGAGACTGATCAGCATGTGAGAGCTTCATGAGCATTTCAGCTCCCCTGCAGCAGAAATCCTCAGAGATGCACTCGCAGAGTCTGCAGGCATTGGGATGTTGCAGCTTTAGGAGATCAGTGCAGGAGCTGCAGCTGCATTGTCCTGCAGCCAGAGGTTGCTGTGCCAAGGGCTGGCAGTGATTGTGCCCCAGGCCCTTCCCAGCCCCTTCCCAGCCCTGCCTGCTTGAAGCTCTCTGTGCCTCTGTGCTGTGCCCGGGCTGGCTGCAGGCAGTGCCCCAGCCCTGCTGGGCTGTGCACAGGAGCTGCTCCTGCCCAGAGCTGTCTCTCTGCAGCTCTGCTGCCCTTGCCAGGAGCTGCCTCTGGGCCAGGAGCCCGGCCCAGCTCAGCAGCACAGACACAGCACAAGGACTTTAGGAGCCTCTGGGCCTTTGTGCTCAGGCCCTGAACATCAGGCCCTGAGAGGGAGCTGAAGAAGCCTCTGCAGAACTCCAAGTCACAATCCAACTCCAAAGTTTCTTGGACTTGTAGTGGCTCCCACTGAGGGACACGACAGAGAAAGTGTCCCCAGGCCCCAGGCAGAGCAGAGAACTGGAGGCACTGATGGCAGCTGGGGACAAAGAGAAGCCAAGGCTTGGTGCCCTGGGGCACAGCAGGGTCTGTGCCAGCAAGGGCTGGGAGGAAACACCTTGTGCTGAGGCCCTGGGGCCTCCTGGCCCAGCCCCAGCCAGGCTGGGCACTGCCAGCCCCTTGTCCTGCCCTCTGCATCCCCCCCTAGCCCACATCCCAGGGGCCTCAAGGATCTGCTGCAAGGAGTCCCTGGGGAGCCTTGCTCAGCAATGGCCCTGGCGGCTCCTGAATGCTCCCTGCAGGGGCTGCAGCTTTTTCAAAGGACTTGGGGTTTGGCTTTGGCCTTGCAGTCTCTGAGAGCTTTGTGCAATCATGGCCTCCAATTACCTGCTGTAATTAGTCCCTGCAGAGGCTCTGTCAGTAACACCACTCAGTGGGGCTCATGAATGCTTCAAGGTACTTCAGTTCTTTTAAGGTACTTGGTGTTTCCCTTTGGATCCAGACTCTGGGAGAGCTTTGTGCAATCATGGCCCCAATTATCTGCGTTAATGAGTCCCTGGAGAGCTTTGTACTGACACTCAGTGGGGCTCATTCATGCTCTGAGACACTCAAGGTTTTGAAGGTACTTTGGATTTTCCTTTCCACACTGAGTGTCTGAGAGGTTTTTGTGCCATCCTGGCCACCAATTCTCTCCTCCAAGGAGTCCCTGAGGAGCCTGTGTTGGACAGGGACCTGAGTGGGAGCCATGAATGCCTGGAGACACTTTGGGTGTTTCCTCTGACTCTGACTCCAGGCAAGGTTTGTGCAATCTCCTCCCAGGCCCTGAGGTTCAAGGGCTCAGCTCCAAATGCCCAGTGAGGCTCATGAGGATCAAGCAAGTCCTGACAAACCATGGCTCTGCCTTGATTTCCCTCTGCTCCTGTGCAGTTCATTAGGAGGGTTTCCTTTGACAGTTATAGAGAAATAGCTCAAAGAGCTTCTAGGAAATATGTATTCCTATTTGAAAGGGTGTCTTTTATTGCTGTTCCCATTACACAAGAGGTGACTGCAGCATTCAGTGGCTGCTATTGATGCAGGGACTGTCCTAAGGAGGTCTGGCCTGCTCAGAGAAGCTGTGCCTTGAGCTCTGAGCCAGTGTGGACAACCTTGCTCCACATTCCCCAAGCCCATGGTGTCTCTCCTCCCTCACCTGGGAGCTGCTTTGCTTGGAGAAGTGGCTGCACTCAGGCAAAGAGGGATTTTCCTTCTTTGAGTTTTGAAGCCATCTAAAACTCCTGAGTTTCCCCATTGCAAACAGACATCCTCCTCAAGTGTGTGCCAAGCCCAAGGTGGCACCAAGAGCACTCCAGCCCTGCCCTGGGCCAGCTGTGAGGGTGGATCATCATCCCAACAGGCAGCGGGCCATTGCAAGGGGCTGTTGCCATGGACACTGCAGGGACCCCAGTGCTGGGTTTGGGTGCCATGGCAACCGCCATCAGTTCAGGTTTCCTTGGAAAGCAGCCCCAGGAGCCATTTCTGCAGCCAGCTTCCATGGCCCCTTGCCTGCAGAGCTGCTGCTGCCCTGGGCTGCCATGGCAACCCTGAGGACAAAGCGGTGGCAGGGCTGTTCCAGGCACAATTGCAGTGACACTGGTTGGTGCCAGCAGGTGCCATGGCAACGGCCACGGGGACCCGTTCCTTGGTTTGGTGCCATGGCAAGCAATGCCCGGAGCCGTTGTGATGGTTGGTGGGCATGGAAAGCTGCCCTGGGCCCCTTGCTCAGGGCTGGTGTCAGTGCCCAGAGCCAGAGGGGATCCCTTGCTGGGGGCTGTGCCATGGCCACCTGCCCTGTGCCGCGCTGGCCGCTCAGGCACCAGGAACCAGCAGCCAAGGGCACTGCCAGGGCCAAAGGCCAGGTCAGCCAGACAGAAAGGGGCAGGGCTGGGCACTGTTTCCATGGCAACCGGCACTGGGGGGGACACCTGGGGCACCTGGCCTGGCAGTTGCCATGGAAAGCCCTGGCAGGCACTGAGGGCACAGCCCCTGGCACTGAGACACTGCTGGGCCGGGTGCTGAGCACAGCGCTGAGCACGCAGAGATGGTTTTGTTCTTGCTGAGCTGCAGCACAGCCAAGGCCTGTCCTGCCCCTCGTCCAGCCACGCTGGGGAGGGGCTGGGGCTGCGGGGGAGCTTGGCAGGGGACACAGCCAGGACAGGTGACCCCAACTGACCCCGGGCACAGCCCAGACCAGAGCACATCATGCTCAGGCTATGAAGGGGGGGAACAAGGAGCAAGAGGGGAATTTTGGAGGGAGGCTTTTTGCCTTCCCAGCTAACACTTAGGCAAGAGGGGGCCCTGTTTCACCAGTGGGCAGGGTCACTACCAAAGACACAGACACCAACTGAAGGAATTGTGGCATTTATATCATGCACAGCTGCAAAGCATTACAAAAGGATAAGCTCAGCAAAGCACATCATCATTAGCAAAGAATTACAAAAGGATAAGCTCAGCAATCCATCAGAACTCATCATTACATTTTGATGACTAACCCCTTGGTCAAACACTAGAGGTGTTTGTGGCAGACAAAGATTCTGGCTGACTATCAAGGTACACCTTACAGACATCAGTAGTACTTCAGTGACACCATTCTTCATTCTTTTTTCTCAATCTCCTTGGAGTTAGGAACAAGAATTCTGTTGTCCATGGAGCTGGCACCTTTTTAATTCCAGAATAATGCCCCCAGGCCCTTTGCTGTTCAGCTTTACCATGTTGTCTGGGGCTAACAAGGCTTGGGGGGCCCTTTCCCCTCTGGCTGGAAGGGGCCGGGTCCCAGTCCCTGAGGGGCTCCCAGGCTCCTGGATGCAATTCCTGTGCAAGTCCCTCAGTGTCACAGCAGCCTTCCCATGGAGCCCCGTGGATCAGAGCATTTGCCAAAGGGGCCCTTGGGGCAAACAGGGAGATTTGGTCTGGCAGCATGTGTAAAACAATATCCTGTCAGATCTACTTGTTCTCACACACAGTCCTTGGCTGCAGGGACACATTCCCATTGTTCCTGCCCAGCTTTCAGGACTCAGAGTTGGCTTTCCCAGGAGCTGTTCCTTCAGCTGCCTTGGGAGGGCCATTTGGCCTCCGGACCCACACTCTGGCTCCATTATTAGGACTGCTGCATCCAAACCCTTTATCTCCACAAACGGTGGTGATTGGAGCTGGAGCTCCTTTTTTCACAATCGTTCCTAAAATTGCAATATCAATAATTGTGCTACCCTGCCATGGGGTTGAATAATCCAATCCTGGTCACTATTGTTTCACAGAATTACTCTAATTTCTCCTGGATATTCTCCATCAATTCCTCCTGCCGTGACATGAACACTTGGCAAGGCCAAGCTCCAAGGGAGCAGTTACCAAAGCAAAGTGTCCTGGAGGAATCTGAATTCCTGTTTCAGTATTGATAGCTCTCATTTGCTTTGAATTCATCCTCATGAATTCCAATGCATGAAGGCCCAGCCCTGCAGCCTCTGGGCTGGCCCTGCCAGGGGCCATCACAGCCACAACAATTTCCCAGGCAGTCCAAGTCTCACTGCCCATGGTTGGATTTGCAAATTGGGGGCAGCCGTGCACAGCCAGGGGGTTTCCATTTCCCCCGTGGGCCATTGTTCAGGGCATGGAGCACATCTGGGAGATGGGTTCTCCAGGGGCAAAGGTTCCCATCTCCTCATTTTTTCAACTGCTCTTTTAACAACCCCTTCACCCGTTCAACCAATCCTGCAGCTTGTGCATAGTCTGGGACATGAAAAACCCTGCAGGCTTCATCCCTGTATTTTTCACAGCAACAGACAAAGCCCTCTGCATCACAGTATCAGCAAACCCTGGGGAAATAGCCAATTTCCTCCCTTCCTCCTTTTTACATTGTCTACAATCTCACAAAGTTGACCACTGACATGAGGGTCCTGGCCAATCCTGTTCTGTAGGGTATTTAGAGTTACATCCCTGAGCAGCCAAAGCTACCAAATTAGTATTGTCAGCACTATTTCACATTATTATTATTTCATACATAGATATACATATTGATATACATATAGACAGATAGATACAGACATATATATATAATATAGATATATATAAATATACAGATATATATATATATATATATATTAAGGTCTTAATATACAAAAAATACATATAGTTAGTTATTATATTGATATTTCACTGGTACAAATGCAGCTGAGCTCAAGATTAAAACCTTCTGCTCTTGCTCCATGTGGGAGCATTCCAACAATAATTGTTCCTTCTGAAGGTGCTGTTTCCAATGGACTCTTAACAAATTCATCTTTGTCTGCCCAAACCCACAAGTCCTTTTCCTTTTCCATGTGCAGTTTTTGGATGCATTTGAAGACATCCAGGGCTGCAGCTTCTTTTACCCGACTGCCCCACTGCTCCCACGGGGCTCCCACCTCAGCCCACTCCAGAGCCAGGGAACTCCAGGGAAGGGCTTCCCATCTGGGAATTTCTGATGGCACTGATGCCTCACATTGACATTGAACAAGTGACATTTGGTTGGGATCTGGCCAGACTGTGCCAGTTTGGTTTGACCAGTGGCCAAAGTCAGCACCAAAGACACAGACTCCAGCTGAAGGAATCAGTGTCATTTCCTGCAGTTCAGAGCAGCAAAGAATCACAAAAGGAGCAGCTCAGCAATGCACCCAATCATCCCCACCAAAGATTGCCTGCAGTGATTAGGAAAGATGCAGCAGCATTTCCCCTCAGCCTTTCCCATCCCCCAGATGCACACAGCAGCTGGGGAAGCTGTCACAGCCAAGGGCTGCAGAGCCACTCCTGGGCACTGGCAATTCCTGCAGGTGCCTCCAGCCCCAGCTGAGGCTCCAAGCCCGCTGGGAGAGGGCCCAGCTCTGGCAGTGCTGCATGAACAAACTGACAGCACTGCTAGTGTGCCAACATCTGCTTTCATCCTCCTCTTGGCTCCCTCCCAAAGCCTGGCCAGGCCTCAAGGAGGAGCCAAGGCAGCTGACTTTGATCCTTCAGCCCCACACAAGGCCAGATGTCAGATTTCATGGCCTTCTCTGGCTTCTAAATACACAAAGGTCCATCCATGTTTCACTAAGGAGTGGCTACATCTATCACAGTGCTAATGACCATGCATATCTCAGCAGGGAGCAGATACAAAGATAACCTTTGCTTGGAAGGTTCCTCCAGAGGCCACCTTGGGCTCAGGGCCTGCTGTCCAGGCCTCACTCAGGGCTGCTGTCCAGGCCTTGGCACTTCAGGGACGTGCTTTAGTGCTGGGCTTGGCACTGCTGGCTGAGCGGCTGCACTGGGTGAGCTCAGAGGGCTTTTCCAACAGAAAGGATTCTGTGATTCCATGATGATATCTGCTGCATTCAGCTGGGGCTATTTTAGCAGCATTACTTTGCTCCAGAAGTTCCCTCTTGCCCAGCTCCTGTGGCCTGAGGCTTCAGCTCCTTCAGCTCCTGGTGCTGAGCTGCTCATGCTGAACGAGAGCACTCGGAGAGACGAATCCAGTCCATGCAATTCCTTCTGGGACACGCAGAGGGGAGGCTGTGCAAACAGGAGCATTGTTTGCTGTGGCCTCCTCTCTGCCCTTCACGCCTTTCAGCGCTTTGAAGCAGCCAAGAGCTTTCTCCAAGAGTGCAATGGAGCAGCTGTTCCTGCTTGCGGGCCGGGCTCTTCCCAGTCTCTGCCCTTGCCTGCTTCTGTCCCTCTTGCTGTGCCCTCTGTTCCCCCAGGGCTGCCTGGCTGCTGCCCAGGACTGTGGCACTGGCACAGATCCAGTGCTCCAGAGCCTCCTTTCTGTGCCCTTGGAGCTGCCTGGGCACAGCAGCCTTTTCCATCTGCAAGCTCCCCATGGACAGGGAGTGCCCAGCTCCGTTCCTTGCACAGCCTCCAGGAGCCCAGGGCTGCCATCTCAAGTCCCTGCTGGCACTGGGGGCTCCCAGGTGCCTCAGGCTGCTCTGACACCGCCGCACACGGGAGGGAACAGGGCCAGGGGCTGTGCTGAAAGTCAGCTCCATCTGCTGCTGCTGCTGCTGCTGCTGCTGCTGCTGTGGGGTCATTTGTGCAGCCCTGGCCCAGAGTCAGGGATCAGATGCTGCCAGTCTCTTCCAGCCCTGGCTGCTCAGAGGTTGGGCCTTGGAGCCTCAGGTGGCCAAAGGCAGCTGCTGCTGGGCCCTCTGTGTGTGCCCGTGTTCAGCAGTGCTGCTCCATCAGTCTGTGCCCAGCAACGGGGAAAAGCCTCAGCCCTGCAGGGCCAGGAGCTGCCGGGCTCTGCCTGAGCAGCTCAGCCAGCAGCAAGGGAGCTGCTCCACACAGGAACCAGGAGCAAAGGACATTCCTTCTCTAGGACATGTTTTCTATTTAAAGGAAAAAAAGGAAAAAGAAAAAAAACTATATAAAATGTGAAAGATGAAAACAAAACCCAAGTGTTAGTGAAAAACTTCTGAAACTTTGCATTAAGAGGTAAATGATCTTTTTAAAAGGGGAACTCAGTTATTTACATTGTAAATGTGCTGATGGCATGGATCCATCTTACTTATCCCAGCAGCCTTTTAAAAGATTTTGGGCTTTGTTTCCAACATTGCCATTTGAAATTGTGCTCAAAGCAAGAGGAAATTGCTTTGTGCCCTTCCCGCTCCAAGCAGGACTGGGAATGGAAACTCTGTCAAAGCCCAAATCCTTTAGAAGATGCCCTTCCTTCTCAGCCTGGCAAGGAGCTGCACATTCCCTTTGAAACTGTCAGGGATTTCTTAGAGACACAAAGTGCCACTTAGGGCTTTTTGCTCTGGTTTGGCAGTGCACAAGGGCAATTCTCCATCCATCAGCTCCAGACTGCACTGCCTCAGGAACACGGCCCACTCGCCAGCTTTGGCCCACTCAGGCACTTCTAGAGGAGGAAGAAAGTGCAATTGCACAATTCCAGGCAATCAAGAAGGAAGAATGGGACAGACAAACACCCTGTGCAGATCCAGGCGTTCAGCTGGGACTGTGGAGAGTTTGGGTTCTTGCCAATTGGATGTGTGTCCCCAGCTGCAATCTCTGGGCCTGCAGCAGAGTCTCACTCAGCTGCCAAAGCAGAAAGCTCAGGCGCTGTGCTCGCAAGGGGCTCGTCTGATGCAAAGCTGTCAGAGCAATGGGAGGGCAGAGCCAGCCCAGCTGGGCCTAGGGCTGAGCCCAGCAGAGCCCTGGCAGAGCCCAGAGCAGCCTCAGCAGCCGCAGAGCCCGGCTGCAAGGAGAGAAAGCAGAAAGTGCCCATCAGCTGAGGGCTCCTGTGCCCTTGTGCCAAGGCCTGCGGTGCCCAGGCCATGCTGGCTGTGCCCAGAGCTGTGCCCAGAGCTGCCCATCCCTGCTGCCTTTGGCAGCAGAGCAGGAGGGCAGGACATGTGCCCAGCCTGCAGCCAGCCACGGCACATCCAGCCCTCAGCAGCTGCCCAGAGCAGGATGCTCCTGTGCTCGCTGCCATCTCCCAAAAGCTCTGATCCCACCCTGCCAAGCACACAGGGACCCACCTCACGCCAGCCACAGCTGCAAGAAAAGCTGCTCCCAAACCACGTCCTCAGCCTTCTCCAAGGCCACCGCCCATCCACGCCACAGCTGCTCCCAAGCACTTCCCAATCTGCACTGGACCACCTGGAACGCTTCCTCTGGAAAAACAAACAACACATTCTTGAAAAGAGATTAGAGACAAAAAGGGAAAACAAGAAAAACAGGAAAAAATCTTATCTCTGTCAGGGCCTTGAGGAAGGCCCAACTCCTACATGGTAGGGAAAAACCCAGCCATGGGTGAGGGAAGCCCACACTTTCTCACTTCCACCCTGCACTGCCCCCCAAAATCACAGTGATCCCAAAGCAAACAAGGGCAGTGCAGCAGCCCAGCCCTTCCTTGCCTGCAGAGCAAAGCAGCCCCTGCACAGCTTCTGGAGTCCCACCTCTGCTCCCACCATGGGGCTTTGCTTGTGTCGGGCTGGCTGCCCCAGCCCCAGCCCAGGCCCAGGTGGCTGCTGGGGGCTGTTGGCAGGGCCAGGAGCCCACTCCCATTTGTACCCAGCCCAGCCCATGCCCCAGCCCTGCCAAAAAAAGCTGGGCAGCGACTGAAGAATGAGTTGCATCTGCCCCAGCACAGGGGGAACCTTTGCTTCCCAGCCAGGCTGGGCCATGCCCAAATCTGGCAGCATTTCCCCGCGTGGGGACTCACCTGCAAATTCCCTGTGGAGTTTAGCTTTGAAGAAGATGCCAGAATCAAAGTCCATCACCTTCAGCCTCCAGTGGCCAGGCTGACGAAGAGCTTCTCATCCTTGGTGCCATCCTGGCTGTCTCCAGCAGCAGCAGCAGCAGCAGCAGCAGCAGCAGCAGCAGCAGCAGCAGCATCCCCACCCGGTACAGCTTCTCCAGGGGCTCCTGCTCCTTCCCTGGGGGCAGACCAGGCTCTCAGGGCTCTGCCCAGGGCCCCAGCTGTCAGGGAACCAGCACAAGCAAAACCAGCTTGGATGGCAGCCACCAGTGCTGGGCAGAGCAGCTCAACTGCAGCACAAGGGCTGCGTGTGCCCATCCCATGACCCCCGTGCAGTGACACAGGCAGCACAAAAAGGTCTGGGTTCCTTTGCTTCTGATTGCCAAGGCATGTGTGGAGCTGCAACTTACCAGGGCCCTGCATCAAAGTGTGCCTGTGGCTCTCTCCCTTCTTCTATGGCCGAGGAATATCCTGCACCCAAGGATCACAGAACAGGTCTTCTAATGTGGGTCTTTCCAAGGAGTTCACGGATAAACACCACCTGATCAGATCTTTGCACTCTGGGCAGAGAAAGCAGAAAGTGCCAGTCAGCCAGAGAAGGCTCCTGTCTGCTTTGCCCCACTATTGCCATGCCCAGGCCTTGCTGGATGCGCTCAGGGCTGGGCCTAAACTTTCCCATCAATTCCCTGTTTTGGAGGAGAGCAGGACATGTGCCACCTCCTCAGCAGCTGCCAGAGCGGGATGCTCACGAGCCCACTGCTGGCTCCCAGCCCTGGGATTCCCCCCGTGCCCAGAGAAGAGGATCCACCTTGAGAGAGCCCTTGTGGCAGCGGGAGCTGGCCCCAGCTGAGGTTCCGGCCCCTCCTGAAAGGGTGCTCCCCGCAGACCATCTGGTGCAGCAGGATGCCCAGGGACCAGATCGTTGCTGCCTCGCCATGGTACCAGCCAAAGTGGGTCCATTCCGGGGGGCTGTAGGACGGTGTTCCTATGGAATACAGATGGAGTTCAGCAGGGGGATGCTGCTGCTCCCAGAGCCTGGCCCCAGCATCCCTGGGCCTGCGGGGGCTGCATCAGTGGCACACAGGGTGACCACTGCCCTCTCGCCAGCACCTGGGACTTGTGCACAAACTTAGGCTTGGAAAAGAAGCCACTGGTGTCAGAAGAGGGCAGAGGAAGCCCTGGCTAAGCCTGACCATGACAAGCAAAGGAAAAACCCTCTCTGTGCTGGGGAAAACATGCCCTTATCCTCCCTGTCTGCATTGCCCCAAAAATATTAGGAAGCCAAGGCAAACAGGGCGAGTTGAGCAGTGCAAGCCCTTCCTCTCGCCTGCACACCAAACTGGCGGGGGCACAGGTCCCACCCCCCTCTCTGCTACCCCTACTCACAGGGGTTTTGGGCGGGCTGGCTGCCCCAGCCCAGCCCCAGTCCTGGGCAGAGTGGCTGGCAAAGGCTGCCAGCAGGGCTGGAAGATGGCTCCCCACCCAGCCCCGCTCTAAAGCAACTCAGCTGAAGACTCAGTCCTCTGACTGGCAGCAAAAGGGAGAATCCCCGCTGCCACAGCCAGCTTGGGCTGGGAGATGTTGAGCCATGAGATCCCGGGACCAGGAGTACACCCTTACGTGGGCTCACCTGCAAAGTGGGTGTAGGCTGTCTCTTGCAGGTAGGTGCCACAGCCAAAGTCAATCAGTTTGGCCTGCCCGGTGGCCAGGTCAAGCACGATGTTCTCTGGCTTGATGTCGCGGTGCAGGACCCCGCAGCTGGTGCAGTGCCGCACGGCCTCCAGCACCTGGCGGAACAGCTCCCGCGCCACCTCCTCGGGCACGAACCGGCATGCCCGAATGACACGATGCAGGTCCTGACACCGCTCTGGCCGCTCCATCACCATCACGATGTGGTTGGGCAGCTCGAACCACTCCAGGAGCTGCACCACGCCGGGGAAGCCAGTGGACACCTTGGCTAGCAGCACGATCTCCAGCGGGGCCCTGCTGCCGTCGGGCTGCGGGAGGAGCACGATGCCCTCAGTGGGGCCGATGCCGTGCCAGGCCTGGGGAAGCCCTGAGCCAGCCCGGGACGCTCTGCGCCCTGCGCTGCGCCCACGCCCGCTCCCCCTCGAGGCGTCCTGGCGGCTTCCACCGTGCCGGGCCTCGGCTCATCCCCGCCCGGCAGCCCCGGCTGCTGCCACTGGCCCCGCTCACTCACCAGCTCGCCCCAGTGCCGGACGCGGTTCCGTGGCACCCTCTTGATGGCCACCTGCAAGCCAAGGACAGCAGCGGGCTCAGCTCGCCGCCCGCCCTGCCCAGCCCCATCCTCCTCCTCCTCCTCCTCCGCCCCCTCCTCCTGCGCCCGCCGCCGGCCCCGCCGCTCACCGGGGCGCCGTCCGAGAGCCGCGTGGCCGCGAAGACGCTGCCGAATCCTCCGCGCCCCAGCAGCGAACCCAGGCGGTAGCGCTCCTGCAGGGCCTCGTGCGCCGTCCCTGCGGGCGGGACGCGGCTGTCAGCGCTCGGCCCGGGGCCAGCAACGGCCCCCGAGCGCCCCTCAGCCGCCCCGGGCCGGCCATGCCCAGGCCTTCGCTCCTCGCAACGCGGCACGGGAGGCTCGGGGCCGGCGGCCGCGCTGCCGAGCGGCGGAGCTCGGGCCGGGGAAGCCGCAGCGGAGGCGGCGGCAGCGGCCGCGCCGCCTGTGTCCTCCGCGGGCCCCGGCAGGAGCTGGGGCCGGGGCCGGGCTCGGGGCTGGAGCCTGCCTCGGGGCCGGGGCCGGGCTCGGGCCAGGCGGAGGCAAAGGGCGGCGATGCCGCCCCCGCACACGGCACTGATGCCCGCCCAGCAGCGCCACCGCCAGTAGGGCCAGAGCCGGGCGGAGGCGAGACCGCGGCGGGACGGGCGGGGCCGGGCACGGGGCAGCCCCGCCCGGGGCCGGGGGCGGGCCGGGGGCATGGCCCGGCCCGGCAGGGGGAGAGGGAGGCGGGGACACGAGAGGGAGGCGGGGAGAGGAGAGGGACGCCGGGCAAGGGACCCCGGGAGAAGGGTGCCCGACAGCGGGAAAGGGAGACACAGAGACAGAAAGAGAGAAAGACCAAGAAAGAGAGAACGAGAAAGAAAGAGAGAAAGAGAAAGATCGTTATAGATTATCTGGTTTTCTGCTTTTGCCGCTGTTGCCGCTGCTGCTTCTGCCGCTGCTGCTGCCGCCGCTGCCGCTGCTGCAACTGAAGCACCGGGGCCGTTCGTCCCCGTGTCCGTTCCCCGCTCGCCCCACGAGCCCCACGTTCGAGCCCCGCGCGCCCCGGGCACAGCCCCTGAGTCTGTCCAAACACGGCAACTTTGCAGCCTTGAGCCCAGGTGCAGAGCCCTGACTCCTGCACACTGGCACAGCAATCCCCTCGCTTGCTGCTCTGCATTGGCCTGGCTGAGGGGCAAACACTGGCGGGACACCTTCCCTTGGGCTAGGATTCCTACCTGAGCCAGCACTGCACTTACATCTCCAGTGTTGCCTTCCAGTAAAAACAGGGGAAGGAAATCTGTGTGTGGCTCATGGTATTTTAGAGTGTCTAAAAATCACTAAGCCACTGATCTTAGAGGTGCAGTGCATCTGGAATTACTGGGATGGAGAAGTAGTGCAACATGGAAAAGGGGAGCATAGAAATAAATAGAGGAAAACATCTTGGATTCTTTCTTTCATTTTCATTTCCCTTCTGGAAAGCTGTTTCAGTTTTCCAGGAATCTTCTCCTGTCTGCTCTTGCCAAGAATCTCTCCTGGAGAACAAGGTCAAGCTTCTGTCACAGGATTTGCTCCCAAGAAATTATGCCACTGGTGAAGTTTCCATTGTGACTGTTTGTGCTGCTTTAGGGCAAATTTTGGGAAGAAACCTCCAAAAGGGGTCCCTCTAGAAAGCAACTTCAAGCACCTCCTCCCCCTACTAGTTCTGGAAAAAACTTCCCTGGAGAAAAGTGGAGAAAACCAGTTTATTTAACAAGTAAAGTATTCCCAAGCATGAAAAATGAATAATATTAAATCAAACCTCTGACAGTGCTGAAGAGATGGCAAATTCAGAAAATCTTTTTTGTGGGTTGTAGTTGGCTCACTCGGTCTCTTCTAAGTCCCTCTGGTGCTGGAGTGCAGCGTCCCAGACCTCAGTGGGCTACAGGTGTGAGCTGCAGGTGTTTTTCTGGGTTTTCAGTCCAGAGCAGGTTTCAACAGTTCCAAGAAAAAGGAAAGTCCCAGTCCCAGGAACTTCTCTGCCTAAGCTAGCTAAAACCAAATTGCTGGACCTGGGCTGTGAAGGTACCGGGAAATTTCCAAATCTGGGCACTGGTGGTCCCAGCAAACACCAGATCTGGATGGTGCTGGAGCCAGAACCTGGTAAATGTCCAACTTTTGGCTTTCTGTGCCAGCAAATCACTGGACTTGGGCTGTGCTGGCACCAGGAAGTTTTCAGATCTGGGCACTGGCGCTGCCAGCAAACACCAGATCTGGGTGGTGTCGTTGGCAGCGACAGAAATCTGCCGGATTTGGGCTCTGCTGGCACCGGGAAATTTCCAAATCTGGGTACGGGCGCAGCAAACACAAGATGTGGGCGGTGCCAGAGCCAGTAGCAGAAAGTTTCCGGGTTTTGGAATTCTGTGCCAGCAAATTGCTGCCCTTGGGCTGTGTCAGAATAGGGAAATTTCCAGATCTGGGCACTGGCGGTGCCAGCAAACACCAGTGAAACCTTCTGGTCCTCGTCCGGACCATTGGCCAGTGGTTTCCCTGAGAACCAGCTCTGGACACTTTACAGACAGAGACTGCTTTCATCTGCTTGTCTGGAAACAGAACTTTAATGCAGGCAGACACAACAAACAGGACGGCGTGCACAGTACACAGAGCAAAGCAGAAAAAAGCCTGGGCCCAGGGTCCAGCAGGGATATTTATCCATTTATATATGGAGAGGGGTTAAGGTGGGATCTGAGGGAAGGATCCAAGAGGAAGGAAGGATTATGAATATTACAATTTTTGCAGTAAAATGTAATAAACGGTAGCAAAGAGAACTCAGAACTTTCTAGTAACAATCTGCATAACTGAACAAGAGGATTATGGGCGGGAGCTCCTGCTGACCCCAGCTAAAGAGGGTTTTCCCACAGCCTTAAGCTGAGGTCTCCTTCTTCTTTTAAACCATCCCCAACACACCAGATCTGGGTGGTGCCGGGTTTTGGCTTTCTTTGCCAGACAATTGCTGCATTTGGGCTGTGCTGGCACAGGGAAATTGCCAGATCTGGGCACTGGTGGTGCAAGCTCCCCGCAGATCTGGGTGGTGCCGGTGCTGACACCAGAAAATTGCCGGGTTTTGTCTTTCTGTGCCAGCAAACTGCTGGACTTGGGCTGTGCTGCCACTGGGAAACTGCTGGATCTGAGCACTGGCAGTGCCAGCAAACACCAGATCTGGGTGGGGCCAGCACCAGGTATTTGCAAGGTTTTGGCTTTCTTTACCAGAAAATTCCTCGACTCGGGCTGTGCCGGCACCGGGAAATTCCCGCATCTGGGCACTGGTGGTTCCAGCAAACACCGGATCTTGGCTTTGCCAATGACGGTAGCAGGGAATTGCCAGAGTTTGGCTTTCTTTGCCAGAAAATTGCTGGACTTGGCTCTGCCAGAACGGGGAAATATCCAGATGTGAGCACTGGCAGTGGCAGCAAACACCAGGTCTGGGCGCCTGTATTGGCATCAGGAAATTGCCGGATTTTGGATTTCTGTGCCAGCAAATTGCTGGACTTGGGCTGTGCCAGCACTGGGAAATTTCCGGATCTGGGCACTTGTGCAGCAAGCACCAGATCTGGGTGGTGTGTTGTAGTGTGTTTTTATATACTTTGTGATAGTTTTGGTTTTGTATCCCCGTATTTTTCCCAAATGGTTCATCCCAGATGGTACCCCCCTCCCTTTCCCTGTGTAATCCTTTGCCCTTGCTGAGATCATCCCCAAATCCCCACCCTGGCTCTCTGTCAATCACTCAGCATCCCATCCCCTCCCTCTAGAAGCTTCGGTCCAGGATGTCGAGTGATGAGCCAGAGGCCAGGGGTCAGCCCCCCAAGCCTTGCCCCATACGCTGTCCTAAATGTCCATCCCCCAGTACCCATCCCTTAGGGTCACTTCTTGGTTAGTCAAATGTTCTCTACTTTGGGTTTCCACCTCCCTTTAAATGTACCCTTGGCACATCTCCCGGGCTCTGGGCAGGAGGCCCCTGAGGTGTAGGGGCTCCTTTGGGACACCTGGAATAAAACCTTGGATTAACCCCTGCTAAGAGTGGGCCCTTTCTCTTCTACCGCTGTCTCTGGTGTCTCTTGTGCTGCAAAGGCGGCCAGCCCAGGTGCCCTCAGTACCCTCGGGGCACAGAGAGTGTCTCCCCGCTGTCGGCCGTGTCGGGGCTGCCCCCGGTGTCTGCCGACTCGGGACTGGCCCAGGGTTCCTGAGAGGCTCCCAGAGAGACAGAGACAGTGGTGCTGGTGGCAGCACCGGGAAGCTGCCGGGTTTGGGCTTTCTTTGCCAGAAAATGGCTGCATTTGGGTTGTGCCAGCACTGGGAAATTGCCAGATGTGGGCACTGGCAGTGCCAGCGCACACCAGATCTTGGTGGGGAATGTGCTGGCACTGGAAAATTGCCAAATGTGACCTTTCTGTGCCAGCAAACTGCTGGAATTGTGCTGTGCTGGCATCTGAAACATTCCGGATCGGGGCACTGGCGGTGTCAGCACACACGAGATCGGAGTAGTGTAGGCACCAGGTATTTGCCTGGTTTTGGCTTTCTTTGCCAGCAAATTGCTGGACTTGGGCTGTGGTGGCACAGGGAAATGTTCAGATCTGGGCATGGGCAGTGCCATCAAACACCAGGTCTGAGTGGTGACAGTCTTGGCACCAGGAAATTGCTGCGTTTTGTCTTCTTTTTCCAAAAAACTGCTGCACTTGGGCTGTGTTGGAACCGAGTATGTCCAGACTGGGGTACGGGCGCTGGCAGCAAACACCAGATCTTGGAATTGCCGGTGCCATCAGTGGGTAATTGCCAGATTTTGGCTTTCTTTACCAGAAAATTGCGGGTCTTGGCTCTGCCAGAACAAGGGAATTTCCAGATCTGGGCACTGGAGGTGGCAGCAAACACCAGATCTGGGCGGTGCCAGACCCAGTAATGTTGGAAATGAATTTGTAGAGAATTTTTAAGGTTTGATAGAAGGTTTCTATAGTATGTATGCAAGTGTCACAATCCATCCTTACGAACGGGTTTCGTGATGGTTCATGGGTTGATCTCAGAGTGCAAAAAACACCGACACAGTACAGGGGGTTGCAGTGATAATCAAAACAAATGTACCTTTATTGAATAACCACAAGAAAATGCATTGGGGAGGAATTGGGGAAAAGGGAAAAAGAGGGAGGAAGAGGAAGGAAGGTATAGAGCTACCAAACATAGAAAAGGCGCAGTCCTTTGATGTCCAGCCAATGGAGTTCACCAGGTCACGTCTGGGGAGATCTCAGGGTTGCAGTTCATCTGAACTCTTATTGTCCTCTTTTTGTTGATGGGGGAAGGGGTAAAACTTGAAACCGAATCAAAGGTAGTCTATTGTATTTTTGGGGGAAAAAATGGTATTTAGAGAAGGGTACACACAGTCCATGTTCTCTGCAGTGGGTGAGAGCCATTGTCTTCTTGGTCCACTGCTCGCACCTGCAACATCCATCTTGCTTTGGTTAGCTTGCCTCCCCCACACACCTCCCCCAGGTTAGGGGTCTCAGTCCCAGTCCTTGGAAAGAGTGTGGGGGGGCCTTTTCACATAGGGATTTCATGTCTCGGTCATGGATGGAGAGGCCTTGTACATCTCAGTCTGTCTGTCACGGCCGTTGTAAGACAAGTGAGGGGTCTTCTGTGGGGGACCACCCAAAACTCAGGAGAAGTCCAGCCAGGCTGAGAGGTGGGACAACTTCCAAGGCTATTGTTGCAAAAAGGCAAGGGGCCCCTTCTTCCTTTCATTGGGTTCAGTGTAGCATACAGCAAACACACCTGTGAACAATAGCTTAGCAATGCCAGCAGCTGTGCTCAGGTCTCGGGGCCCTTGGCATGTAACTTTCTCCACCAGGGCCAGAAACTTCAGACAAGGGGCTTTTCTTCAGTGGTCCCCAATGACGATTGTGAGGCAGATGAGAGAAACTTTGGACAGAGTCTCACACCTACATTACATGGACGACGTACTAATCTGTGCTTCCACCAAGTCTTACTCAGACGCAGAACTTTCCAAGACTGTCACAGCTGTCGAAAGCGCGGGGTTTCAGATAGCTCAGGAAAAAATCCAGCTATGGAGCCCATGGAAGTACCTCGGGTTTTTAATCACAGGAAGGACCATCGTGCCTCAAACTCTGTCCATCAACGAGCACCCCCAGACATTAAGAGACACGCAACAGCTGTGCGGCGTCATCACGTGGATCCGACCTCTCCTGGGCCTCACCACAGAAGAACTGGCACCGCTCTTCGACCTTCTACGAGGAGACGGCGACCTGGCTTCCCCACGCTCGCTAACGCCAGAAGCCTGGGAGGCTTTGCAGAGAGTCGCCAGCGCCATCAAACACCGCCAGGCACATCGGACAGACCGGTCCCTTCCCCTCAGCCTCGGTATTTTTGGTAAGTGCCCAAACTTCCATGTGCTGCTCTTTCAGTGGGATGATACTTCAAAAACCCCACTCATCATCACCGAGTGGCTTTTTCTGCCACACCAACCACATCAAACAGTTACCACCCCACCAGAACTTGTAGCCAAACTTATTATTAAAGGCCGACATCACCTCCAGACCCTCACAGCTTGTGATCCGGTGTGCATTTACCTCCCTTATACTTTGGAACAACTGGATTCTCTATTACAAACAGATGAACATCTGCAAATTCCATTAGACAGCTATCCTGGAAAAACTTCAATTCATTATCCTAAACACAGACTTTTTAAAGATTCACTGCATTTAGCCCCAAAATCAGATAAAAGTAAAACTCCACTCAAAAACGCTATGACAGAGTTCACTGATGGTCCAGGCAAATCTCACCAGTCAGTGTTCACCTGGAGGGACCCGGACACTCAGAAGTAGGAGTCTGATATCCAGGTTGTTGAAGGTTCCCCCCAGACTGCAGAACTTGCTGCAGCTGTGAGGGCATTTCAAACATTCCAACAACCCTTCAATTCAGTCACAGGTTCTGCATATGTCACCGGGATAGCAGAGCGGGCAGAGCATGCCCTGATCAAGGAAGTCCAAAATAAAAAATTCTACAGCTTGCTCTCTGAATTAATTTGGTTCATCTCCCACAGAGAGCAACCTTATCACATCCTGCACGTCCGGTCGCACACAGAGCTGCCAAGATACATCACTGAGGGCAAGCGGAGAGCAGACTTGTTAGCAATGGCAGCAAGTGCCACCCACGTTTCCCCCGCTGCACCACATGTCTTTCAACAGGCTCGTCTAAGCCATGCATTCTTCCCTCAGAATGCTCCTGCTTTAGTAGGTCAATTTAAGATTTCCAGAGACCAAGCCAAGGCAATTGTCTCCACCTGCCCCAATTGCCAATCCCTCGCCCTCCCTTCCATAGGGACAAAACGAAGAAAGTTACAGTGACAACTAACTTGACCATTCATGTTTCTATCAGTGCTCAAACAGTCGATACCTGACTCACTGGAGGACCAGATGGCCAATCCCAGGACACCCCGAAATACCTTAACAGCTGCTGCCACCGTCACTGTGCTCCTGTGCATCCAAACAGCGGTTGGATGGGTCGTGCCACAACCAACAGAAAACCTATGGGTCACACTGGGGAAATCTCTCAAGCAGGATAACTTTTGCACGGCCATGGGAGCTGCAAAAGACCCGCTGTCTACATGTCTGGTGGGAATCCCCCTGTCACCAAATGAATATGCCTGTGCAGGTAAGAAGCCCACCCTGGTAGACACCTGGGACGAGTGGATGAAGATCTTACCCCATGCACCACAGGACCTCCAAGAACTAGACCTACCAGGCTCCTCAAAGCGACTTCTTGTGTCAACTTTTTCGACAAGCCACCCCAACAAAATTGGCATGAGAAATCTAAACCACAGATGATAGTGAGAAAAGATATATCACCAAATGATAAGAGATACAATGATGTTGACTGGTGCAATTATACTGCCAAAACATTATCTAAGTCCTCTCCGTTTCCCAGAGTGCTTCCCAAGGGAGTGTTTCTCATCTGTGGTGACAGGGAGTGGGCAGGGATCCCCTCGAAGATCAAAGGGGGCCCCTGCAGTCTTGGCCAGCTTACTACCCTCAGCCCAAACACTACCCAAATTAAAAATTGGAAACAAGAAACTCAATTGGCGCCCCAGAAAAGATCGTACTCCCAATTCAATCAAAATTGTGATGGCCAACTTTATAATTCGGGCAAGATGAAGAGGGTCACTGTTTCCATCTTTGTAGCATGGGTTGCAGCTCGAAGGCCCTCGGTGAGCTTTCTCACCTGGAGTGCTGGCTTAGTAAGCAGACCAAGGCTACATCCGCTGCCTTATCAGACCTTCTAGCGGACGAGGAAACCACCAGACATGCCACCCTTCAGAACAGAGCGGCCATCGACTTCCTGCTGCTCTCCCATGGCCATGGTTGTGAAGATTTCAAAGGACTTTGTTGTTTTAACCTGTCATGGAAAAGCACATCGATCCAGGCCACCATCAAAGAAATGCAAGAGCAAATGAAGACTCTTCTTACTGAAAATAAAGTTGTGGACATGATGGACAAAACGCTCATGCATTGGAGCCTCCCTGTGTGGGTGCCCCCATTCTTAAAAGTTTATTGTGCGTCCTTCTCATAGTTGTTATCGTTTGAGCAGCACTGATGTGTTTTAAGAAAAGAATTCACAAAAGACTGGGAAATGTTTATTTAATAAATAAAAAAGGGGGAGATGTGAGACATTGGCATGGAGAAGACGAACCTGGGATGTCATTGGAGAACACCACTGTTTAAGTTAAGGTGAGAGACTGGTGCAATTCCCCATGGTTCTTTGCTTGTTAATGTGAATGTGCTTTTATGAATTGACTGCTGCTCGTCCCCCAGTTCCAGAATGTTCTGTACTCCCCGTTCCTCCATTGGCTTTCCCTGAGAGACCCCTCCCACTCTGCTCCCCCATTGGTGCGTCCCGTGTCACCCCACCTTAACTCCAGCCCTGACTCCCTTCCCCATTGGATAATTTGTACCCTGAGCCCTCCTGCCTTCCTCCAGTTATATACCCTGGCCCCAGCCCTGCTCCTGGCTCTTTGCCTCTGGTTCCCTTCAGCAGAGGTTGTGTTCCTGCTTGCTCCTGTTTCCCTCTTCCCCCTCACTTCAGCTGGGCCCTTGGATTTTCCCTTGATAAACCCGGCTGGATCTGCTCTGCGAGGAGTCCTCTCGTCCCTCTGGTGAGGCTTTGATTGCACCATCCGGGCTCAGGCGTCTGCTGGGCTGGGGCAGTTGTCAAGGCAGCCCCAAGTGGAGACGCTTTCGGTGCTGCAGGCGCCTGACAGCGCCTGCCTGGGGAAGCTGCTCTGGCCACCCGCAGCAACCAATTCCTTTTCCCAGGCAGCAGCTCCCAGCGTCCTCCTGCGAAGCCCAGAGAGAGAGGGAGCAGCTGCCCTCAGCCCTGTCCTTTACCGCATCCCAATTCTCATGTAATGTCCCCCCTGGGAGAGAAACTGCCAGAGAAGAGAAGTGCGACCAGATCCCCTCCTCCCCTGAGCTTGATCACTTCTTTTGTTTCTTAAGGACCCAGTCTTATCAGAGCAGTGGTATTGCACTGACAGCTGGGACACCAGCAGGGGATCACCCCACAGTGCCCAGTGTGCACCAGGCTCAACAAGGTCTCCTTCCCCCCTGATTCCACCAGGCCGCTTCCCTTGGCTGTGGTTTTGCTGGATAGTGGGTCAGGACAGTGAGAATCTCCTTCATCCATTCATTCACTGTTGAGGGTCCTGCAGACACTTCCTCCATTTGTCTCCAAGGTGACCTCAGAAAACCAATGACATCACAGCTCTTGTCCATCTGGTCAAGAATCCCCCACGAGGACACTCTGGTCTCTCCTCCAAGGGCACAAAGCAGCAAAACCCCTGAGGAAAATTTTCCCCCATGGGCCCTGCGCCTCCTTGGGTGAGTTCCAGAGCAAACAATCAAGGCAGTGGCCTGAAATGTTTTCCCAGCTGGGCCATAACACTTCTCTGATGGATGCACATTGTCCCTGGGGAAAGAGATGTGCAGAACCCTTCACTAATGCCCTGGAATGTCAAACAGGAATCACAGCCATGGACAGCTCTCAGGAACCACTTCAGTGTGGATTTTCCTTCCTGGAAGCCCAAGATGTCTGAATGTGCTCCTGGTGCCTCAGGGCCTGGGTAAACAGGGCTTGTCAGAGAGGCTGGCAGGGCACCAACACCCCTCCTCCTCCTCACAGGGCACCTCTGTTACCCCAATTAGCTCCGAGTGGCTGCCTGGGGACAGGTGCCCACTTCCCCATGTGCCTGGGATGGGCACATCCTGCTCAGGGCCAGTGCTGGCCTGGGCCCAGAGCCAGGGCCATGACCCAGGTGCTCTGGGAGGGCTCGGTGGCTGCAGGTGTGACAGGATGAGGGGCAGGGCAGGGCATATTCCCCTCGGACAGGGCTGTGGGCATGGAGCTTGGTGGGGTTTGGCATCTGCAGGGAAAGGGCTATCGGGTTGTGTGGATGTGGGAATTGTCACTCCTGAGGCATTCCCCAGGCCTCAGCCTTGTCTGCAGGTGCTCAGCATTGCCCAGTGCTCCCCAGTGTCTGCAGTGACTGAGATGCCAATCAGCCACCTGATCCCATGTCCCTTGTTCCCCTTGTTCTCCCACATGTTGGGTTTGGGGCCGGGCTCAGCTCTGGGGTGTCCCCCAGGGAAACTCTGGGAGGGGAGGGGCAGCAGGAGATGGGGGATCTGGCACTGGGGGCTGTTGGAGGATGGATTGTGTTGGACTGGGGGCTGTCCCCACAGGGTCCCCAGGTGCCTTTGGCTCCCTGCCTGCCCCCCTTGGCCCCCCAGGTGCCTGGGCCCTTCCAGGGGCAGCTGCCCCGTGCAGGAAGCTGGAGGGATGCCGGGCAAGGGGGCTGGATCCGTGCCACAGGTGGGGTGGGGTGGACTCTGTGCCAGGGCTGGGCTTGTGGCCAGGGCTGGGGGCTGTGCCAAGCCGGGCTTTGGCCTGGGGGCTGGCAGGGAGGGTGCAGGGAGGAGTCCCGGCAGGGATAAAGGTGCTCCTCACCTGCTGCAGCCTCAGGCAGCGCTGCCCAGAGCCAGAGGAAGATGAAGGTGGCTGTGCTCAGCGTGGCCCTGCTCTTCTCCATCCTGCTGTGCCCCCCGGCACAGGCCAAGGTGAGGCACCAGCCAAACGCTGTCCCCACATCCTGCCCTCCTTTCTGGCCTCCCTTCCCACCCTTTTGGTCCCTACTCTGTGTCCCATTCACAGTCCCCAAACGCCCTCCCACTGACCATTCCTGAGCCCTTTGCTTCCATGTCCCCCCTAAATCCTTTGCCTTTCTTCCTGGCCACTGCAGCAGGGTCCTCCTATAGAATTCCCTGACTCACTCCCCATACTCCAATGATCTCCCAGTCCCGTTGGTTTTGTCCCCACCTGTCCTCATTCTTCTGTCCCCACCAAGCCCCTCCCTTGCACTCCCATGTCCCTACACCTCAATTCCTTTCTCCCCCCCTGTACCTCACACCCTGTTCCTTCCACAGCCCCAGCCCTGTCCCCTGGGCCCTCAAGTGACCCCAGATCAGTGTCTTTAGGCCTCCCCTCACTTCAAACAGATCTCCTTGGAGGCCCTGAATTCCCATCCCTCTGCCTGCGCCCTGCTCCCTGCACCCGTGTCCCCCCCAGCCCCACAAGGTCCGGTCCAGACCCAGCCTTTGTTCTCCTTTCCAGGCACTCCTGGAGGGAACCCAAGATGATCTGCGGGAGGTGAGTGGGCTGCTGGCATGGGAGGGCATCCCCTCAGGGCATTGGGGGGCAGTGGTGTCCCCCCATTCCTTGCTGGCACCGGGGACATCCCAGTGACCAGCGAGGTCTCCTGGTCTCTCTGCAGTTGGATTTAGACAATGTTGCGGTCCTGGAGACGCCTCTGGTGGGTACCACGAGTTCTGCCGCTGTCAGAGCCTCCCCTTGCCTGGCCAGCACAGCCCAGGCCATCCCAGTCTGTCCCAGCAGAGCCCAGTGCACCCCTCCTGACAGCCCAGACAATGCCCTGCCCCAGGGCTGCTCCCCAGGGAAGCCTTTGCCCAGGGCCCTGCTGCATTCCCATCCCTGTCAGCCCAGGAGCCCCTGGATGAGCCAGGACGCAGCCCCTGCCCCAGCTGTGCCTCTTGGCCAGGAGCCCAGTGCTTCTGGGCAGCAGCACAGCAGCTCCTGCACCCCATTGCCCCCACAGCCCCTTCCCCAAGGCGCCCCTGCTCTCCCCTGCCTCCCAGTGCAGCCCAGTGCCCCCAGTGTGTCTCTAACGCTGCCTTTGTCCCCAGCCCCCTGTGGCTGAAGAGCTGCGGGCTCTCCTGCGGCAGAAGCGCCTGGCTGCCTCTCTGGATGCCTAGGTGAGCCGTGCCTGCAGGGACAGGGCTGGGGACAAAGCCCAGCCATGGCCCAGTGGGCTCCAGGGGTCACCTTCTGGGCTTTGTCTTTTAGGCTTGCAAGGACCAGTGTCCTTTTTCCTCTCCAGTGGCATGAGGAGATGATCATCCCTGCAGGAACCCCCTGAACCCTTTGAGCCCTGGGCCATTTCCTCTGAAGAATAATCAATCAATAGTCAATAAACCCTTTGAGCAAAGCTTTGCTCTGTGTCTGTGTGTGTGTCCGTGGGTCTGGATTTCCTCCTTTCCAGTGACCCGGGGAAGTCAGGCCAGGTCTGGGCTCTGCTGCCTTGACACAGTCTGTGCTTCCCCCAGACAAATGGTGTGTTGGGAGTTGTGCAGAGTCCAGGGGGAATGGGTTGAGTAGGGGGTGGCTGTGCAGGTGGTGAGAAAGGCTGTGGTTCACTGTGAGAGAAGTCGGCATGGCCTGGGTTTTAAAGAAAAAAAATAATTAAAAAAAACCCCTTTCTTTTAAAACCTTTTCTCCCTGTGAGAAATGACTGTTCACGTCTCAAAATTTTGAAAGGTCTATTAAAAACTTAACAAAACTTACAACAAAGGGACTAAATAAGGAAAAAGTGACAGTGCTGGGAGCCTCCCCCACTTTGTGGCTGGTAACCACGTGGCTGGCTCATCCACACAAGGGCTGCTCTCCCTTTTATATCCTTGCTGTTGCAACAGGCAGCCCTAGCTCCTCCCAAAGGCTGTCTCTTGACTCTTGGTCGCTGTCCATTGGTGCAGACTGCTTTCCTGGAACTGGATTGGAGCTCAGCTGTTGCTAAGCCGTGCCTCTTAGGAACAATCTGCCCCTCCCCAAATGCCCGCACTACCAAGATCATACCGGGATAACAATGCTGGGCGGGGGGGGACACATTGCAGTAACAGAACTCTACATCTGTACAACTTCTCTTAACATACTGATCATGTTCACCCTTTAATTGGGAGAGCCAACCATCTCATTACTCATCTCTAACACTGGGGCATTCACATTCTCTGAAAAAATCCCTCCGCCCACGATTTTTCTCCTGGGAAGCTGAGAAGCCTCAGAGGAAAAGGAAAGCAATGCTTATCTCATTTGCTTCTCCTGTCTTGTGCTGATGTGCAGAATGTGTTTGGAGATTGTTTACCCACAGGTGATTGATTGGTCACTCAAACCCCTGGTGTGTAAGTGCAGGAAAAGTTGTTTGTGAGAGATAGTTTGCATTTTTCTATCTAAGAGTGAAAAAACAGTTTATGCGGGTGGCTAGCGTTTATCACAGTCCTAGAGCTCTTTTTCAGGGAAAGTCGGTTGTTTTGCACAGTCCTAGAGCTCTTTCTCAGGAAAAACAAGTTGTTTTTCACTGCTGCACAACTCTGTTCTCACAAAGAGTTGTCAGCTTTCTCATGGCTTCTGTCGGCTCAGGTCAGGATTCAGTTTGTCAGGCTTTGGCTGCTGTTTCACCACCACAGAAAACATCATTCCTGTCCCAAAAAATAAAAGCAGCTGAGACGCAGCTCATTGCCTTCTAGAAAGTGAAAAGGGATGCAGGTGCCCGGAGGCCCAGGAGAGAAATGGCAATATTGAAAATGTGAGAAGCAAAGTTTTATCCATAGAGGCAGTGCCTGACCTCAAGGAAGACCTTTCCTTCCAATCAAGACTTCCTTAGGGAACACCCTGCTTCAATATCAATTAGAAAATAATGTTATATTGCTTCTTATGAAAAGAAAATTAAGGAGAGAAAATCTTGAAAATGGGGGAAAAAAATAATTTGAGGTAATTGCTCATTGAAATCTTTTTCATTAATTCCACTCCTGACAAAACTAATTCTTGAAGCTAATTCTGGTCGAGGTGCAGCTCCTTTGGGCTTTGTGCACTCTGAGGAGCCCCATGGGAGATTTGGTGGCAACTCCATGAGCCTCAGTTCCTCAAAGGAGATGTCACAAATGTCCAAGGAAAGGAAGTGCAAAGCAAAGGCAGAACACACCTTCCAGGGCCCAGGATAATGTTCTCCTCCCCACTGGATTTTTGCCCTGGTCAGATGGGACTGTGCGAGGGTGAGGGAGACTTCCTGAGCAATCCTTTGCTCTCTGGGCACTGATCAGCTTGATGCCTGGAGAGGCTCCCTGGAACAGAGGCTGAGCAGAGTTAAAGGAATAAAGTAGGGATTTATTAAAAGGCCTTCTAAGGATTCCCCTTGAGCAGGACAAGAGCCCAGCCAAGGCTGCACTCAAAATGGATGACTGGTCAGGAGTTTTCCCACTTTTATAAGGTTTGGTCCATTTAAATATTGGGGTTAAATGTCCAATTCCAGCCTCAGGTGATGCAGTCCCATCCTCCCAGTTTGCTCTCCTCAATTTGCTATTGTGTGCCCTTTTTGGGCCTGAAGCTGCAACAGCATCTGGTTCTGGGGCTGGAAAAGGATTGTTTTGTCTGACTACACTGTGAAGAGAACTTGCTAACACTTTGTATGAAGTCCAGAGTTACAGACTAATGCAGTACAGAATCTGGAGATATGACAGCTAAAACTGAAGGCATCAGCCTGTTCCATGTTCCCTTGGTTCCATGGGGACCCACAGCGTCACAATGGCCACTTGTTCCCATGAGGTTCCCCAGTGTCACCGTGGTGTCCTTGGACCCACCTGGTCACAACCGACCCATGGTTCCATGAGGTTCCGCGGTGTCACCATGGTCACTGTCAGAGGCTGGATGAGATCAATGTCCTGAGACACCGTGGGATGAGCTGTCAATCAGTCACACAGTGGGGACAGTGCTAACCCAGCCCTGATTGCCTGAGCCATCAGAAATCCCACCTGGGGGGAGGCCCACAAAGGCCCGGGGGCTTAAAAACATGGAGCACAAGGTCAGCCCCTGGTATGGACTCTGCCTTCTCCTGGGGTTTGTGTCTCACCCACACTGGAACCCTAGGAACTGATAGTCATATGTGTGTCTTTCTATAGAGCTTCTGTCTTTCTGTCTCTCTCTCTTCTCCTTCTAATGCTCTTTATATGCAACATTTTTTGGGTACCTCAGCAGCTTACGTGTTCAATAATTTCTCGGTTAAATGAGCTAAGTTAATGAAGTCACTGCTATGATAAGTGTTTTCTGTGTAATTGGATGTTGCATTAAATCTTCTTCCAAAGTTTCTTGTGTTTTTGCACTTTGCCAGTAGAATTTTGTGTCATTTTGACCTCTTGAGAATATCTGGCTGGTGTTCCTCCTGTGCACCAAACTCGAGTAAAGGAGTTGGTTACCTGCAGCATTTCAGTGTTCTGGGCTGTTACACCCCACAGGCTCACAATGGCCTCTTGTTTGCACACTGGCCCCTTGGTTCCATGGGCCCCAACAGTGCCACAATGATCCCCTTGGTTCCACAACCTCCCAGAGTGTTGTAGAGAATACATTGTTAAAGGAGTTAATAGAAAGTTCCAATGATAGGTATAGATTGTTTGTTTAATGATTTCTAGTTATGTAAAGTGCCGGTGTTAGATTTAATTTTTTTTTTAAGGTTTTTATAATCATGTAAATCCCCTTACTGTTGGGTGTTACCCCCAGTGCTCCCACTCTCATCTAAAATAGCAAACCACCCGAGACCATAAAGAAGATGATTATGTCAGCTAATAAGCAAATATGAAACTCTCAAATATGAAAATAAGACTTAGAAGAAAAGGATTACATAACAAAAACCCCTAGAACAACCAACCACCATGCAAATACAGAATCAAAATACCACCTCTAAACAAAGAGAACATAAGACAATATCAAAGACCCTGGTCACAACTTTTTGCTTTCATCAACCTAACCAGAGCGAGACACGAGCAGTGTAAAGATTATGAACCTGAAACCAACAGGTGTCTACTCAGAGACTCTTGTGAGGAAAGCAGACCCAACTCTGCTGGAGGACGGAGCTGACCTCCTCCTCCTCCACGCCGTCTGGGGAGGAGCGGTGGTGTGCGCACACCCCATGGGTCCCCTGCCTAGACTGTTTCCAGTAAAGCTGAAATCACTAAAGAGCTGCTCACGGGCCATTCATAACAGTCTTGGGGACTGGTCCGGGACAGGCCACACCCGAAGAGGACTGAGGGCCTGCGGGATATCTGGCCCTATCTGGGGCGGTCGGCAGCAGCCTAGGAGCAAAGAGTGTGGAGGAGCATGGGTAAGTAAAGGCGGTGTCAGGAGTATGAGGCAAGCGAAAGAAGTGTGTGTGAGACGGGGCCCGGCAGCTCGGAGCCCCGAAGCAGCTGTGGGCCTCCGAGTACCGCGGTTCCGGACTCCTGCGAGGGGACCGGCCAGAAACGGAGGGAAGCAGGAGAAGCCTGAGTGAGTGAGACGCCTCCCAGGGGGATAAGGTGGGCCCCCCTCCGGGCGTGGGAGGAATAGAAATGTGAGTGGCACGCAAGGGGTCGGCCTTCCCCCTTCAGGCTTGGTAGGCGCCCTCAGGGCGTGCTGAGGGTGCCAGACGAATTGGTGAGTTGGCACGCAAACCCCAAACGGAGCTCCGGCTGCGGGGAGGATCGGGGCAGTGTGAGTCGCACACAATCCCTGGAGTGGGGGGACACGGGTCCCTACCAGGGTTTGGGATGCCCCGAGTACAGCAGCAGCACTGAGTAGAGCCAAGAGGGCCCCAGTGCCCAGGCTCGGACGGCGGTGCTGGGGGTTCAGTGTGCCGCGGTTCAGGTAGAAACCGTAAACCCACTGGAGGCCCCTGGGGGCATTGGGGTCACAGGGCAGGGCAGGGCTGGGCTTACAGGGCAGAGCAAGGCCGGACCTGCCCCTTCCTCCCCCCCACACAAAATGTTTGGAGCCAACAATCTCCTCCAGTCTGTCACAACAGGCAGTGTTGGAGGTGAAATCCCAATTGGGGCCATGGGCACCTGGCTGAGAAGGACAGTTCTTTTCCATAGGAAGGAAAGCACAGAGCTCCACGGTTTGGAAGGCAGGTGAGAGCCTCAGTAGGCCAAGGCCAGCCAGACTTGTCAGTAATAGCAGATTTTGGATTTAGGGAATTTTGGAGGTGGAAACCCAATCTCGGCCATGGGCACCTGGAGAAACAGGACAGTTCTTTCCCATGGGAAGAACAGCATGGAGCCTCCCCCAGTGTTTTGGAGACAGATGAGAGGTGACCATTGTGAAACCACTGCTAGACAGACTTGTCCTGGCAATATTCCTATGGGAACAATCCCTGGGCTGAAGGAAATTTGGAGGTGAAATCCCAATTCTGGCCATGGCTGCCTGGAGCAGAAGGACAGTTCATATCTATTGGGAAGGAAAGGACAGACCCCCAGTGTTTCAGCAGCAGATGAGAAGTGACCCTCAACATGCAAAGGTCCCTTGGAGCAGTCAGGCAGCCCATGGGAGGCCAAACCAGCCAGAGCTGTTCTGTGTTCCCTTGGTTTTATGGGGCTCCAGAGTGTCACAATGGTGCCTTGGACCCATGGGGCCCCGCAGTGTCATAATGGTGACTTGATTCCATGGGTTCCAGCAGTGTCACAGTGGCCCCTTGATTACAAGAAGACCTGCAGTGTCACACTGGCCCCCAGGTTCGATGGGGTCCCACAATGTCACAGTGGCCCCCAGGTGTCATAAGGCCCTGCAGTGTCACAATGGTCCCAAGGATTCCATGAGGCCTTGCAGTGTCACAATGGTCTCCGTGGTTCCCCAGGCCCCACAATGTCGCGTGACTCCTCTGTTCCATGAGCCCTGCAATGTCACAATGGACCTTTGGACCCAGGGGCTTTGCTGTGTCACAATGGTCTCCTCTGGCTCCACAGTGTCACAATGGACCATTGATGACAGGAGGCCACTCTGTGTCATCCTGGAGCTTTGGTTCCATGCAGCCCTGCAGTGTCACAATGGTCTCCTTTGGTTGCCCAGTGTCACAATGGACCACTGATGAAATGAGGCCCTGCAGTGTCACAATGGACCTTTGGTTCCATGCAGCCCTGCAGTGTCACAAAGGCCTCTTGGTTTCACGAGGCCCCACAATATCACAATGGTCCTCTTGGTTCTGTGGGGACCCCCAGGGGCACAATGGTCTCCATGATTCCATGGTGCCTCTCAGTGTCACTATGGCCCCTTGGTTCCATGAGGCTGTAAAGTGTCTTAATTGTCTTTTCATGGTTCCATGAGGCCTTGCAATGTCCCAATGAACCTTTGCTTCCATGGAGTCTTGCAGTGTCACAATGGCCCCTTGGTTCCATGACACCCCAAAGTGTCATAATGGTCTCCATGGTGCCATGAGGCCTTGCAATGTCACAATGGACCCTTGGTTCGATGAGGCCTCTCAGTGTCACAATGATCCCTACATTCCATGGAGCCACACAATGTCAGTACCGTCCCCTTGGTTCCATTAGGCCCACCCGTGTCACAATGGTCCCTTGGTTCCTTGAGGCCCCACAGTGTCACAATGGTCCATTGGTGTCACAGGGCTCCACAGTGTCACAATGGTGCCTTGGTGTCACAGGGCCCCACAGTGTCACAATGGTCCCTTGGTTCCATGGCCCTGTGCTGGTGCATTCCCCCCTGCCCTTCTCAGGCCGCCCTGCCAGCTGAGAAATGCTCCTTGGGCCTCGGCCTTGGCCAACAGCCCCTGGGCTCAGCTCCTCTGCAGCTCATCACAAACACTGTCTGCTCCAGGCACTGCTGCTGCCCAACCAGCTCCTGGTTCCTTTAGCAGCAGCCCTGGGAACTGGTTTTGTTCCCTCAGTGGCACAAGATCCCTGTTCTCACCCTGCCAAAGAAAGCTGTTGGTGCCCAGTGCGGCCAGGATGAGCCATTGCTGGGACTGAAGCCCCTCTCTTGGGGCCCTGCAAACAGCGCTCCAAAAGGAGCCCTTGGAGCTCTCCTGGGCCAGCGACTCCCTCTGAGCGGGGCCTCTCCCAGCCGGGAACTCTCCCGTTTGCTGCACTCGGGGATCCTGAACAAGCACAGAGCCTGGGCCGATCCCCCCACTCCTCCAGGCTCAACCCTTTGCCTGCTGGGGAGATGCCAAAGCATCAGCAGTGAGCATTCCCTGCCCTCTGGGGAATTGCTCCCAGGTGCCTTGCACTGACTCTTTGTGGCTGTGTGCACACAGGAGTGCCTGTGCTGGGGAAATGTGGCAGAAATGCTGCTCTCTGAGGGCTTGGAGTGCCTTGGATAGCTGAGTCAGTCAGGCCTGTAGGGAAGCTTAAATCACAAGGTCTAAGTGAAGTTACCTGCTGCTAAGAGTTGTTCTTAGTTGCTAAGTTGTTACCTTTAATATAATTATAAGCTAAGTTAAATATTGTAAAGCGTTATTCCTCTGTTAAATTGCAAAGTCATAGATTTAAATTAGGTTAAATGCTGTTACGCTCTGCTCTTTTGCTAAATTGTGAGGTTGAAAGTATCAGTTAAAGTTAAGTCCTGTTAAGTTTGAGCTCTGTTAAGCTTTTACGCCGTATTCCTTTTATCCTTGTCCTCACTGTCCTTGTGTCACACACACACACACAGGGACAGTTCTCGGTTAATTTCTGGTTTGATTGCCTGGATTCTGTTTGGTTTTCTGGTTGCTTTGTTTCCCTGGTGTGCCTGAAGTGTCCAGTAAGGAGCAGAGTGACTCTTGCCAAGGAACTCTGTGGTGCTGTCCCTTAAGATTAAATCTGGTTTTTGCTGCTCCCTTGCTGGGGATTTTTTCAGTGCTCTCAAGGCCTCGCTGGTAGCAGGGTGAAGGAGCCCTGGCCCAGGCTCTGGCCCTGGAGGACACGGGGAGGCTGCCGGGGGGTCCCTGTCCCCCTGTGCCACCCCCAGGGCCCTGGCCCCCCGTCCCCGTGTCAGGCTCTGGGGTCGATCTCGTGGAACATCCTCTGGGGGAGGCTGTGGGGCCGGGGGCGGGGGGACCCGGGGGACAGGGGACCCCGCTGTGCAGGAGCAGGGTTGGACTGCTCTGGGGAGAACTGTGAGGGGGCCGGGGCAGAGTGACCTCCCCAGAGACCTCACACAGCACCTGTGATGTCATACAAACCCTCTGATGTCACACTGCCCCCGTGATGTCACACAGCCAACTCTGTCACCTTGTGATGTCATACAGCTATGCTGTGATGTCACAGAAGACTGATGTCACAAAGTCACCCTGTGATGTCACAGTCTGTTCTGTGATGTCACAGCCTGCTCTATGATGTCAACTAGCCACCAGGTGATGTCACAACCCACTCTCTGATGCCATTGAGCCATCCTCTGTGATGGCAGACTCTGCTCTATGGCCTCATATCCTGCTCTGTGATGTCATAGCCAGCTCTGTGATGTCACAGCCCGTTCTGTGATATCACCATCCCCTCAGTGATGTCACAAAACACTCAAGAACTCAGTTCTATATAAACACTGAAGTTTCTTGTACTTTGAAGAGATCCCTGTCAGGGACACAACTGAGAAAGTGTCCCCAGGTTCCAGCTAGAGCAGAACACTGCAGGCGGTGATGCCAGGTGGGCACAAACAAGGCAAAGGAGTCTCTGATGCTGAGCACACCTGGATGTGTTTCAGGAATGCAAAGGGCCAAGGCCTGAGCCCCAGGGCCTGGCCAGGCAGATCCTGTCCCTCCCTCCTTGCTCAGGGCTCTTCCCAGGATGGGCACTGGAATGTGGGGATGTGCAATGCCAGGGGCAGGAGCGTGGGGCGGCCCCTGCCAGGCTGCTGAGCAGGGACAAGGAGGCCATGAGGCCCCAGGCCTGCAAGGGTCACTTGTCCCCTCCTGGCCCCAGGCCCAGCAGCCATGGCCAAAGTGCTGCCCAAGCTGGCTCTGGCAGGGCTGTCTTGCAGCTGCTGCCCATCCCTGTGCCCTGTGCAGCCCAGGCTGTCCCACGGTGTCCCTGCCCTGGCCTCTGTCCCTGCAGGCTGTCGGCATCCCCCGGCTGCCCCCCCTGGCTGGGCCCTTCCTTTGCTGACAGCTCTGCCTGGCCACTGCATGGTGTTTGCAGGGATTGAGCAATTAGGGCAAAGCTGTATCGCACTGTCTGTAAGGGGAGGAGTTCCTTAATAAGTACAGTAGGATATGATATAATATAGTAGAATAAAGCCATGGATCAGCCTTCTGCAATCATGGAGACAATGCTAATTATGACCTGGCTGGGAGCCTGCAACAACAGGCAAACACTGCAGTACTGATAAACAGAGGTACAGCCAGGGGAGGGAGGCAGGTGGAAAAGGCTTTGTGCTGTCCCTGCTCTGAGGGGATCCTCAGCATGGCCTGAAGGTCTGCACATAGGAGAAAACAAGGAACACAGAACAGCCAAATAATAAACAGGCACAAACAGCAAGAAGCCCAAGGTCCCTGGGGTTGGAAGTTTGAGGATCTGGGGGATTTCACAGAAGAACTGGCCCAGGGCATTGCCATGGCACAGGGGCAGGGAAAATGTATTGGCCATGTACAGCAGAGCAGTGAGAAAGCCCCTGGCCCAGGCAGCTGCTGCCATGTGGGCACAAGCTCTGCTGCCCAGCAGGGTCCCGTGGTGCAGGGCTTTGCAGATGGACACGTAGCAGTCGGAGCACGTGAGGGTCAGGAATGAAAGCTCTGCTGTGATAAAGAACAAAAAGAAAAAGACCTGTGCAGCACATCCAGTGTAGGAGATGGTGCTGGTGTCCCAGAGGGAATTGTGCATGGCTCTGGGCACAGTGGTGCAGATGGAGCCCAGGTCAGGGAGGGCCAGGCTGAGCAGGAAGAAGAACATGGGCGTGTGCAGGTGGTGGCCGCAGGCTACGGCGCTGATGATGAGGCCGTTGCCCAGGAGGGCAGCCAGGGAGATGCCCAGCAAGAGGCAGAAGTGCAGGAGCTGCAGCTGCCCCGGCTCTGCCAATGCCAGCAGGCGGAAGTGGCTGATGCAGCTGCTGTTGGACATTTGCTGTGGCTGCACATGGGCACCTGTTAATGGAGAAAAGGACAGTGAAGGGTTAGAGGAGATACCTGTAACCAAAATCAAAGCCATTTCCCACACACCCTCCTTTGTAACACACACAGACATGCTCTTGTGTTTCAGAGTTCTGATGTTTTCTTTTTAAGCTCCTTCCATGGACTTCCTGGTATTCCTGGATATCAGAAACCCTGAGCATTTCTGCTGCCCTCTGGTAGAACAGAGTGATTTTCCTGAGGCAAGATAATGAGTGCAGACTGGGGGCAGATGATCTGTCACTTCATTCTGTTTGCAGTTCCTCTGGGCTTTCACTTTTCTCAGCTGGAGGATGTTCACACTCCCATGTTTGTCTTACAAACGCCCAGGTACTGTGAGAGCAGATGGATCCAGCAGAGCCCAGCTCCACTTCTGTAGCCAAGGACACACGTTGCTCATCCCACCAACCCAGCAGCATTTTCAGTGTCACAACACCTCTGCCTTTGCCCATGGATCTTATCACTCAGAGATGCTCCAGGACAGGTTTGCATGCTGGGGTGAAGCTCCCAGCCTGGACTGAAATGTCAGAGGGACTTGCAAGTGTCCTTCTGCTGGCATTGGCTGAAGGGAGATGCAGCTCCTTCCCTGGCTGCCCTGACAGCATTGCCCAGAGCCGGGCCCTGGGGACAGCGTCACCCTGAGCCAGCTGTGCCCCTCCAGAGCCCCCAGGGCCGGGCAGCTGCTCCCAGCCCTGTGCTCTGCAGAGGGAACTGGGCCCGGGGCTGCAGAGCTGCCCCACGGCTCTGCTGCAGCTCTGCCTGCACAGGAGGGGCTGCACACCTTGGAGCCCCGGGCCTGAGGGCAGAGGCTTGGCTGGGGCACAGGAGGGAGGGGGCTTCTTCAGAGGCAGGGGCTGCACTGCAGGGGATCCTGTGCACATCTCTCAACTCTCCCTGCCACAGCATTGCTGGGTTCTGTTTTCTCTCCTTCCCTGATCTTCTCTCTGCTTCCTGGAGATTTTCCTCCTGCAGGGGTTTCCCTGTGCCTGATCTCTCTGTGCCAGCACTCACAGAGCCCAAAGCTCTGTGCACTCTCCTTGGCCTGACAGAACCCTGCCTGTTTGCAGGGCACTGCCTGGGGGCAGCTTCTCTTTGCAGCTTGCAGAAAGGACAGCTCAGACTGAGCCTGATGGCTCCAGCAAAGCTGCTGCTGCTGCTGTCCATGGGCAGAGTGGCTGAAGACACATTAGGGATCTCCTGTGAGCCTGCTGGTCACTAGAAGGAACAGTTTGGTGATCTCAGGCACCACTTGCCAAAATTCATAACTAATAATTCATAATCGTCCTTTAATAATTATCCCCCCTCCCTGGCAATCTCCAATAGTAGGAATCTGAAGAGAAAGTCTTAGGAAATTGCCTCATTTTAATCAAAATCCTTGTCTTGGAAATATTCTGAGACTGATCAGCATGTGAGAGCTTCATGAGCATTTCAGCTCCCCTGCAGCAGAAATCCTCAGAGGTGCACTCCCAGAGTCTGCAGGCATTGGGATGTTGCAGCTTTAGGAGATCAGTGCAGGAGCTGCAGCTGCATTGTCCTGCAGCCAGAGGTTGCTGTGCCAAGGGCTGGCAGTGATTGTGCCCCAGGCACTTCCCAGCCCCTTCCCAGCCCTGCCTGCTTGAAGCTCTCTGTGCCTCTGTGCTGTGCCCGGGCTGGCTGCAGGCAGTGCCCCAGCCCTGCTGGGCTGTGCACAGGAGCTGCTCCTGCCCAGAGCTGTCTCTCTGCAGCTCTGCTGCCCTTGCCAGGAGCTGCCTCTGGGCCAGGAGCCCGGCCCAGCTCAGCAGCACAGACACAGCACAAGGACTTTAGGAGCCTCTGGGCCTTTGTGCTCAGGCCCTGAACATCAGGCCCTGAGAGGGAGCTGAAGAAGCCTCTGCAGAACTCCAAGGCAGAATCCAACTCCAAAGTTTCTGGGACTTGTAGTGGCTCCCACTGAGGGACACGACAGAGAAAGTGTCCCCAGGCCCCAGGCAGAGCAGAGAACTGGAGGCACTGATGGCAGCTGGGGACAAAGAGAAGCCAAGGCTTGGTGCCCTGGGGCACAGCAGGGTCTGTGCCAGCAAGGGCTGGGAGGAGACACCTTGTGCTGAGGCCCTGGGGCCTCCTGGCCCAGCCCCAGCCAGGCTGGGCACTGCCAGCCCCTTGTCCTGCCCTCTGCATCCCCCCCTAGCCCACATCCCAGGGGCCTCAAGGATCTGCTGCAAGGAGTCCCTGGGGAGCCTTGCTCAGCAATGGCCCTGGCGGCTCCTGAATGCTCCCTGCAGGGGCTGCAGCTTTTTCAAAGGACTTGGGGTTTGCCTTTGGCCTTGCAGTCTCTGAGAGCTTTGTGCAATCATGGCCTCCAATTACCTGCTGTAATTAGTCCCTGCAGAGGCTCTGTCAGTAACACCACTCAGTGGGGCTCATGAATGCTTCAAGGTACTTCAGTTCTTTTAAGGTACTTGGTGTTTCCCTTTGGATCCAGACTCTGGGAGAGCTTTGTGCAATCATGGCCCCAGTTATCTGCGTTAATGAGTCCCTGGAGAGCTTTGTACTGACACTCAGTGGGGCTCATTCATGCTCTGAGACTCTCAAGGTGTTGAAGGTACTTGGGATTTTCCTTTCCACACTGAGTGTCTGAGAGGTTTTTGTGCTGTCCTGGCCACCAATTCTCTCCTCCAAGGAGTCCATGAGGAGCCTGTGTTGGACAGGGACCTGAGTGGGAGCCATGAATGCCTGGAGACACTTTGGGTGTTTCCTCTGACTCTGACTCCTGGCAAGGTTTGTGCAATCTCCTCCCAGGCCCTGAGGTTCAAGGGCTCAGCTCCAAATGCACAGTGAGGCTCATGAGGATCAAGCAAGTCCTGACAAACCATGGCTCTGCCTTGATTTCCCTCTGCTCCTGTGCAGTTCATTAGGAGGGCTTCCTTTGAAAGTTATGGAGAAATAGCTCAAAGAGCTTCTAGGAAATATGTATTCCTATTTTCAAGGGTGTCTTTTATTGCTGTTCCCATTACACAAGAGGTGACTGCTATTGATGCAGGGACTGTCCTAAGGAGGTCTGGCCTGCTCAGAGAAGCTGTGCCTTGAGCTCTGAGCCAGTGTGGACAACCTTGCTCCACATTCCCCAAGCCCATGGTGTCTCTCCTCACTCACCTGGGAGCTGCTTTGCTTGGAGAAGTGGCTGCACTCAGGCAAAGAGGGATTTTCCTTCTTTGAGTTTTGAAGCCATCTAAAACTCCTGAGTTTCCCCATTGCAAACAGACATCCTCCTCAAGTGTGTGCCAAGCCCAAGGTGGCACCAAGAGCACTTCAGCCCTGCCTTGGGCCAGCTGTGAGGGTGGATCATCATCCCAACAGGCAGTGGGCCATTGCAAGGGGCTGTTGCCATGGACACTGCAGGGACCCCAGTGCTGGGTTAGGGTGCCATGGCAACCGCCATCAGTTCAGGTTTCCTTGGAAAGCAGCCCCAGGAGCCATTTCTGCAGCCAGCTTCCATGGCCCCTTGCCTGCAGAGCTGCTGCTGCCCTGGGCTGCCATGGCAACCCTGAGGCCAAAGCGGTGCCAGGGCTGTTCCGGGTACAATTGCAGTGACACTGGTTGGTGCCAGCAGGTGCCATGGCAACGGCCACGGGGACCCGTTCCTTGGTTTGGTGCCATGGCAAGCAATGCCCGGAGCCGTTGTGATGGTTGGTGGGCATGGAAAGCTGCCCTGGGCCCCTTGCTCAGGGCTGGTGTCAGTGCCCAGAGCCAGAGGGGATCCCTTGCTGGGGGCTGTGCCATGGCCACCTGCCCTGTGCCGCGCTGGCCGCTCAGGCACCAGGAACCAGCAGCCAAGGGCACTGCCAGGGCCAAAGGCCAGGTCAGCCAGACAGAAAGGGGCAGGGCTGGGCACTGTTTCCATGGCAACCGGCACTGGGGGGGACACCTGGGGCACCTGGCCTGGCAGTTGCCATGGAGAGCCCTGGCAGGCACTGAGGGCACAGCCCCTGGCACTGAGACACTGCTGGGCCGGGTGCTGAGCACAGCGCTGAGCACGCAGAGATGGTTTTGTTCTTGCTGAGCTGCAGCACAGCCAAGGCCTGTCCTGCCCCTCGTCCAGCCACGCTGGGGAGGGGCTGGGGCTGCGGGGGAGCTTGGCAGGGGACACAGCCAGGACAGGTGACCCCAACTGACCCCGGGCACAGCCCAGACCAGAGCACATCATGCTCAGGCTATGAAGGGGGGGAACAAGGAGCAAGGGGGCAATTTTGGAGGGAGGCTTTTTGCCTTCCCAGCTAACACTTAGGCAAGAGGGGGCCCTGTTTCACCAGTGGGCAGGGTCACTACCAAAGACACAGACACCAACTGAAGGAATTGTGGCATTTATATCATGCACAGCTGCAAAGCATTACAAAAGGATAAGCTCAGCAAAGCACATCAGCATTAGCAAAGAATTACAAAAGAAGCTCAGCAATCCATCAGAACTCATCATTACATTTTGATGACTAACCCCTTGGTCAAACACTAGAGGTGTTTGTGGCAGACAAAGATTCTGGCTGACTATCAAGGTACACCTTACAGACATCAGTAGTACTTCAGTGACACCGTTCTTCATTCTTTTTTCTCAATCTCCTTGGAGTTAGGAACAAGAATTCTGTTGTCCATGGAGCTGGCACCTTTTTAATTCCAGAATAATGCCCCCAGGCCCTTTGCTGTTCAGCTTTACCATGTTGTCTGGGGCTAACAAGGCTTGGGGGGCCCTTTCCCCTCTGGCTGGAAGGGGCCGGGTCCCAGTGCCTGAGGGGCTCCCAGGCTCCTGGATGCAATTCCTGTGCAAGTCCCTCAGTGTCACAGCAGCCTTCCCATGGAGCCCCGTGGATCAGAGCATTTGCCAAAGGGGCCCTTGGGGCAAACAGGGAGATTTGGTCTGGCAGCATGTGTAAAACAATATCCTGTCAGATCTACTTGTTTCTCACACACAATCCTTGGCTGCAGGGACACATTCCCATTGTTCCTGCCCAGCTTTCAGGACTCAGAGTTGTCTTTCCCAGGAGCTGCTCCTTCAGCTGCCTCGGGAGGGCCATTTGGCCTCCGGACCCACACTCTGGCTCCATTATTAGGACGGCTGCATCCAAACCCTTTATCTCCACAAACGGTGGTGATTGGAGCTGGAGCTCCTTTTTTCACAATCGTTCTCAAAATTGCAATATCAATAATTGTGCTACCCTGTCATGGGGTTGAATAATCCAATCCTGGTCACTATTGTTTCACAGAATTACTGTAATTTCTCCTGGATATTCTGCATCAATTCCTCCTGCCATGACATGAACACTTTGCAAGGCCAAGCTCCAAGGCAGCAGTTACCAAAGCAAAGTGTCCTGGAGGAATCTGAATTCCTGTTTCAGTATTGATAGCTCTCATTTGCTTTGAATTCATCCTCATTAATTCCAATGCATGAAGGCCCAGCCCTGCAGCCTCTGGGCTGGCCCTGCCAGGGGCCATCACAGCCAGAACAATTTCCCAGGCAGTCCAAGTCTCACTGCCCATGGTTGGATTTGCAAACTGGGGGCAGCCGTGCACAGCCAGGGGGTTTCCATTTCCCCAGTGGGCCATTGTTCAGGGCATGGAGCACATCTGGGAGATGGGTTCTCCATGGGCAAAGGTTCCCATCTCCTCATTTTTTCAACTGCTCTTTTAACAACCCCTTCACCCATTCAACCAATCCTGCAGCTTGTGCATAGTCTGGGACATGAAAAACCCTGCAGGCTTCATCACTGTATTTTTCACAGCAACAGACAAAGCACTCTGCATCACAGTATCACCAAACCCTGGGAAAATAGCCAATTTCCTCCCTTCCTCCTTTTTACTTTGTCTACAATCTCACAAAGTTGACCACTGACATGAGGGTCCTGGCCAATCCTGTTCTGTAGGGTATTTAGAGTTACATCCCTGAGCAGCCAAAGCTACCAAATTAGTATTGTCAGCACTATTTCACATTATTATTATTTCATATGTAGATATAGATATTGATATACATATAGACAGATAGATACAGACATATATATATAAATATACAGACATATATATATATATTATGGTCTTAATATACAATAAATACATATAGCTAGTTATTATATTGATATTTCACTGGTACAAATGCAGCTGAGCTCAAGATTAAAACCTTCTGCTCTTGCTCCATGTGGGAGCATTCCAACAATAATTGTTCCTTCTGAAGGTGCTGTTTCCAATGGACTCTTAACAAATTCATCTTTGTCTGCCCAAACCCACAAGTCCTTTTCCTTTTCCATGTGCACTTTTTGGATGCATTTGAAGACATCCAGGGCTGCAGCTTCTTTTACCCGACTGCCCCACTGCTCCCACGGGGCTCCCACCTCAGCCCACTCCAGAGCCAGGGAACTCCAGGGAAGGGCTTCCCATCTGGGAATTTCTGATGGCACTGATGCCTCACATTGACATTGAACAAGTGACATTTGGTTGGGATCTGGCCAGACTGGGCCAGTTTGGTTTGACCAGTGGCCAAAGTCAGCACCAAAGACACAGACTCCAACTGAAGGAATCAGTGTCATTTCCTGCAGTTCAGAGCAGCAAAGAATCACAAAAGGAGCAGCTCAGCAATGCACCCAATCATCCCCACCAAAGATTGCCTGCAGTGGTTAAGAAAGATGCAGCAGCATTTACCCTCAGCCTTTCCCATCCCCCAGATGCGCACAGCAGCTGGGGAAGCTGTCACAGCCAAGGGCTGCAGAGCCACTCCTGGGCACTGGCAATTCCTGCAGGTGCCTCCAGCCCCAGCTGAGGCTCCAGGCCCGCTGGGAGAGGGCCCAGCTCTGGCAGTGCTGCATGAACAAACTGACAGCACTGCTAGTGTGCCAACATCTGCTTTCATCCTCCTCTTGGCTCCCTCCCAAAGCCTGGCCAGGCCTCAAGGAGGAGCCAAGGCAGCTGACTTTGATCCTTCAGCCCCACACAAGGCCAGATGTCAGATTTCATGGCCTTCTCTGGCTTCTAAGTACACAAAGGTCCATCCATGTTTCACTAAGGAGTGGCTACATCTATCACAGTGCTAATGACCATGAGGATCTCAGCAGGGAGCAGATACAAAGATAACCTTTGCTTGGAAGGTTCCTCCAGAGGCCACCTTGGGCTCAGGGCCTGCTGTCCAGGCCTCACTCAGGGCTGCTGTCCAGGCCTTGGCACTTCAGGGACGTGCTTTAGTGCTGGGCTTGGCACTGCTGGCTGAGCGGCTGCACTGAGTGAGCTCAGAGGGCTTTTCCAACAGAAAGGATTCTGTGATTCCATGATGATATCTGCTGCATTCAGCTGGGGCTATTTCAGCAGCATTACTTTGCTCCAGAAGTTCCCTCTTGCCCAGCTCCTGTGGCCTGAGGCTTCAGCTCCTTCAGCTCCTGGTGCTGAGCTGCTCATGCTGAACGAGAGCACTCGGAGAGACGAATCCAGTCCATGCAATTCCTTCTGGGACACGCAGAGGGGAGGCTGTGCAAACAGGAGCATTGTTTGCTGTGGCCTCCTCTCTGCCCTTCACGCCTTTCAGCGCTTTGAAGCAGCCAAGAGCTTTCTCCAAGAGTGCAATGGAGCAGCTGTTCCTGCTTGCGGGCCGGGCTCTTCCCAGTCTCTGCCCTTGCCTGCTTCTGTCCCTCTTGCTGTGCCCTCTGTTCCCCCAGGGCTGCCTGGCTGCTGCCCAGGACTGTGGCACTGGCACAGATCCAGTGCTCCAGAGCCTCCTTTCTGTGCCCTTGGAGCTGCCTGGGCACAGCAGCCTTTTCCATCTGCAAGCTCCCCATGGACAGGGAGTGCCCAGCTCCGTTCCTTGCACAGCCTCCAGGAGCCCAGGGCTGCCATCTCAAGTCCCTGCTGGCACTGGGGGCTCCCAGGTGCCTCAGGCTGCTGTGACACCGCTGTACACGGGAGGGAACAGGGCCAGGGACTGTGCTGAAAGTCAGCTCCATCTGCTGCTGCTGCTGCTGCTGCTGCTGCTGCTGTGGGGTCATTTGTGCAGCCCTGGCCCAGAGTCAGGGATCAGATGCTGCCAGTCTCTTCCAGCCCTGGCTGCTCAGAGGTTGGGCCTTGGAGCCTCAGGTGGCCAAAGGCAGCTGCTGCTGGGCCCTCTGTGTGTGCCCGTGTTCAGCAGTGCTGCTCCATCAGTCTGTGCCCAGCAACGGGGAAAAGCCTCAGCCCTGCAGGGCCAGGAGCTGCCGGGCTCTGCCTGAGCAGCTCAGCCAGCAGCAAGGGAGCTGCTCCACACAGGAACCAGGAGCAAAGGACACTCCTTTTGTAGGACATGTCTTCTATTTAAAGGAAAAAAAGGAAAAAGAAAAAAAACTATATAAAATGTGAAAGATGAAAACAAAACCCAAGTGTTAGTGAAAAAGTTCTGAAACTTTGCATTAAGAGGTAAATGATCTTTTTTAAAGGGGAACTCAGTTATTTACATTGTAAATGTGCTGATGGCGTGGATCTTACTGACCTCAGCAGCCTTTGAAAAGATTTTGGGCTTTGTTTCCAACACTGCCATTTGAAATTGTGCTCAAAGCAAGAGGAAATTGCTTTGTGCCCTTCCCGCTCCAAGCAGGACTGGGAATGGAAACTCTGTCAAAGCCCAAATCCTTTAGAAGATGCCCTTCCTTCTCAGCCTGGGAAGGAGCTGCACATTCCCTTTGAAACTGTCAGGGATTTCTTAGAGACACAAAGTGCCACTTAGGGCTTTTTGCTCTGGTTTGGCAGTGCAGAAGGGCAATTCTCCATCCATCAGCTCCAGACTGCACTGCCTCAGGAGCACGGCCCACTCGCCAACTTTGGCCCACTCAGGCACTTCTAGAGGAGGAAGAAAGTGCAATTGCACAATTCCAGGCAATCAAGAAGGAAGAATGGGACAGACAAACACCCTGTGCAGATCCAGGCGTTCAGCTGGGACTGTGGAGAGTTTGGGTTCTTGCCAATTGGATGTGTGTCCCCAGCTGCAATCTCTGGGCCTGCAGCAGAGTCTCACTCAGCTGCCAAAGCAGAAAGCTCAGGCGCTGTGCTCGCAAGGGGCTCGTCTGATGCAAAGCTGTCAGAGCAATGTGAGGGCAGAGCCAGCCCAGCTGGGCCCAGGGCTGAGCCCAGCAGAGCCCTGGCAGAGCCCAGAGCAGCCTCAGCAGCCGCAGAGCCCGGCTGCAAGGAGAGAAAGCAGAAAGTGCCCCTCAGCTGAGGGCTCCTGTGCCCTTGTGCCAAGGCCTGCGGTGTCCAGGCCATGCTGGCTGTGCCCAGAGCTGTGCCCAGAGCTGCCCATCCCTGCTGCCTTTGGCAGCAGAGCAGGAGGGCAGGACATGTGCCCAGCCTGCAGCCAGCCACGGCACATCCAGCCCTCAGCAGCTGCCCAGAGCAGGATGCTCCTGTGCTCGCTGCCATCTCCCAAAAGCTCTGATCCCACCCTGCCAAGCACACAGGGACCCACCTCACGCCAGCCACGGCTGCAAGAAAAGCTGCTCCCAAACCACGTCCTCAGCCTTCTCCAAGGCCACTGCCCATCCACGCCACAGCTGCTCCCAAGCACTTCCCCATCTGCACTGGACCACCTGGAATGCTTCCTCTGGAAAAACAAACAACACATTCTTGAAAAGAGATTAGAGACAAAAAGGGAAAACAAGAAAAACAGGAAAAAATCTTATCTCTGTCAGGGCCTTGAGGAAGGCCCAACTCCTACATGGTAGGGAAAAACCCAGCCATGGCTGAGGGAAGCCCACACTTTCTCACTTCCACCCTGCACTGCCCCCCAAAATCACGGTGATCCCAAAGCAAACAAGGGCAGTGCAGCAGCCCAGCCCTTCCTTGCCTGCAGAGCAAAGCAGCCCCTGCACAGCTTCTGGAGTCCCACCTCTGCTCCCACCATGGGGCTTTGCTTGTGTCGGGCTGGCTGCCCCAGCCCCAGCCCCAGCCCAGGCCACGGTGGCTGCTGGGGGCTGTTGGCAGGGCCAGGAACCCACTCCCATTTCATACCCAGCCCAGCCCATGCCCCAGCCCTGCCAAAAGCAGCTGGGCAGCGACTGAAGAATGAGTTGCATCTGCCCCAGCAGAGGGGGAACCTTTGCTTCCCAGCCAGGCTGGGCCATGCCCAAATCTGGCAGCATTTCCCCGGGTGGGGACTCACCTGCAAATTCCCTGTGGAGTCTGGCTTTGAAGAAGGTGCCAGAATCAAAGTCCATCACCTTCAGCCTCCAGTGGCCAGGCTGAGGAAGAGCTTCTCATCCTTGGTGCCATCCTGGCTGTCTCCAGCAGCAGCAGCAGCAGCAGCAGCAGCAGCAGCAGCAGCAGCAGCATCCCCACCCGGTACAGCTTCTCCAGGGGCTCCTGCTCCTTCCCTGGGGGCAGACCAGGCTCTCAGGGCTCTGCCCAGGGCCCCAGCTGTCAGGGAACCAGCACAAGCAAAACCAGCTTGGATGGCGGCCACCAGTGCTGGGCAGAGCAGCTCAGCTGCAGCACAAGGGCTGCGTGTGCCCATCCCATGACCCTGTGCAGTGACACAGGCAGCACAAAAAGGTCTGGGTTCCTTTGCTTCTGATTGCCAAGGCATGTGTGGAGCTGCAACTTACCAGGGCCCTGCATCAAAGTGTGCCTGTGGCTCTCTCCCTTCTTCTATGGCCAAGGAATATCCTGCACCCAAGGATCAGAGAACAGGTCTTCTAATGTGGGTCTGTCCAAGTAGTTCACGGATAAACACCACCTGATCAGATCTTTGCACTCTGGGCAGAGAAAGCAGAAACTGCCCGTCAGCCAGAGAAGGCTCCTGTCTGCTTTGCCCCACTATTCCCATGGCCAGGCCTTGCTGGATGCGCTCAGGGCTGGGCCTAAACTTTCCCATCAATTCCCTGTTTTGGAGGAGAGCAGGACATGTGCCACCTCCTCAGCAGCTGCCAGAGCGGGATGCTCACGAGCCCGCTGCTGGCTCCCAGCACTGGGATTCCCCCCGTGCCCAGAGAAGAGGATCCACCTTGAGAGAGCCCTTGTGGCAGCGGGAGCTGGCCCCAGCTGAGGTTCTGGCCCCTCCTGAAAGGGTGCTCCCCGCAGACCATCTGGTGCAGCAGGATGCCCAGGGACCAGATCGTTGCTGCCTCGCCATGGTACCAGCCAAAGTGGGTCCATTCCGGGGGGCTGTAGGATGGTGTTCCTATGGAATACAGATGGAGTTCAGCAGGGGGATGCTGCTGCTCCCAGAGCCTGGCCCCAGCATCCCTGGGCCTGCGGGGGCTGCATCAGTGGCACACAGGGTGCCCTCTCGCCAGCACCTGGGACTTGTGCACAAACTAAGGCTTGGAAAAGAAGCCACTGGTGTCAGAAGAGGGCAGAGGAAGCCCCAGCTAAGCCTGACCATGACATGCAAAGGAAAAGCCCTCTGTGCTGGGGAAAACATGCCCTTATCGTCCCTGTCTGCATTGCCCCAAAAATATTAGGAAGCCAAGGCAAACAGGGCGAGTGGAGCAGTGCAAGCCCTTCCTCTCGCCTGCACACCAAACTGGCTGGGGCACAGGTTCTGCCCCCCTCTCTGCTACCCCCACCCACGGGGGTTTTGGTCGGGCTGGCTGCCCCAGCCCAGCCCCAGTCCTGGGCAGAGTGGCTGGCAAAGGCTGCCAGCAGGGCTGGAAGATGGCTCCCCACCCAGCCCCGCTCTAAAGCAACTCAGCTGAAGACTCAGTCCCCTGACTGGCAGCAAAAGGGAGAATCCCCGCTGCCACAGCCAGCTTGGGCTGGGAGATGTTGGGCCATGAGATCCCGGCACCAGGAGTACACCCTTACGTGGGCTCACCTGAAAAGTGGGTGTAGGCTGTCTCTTGCAGGTAGGTGCCACAGCCAAAGTCAATCAGTTTGGCCTGCCCGGTGGCCAGGTCAAGCACGATGTTCCCTGGCTTGATGTCGCGGTGCAGGACCCCGCAGCTGGTGCAGTGCCGCACGGCCTCCAGCACCTGGCGGAACAGCTCCCGCGCCACCTCCTCGGGCACGAACCGGCATGCCCGAATGACACGATGCAGGTCCTGACACCGCTCTGGCCGCTCCATCACCATCACGATGTCGTTGGGGAGCTCAAGCCACTCCAGGAGCTGCACCACGCCGGGGAAGCCAGTGGACACCTTGGCCTGCAGCACGATCTCCAGCGGGGCCCTGCTGCCGTCGGGCTGCGGGAGGAGCACGATGCCCTCAGTGGGGCCGATGCCGTGCCAGGCCTGGGGAAGCCCTGAGCCAGCCCGGGATGCTCTGCGCCCTGCGCTGCGCCCACGCCCGCTCCCCCTCGAGGCGTCCTGGCGGCTTCCACCGTGCCGGGCCTCGGCTCATCCCCGCCCGGCAGCCCCGGCTCCTGCCGCTGGCCCCGCTCACTCACCAGCTCGCCCCAGTGCCGGACGCGGTTCCGTGGCACCCTCTTGATGGCCACCTGCAAGCCAAGGACAGCAGCGGCCTCAGCTCGCCGCCCGCCCTGCCCAGCCCCATCCTCCTCCTCCTCCTCCTCCTCCGCCCCCTCCTCCTGCGCCCGCCGCCGGCCCCGCCGCTCACCGGGGCGCCGTCCGAGAGCCGCGTGGCCGCGAAGACGCTGCCGAATCCTCCGCGCCCCAGCAGCGAACCCAGGCGGTAGCGCTCCTGCAGGGCCTCGTGCGCCGTCCCTGCGGGCGGGACGCGGCTGTCAGCGCTCGGCCCGGGGCCAGCAACGGCCCCCGAGCGCCCCTCAGCCGCCCCGGGCCGGCCATGCCCAGGCCTTCGCTCCTCGCAACGCGGCACGGGAGGCTCGGGGCCGGCGGCCGCGCTGCCGAGCGGCGGAGCTCGGGCCGGAGAAGCCGCAGCGGAGGCGGCGGCAGCGGCCGCGCCGCCTGTGTCCTCCGCGGGCCCCGGCAGGAGCTGGGGCCGGGGCCGGGCTCGGGGCTGGAGCCTGCCTCGGGGCCGGGGCCGGGCTCGGGCCAGGCGGAGGCAAAGGGCGGCGATGCCGCCCCCGCACACGGCACTGATGCCCGCCCAGCAGCGCCACCGCCAGTAGGGCCAGAGCCGGGCGGAGGCGAGACCGCGGCGGGACGGGCGGGGCCGGGCACGGGGCAGCCCCGCCCGGGGCCGGGGGCGGGCCGGGGGCATGGCCCGGCCCGGCAGGGGGAGAGGGAGGCGGGGACACGAGAGGGAGGCGGGGAGAGGAGAGGGACGCCGGGCAAGGGACCCCGGGAGAAGGGTGCCCGACGGCGGGAAAGGGAGACTCAGAGACAGAAAGAGAGAAAGACCAAGAAAGAGAGACAGAAAAAGAAAGATAGAAAGAGAAAGATCGTTATAGATTATCTGGTTTTCTGCTTTTGCCGCTGTTGCCGCCGCTGCTGCTGCCGCCGCTGCCGCCGCTGCAACTGAAGCACCGGGGCCGTTCGTCCCCGTGTCCGTTCCCCGCTCGCCCCACGAGCCCCACGTTCGAGCCCCGCGCGCCCCGGGCACAGCCCCTGAGTCCGTCCAAACACGGGAACTTTGCAGCCTTGAGCCCAGGTGCAGAGCCCTGACTCCTGCACACTGGCACAGCAATCCCCTCGCTTGCTGCTCTGCATTGGCCTGGCTGAGGGGCAAACACTGGCGGGACACCTTCCCTTGGGCTAGGATTCCTACCTGAGCCCAACACTGCACTTACATCTCCAGTGTTGCCTTCCAGTAAAAACAGGGGAAGGAAAACTCAGTGTGCCTCATGGTATTTTAGAGTGTCTAAAAATCACTAAGCCACTGATCTTAGAGGTGCAGTGCATCTGGAATTACTGGGATGGAGAAGTAGTGCAACATGGAAAAGGGGAGTATAGAAATAAATAAAGGAAAACATCTTGGATTCTTTCTTTCATTTACATTTCCCTTCTGGAAAGCTGTTTCAGTTTTCCAGGAATCTTCTCCTGTTTGCTCTTCCCAAGAATCTCTCCTGGAGAACAAGGTCAAGCTTCTGTCCCAAGATTTGCCACCAGCTGCAGCTTCTCTTGGCTTTCCACACTGCACAGTGTCTGCAGCAGGACTTTTGCAGCAAAGCAGGACAACTGTTTGGAGCACTTTACATGTCCTTTCTTTTCCTGGTGGGCTGGGGTGTTGTGCCACTGGTGAAGTTTCCATTGTGACTGTTTGTGCTGGTTTAGGGCAAATTTACGGAGGAAGCCTCCAAAAGGGGTCCGTCTAGAAATCAAGTTCCAGTGGCCTCTCCCCCTACTAGTTCAGAAAAAGACTTCCCTTGGGAAAAGTAATAAAACCCCAGTTTATTTATCAAGTAAAATATTCCCAAGCATGAAAAATGAATAATATTAAATAAAACCTCTGACAGTGCTGAAGGGATGGCAAATTCAGAAAATCCTTTTTGTGGTTGTATTTGGCTCACTCGGTCTCTTCTAAATCCCTCTGGTGCTGGAATGCAGCGTCCCAGACCTTGGTGGGCCACAGGTGTGAGCTGCAGGTGTTTTTCTGGGTTTTCAGTCCAGAGCAGGTTTAAACAGTTCCAAGAAAAAGGAAAGTCCCAGTCCCAGGAACTTCTCTGCCTAAGCTAGCTAAAACCAAATTGCTGGACCTGGGCTGTGAAGGCACTGGGAAATTTCCAAATCTGGGCACTGTCAGTCCCAGCAAACACCAGATCTGGATGGTGCTGGAGCCAGAACCTGGAAATTTCCAACTTTTGGCTTTCTGTGTTAGCAAATCACTGCACTTGGGCTGTGCTGGCACCAGGAAGTTTTCAGATCTGGGTGCTGGCGCTGCCAGCAAACACCAGATCTGGGTGGTGTCGTTGGCAGTGACAGAAATCTGCCAGATTTGGGCTCTGCTGGCACCGGGAAATTTCCAAATCTGGGTACTGGCGCAGCAAACACAAGATGTGGGCAGTGCCAGAGCCAGTAGCAGAAAGTGGCCGGGTTTTGGAATTCTGTGCCAGCAAATTGCTGCTCCTGGGCTGTGTCAGAATAGGGAAATTTCCAGCTCTGGGCACTGGCGGTGCCAGCAAACACCAGTGAAACCTTCTGGTCCTCGTCCGGACCATTGGCCAGTGGTTTCCCTGAGAACCAGCTCTGGCCACTTTACAGACAGAGACTGCTTTCATCTGCTTGTCTGGAAACAGAACTTTAATGCAGGCAAACACAACAAACAGGACGGTGTGCACAGTACGCAGAGCAAAGCAGAAAAAAGCCTGGGCCCAGGGTCCAGCAGGGATATTTATCCATTTATATATGGGGAGGGGTTAAGGTGGGATCTGAGGGAAGGATCCAAGAGGAAGGAAGGATTATGAATATTACAATTTTTGCAGTAAAATGTAACCAATGGTAGCAAAGAGAACTCAGAACTTTCTAGTAACAATCTGCATAACTGAACAAGAGGATTATGGGCAGGAGCTCCTGCTGACCCCAACTAAAGAGGGTTTTCCCACAGCCTTAAGCCAAGGTCTCCCTCTTCTTTTAAACCAACCCCAACACACCAGATCTGGGAGGTGCCGGGTTTTGGCTTTCTTTGCCAGACAATTGCTGCATTTGGGCTGTGCTGGCACAGGGAAATTGCCAGATCTGGGCACTGGCAGTGCCAGCTCACTGCAGATCTGGGTGGTGCCAGTGCTGACACCAGAAAATTGCCGGGTTTTGTCTTTCTGTGCCAGCAAACTGCTGGACTTGGGCTGTGCTGCCACTGGGAAACTGCTGGATCTGAGCACTGGCAGTGCCAGCAAACACCAGATCTGGGTGGGGCCTGCACCAGGTGTTTGCAAGGTTTTGGCTTTCTTTACCAGAAAATTCCTCGACTCGGGCTGTGCCGGCACCGGGAAATTCCCGCATCTGGGCACTGGTGGTGCCAGCAAACACCGGATCTTGGCATTGCCAATGACGGTAGCAGGGAATTGCCAGATTTTGGCTTTCTTTGCCAGAAAATTGCTGGACTTGGCTCTGCCAGAACGGGGAAATATCCAGATGTGAGCACTGGCAGTGGCAGCAAACACCAGGTCTGGGCGCCTGTATTGGCATCAGGAAATTGCTGGATTTTGGTTTTCGGTGCCAGCAAATTGCTGGACTTGGGCTGTGCCAGCACTGGGAAATTTCCGGATCTGGGCACTTGTGCAGCAGGCACCAGATCTGGGTGGTGTGTTGTAGTGTGTTTTCATACATTGTAATACTTTGTGATAGTTTAGGTTTTGAATCCCCATATTTTTCCCAAATGGTTCATCCCAGATGGTACCCCCCTCCCTTTCCCTGTGTAATCCTTTGCCCTTGCTGAGATCATCCCCAAATCCCCACCCTGGCTCTCTGTCAATCACTCAGCATCCCATCCCCTCCCTCTAGAAGCTTCGGTCCAGGATGTCGAGTGATCAGCCAGAGGCCAGGGCTCAGCCCCCCAAGCCTTGCCCCATACGCTGTCCTAAATGTCCATCCCCCAGTACCCATCCCTTAGGGTCACTTCTTGGTTAGTCAAATGTTCTCTACTTTGGCTTTCCACCTCCCTTTAAATGTAACCTTGGCACATCTCCCGGGCTCTCGGCAGGAGGCCCCTGAGGTGTAGGGGCTCCTTTGGGACACCTGGAATGAAACCTTGGATTAACCCCTGCTAAGAGTCGGCCCTTTCTCTTCTACCGCTGTCTCTGGTGTCTCTTGTGCTGCAAAGGCGGCCAGCCCAGGTGCCCTCAGTACCCTCGGGGCACAGAGAGTGTCTCCCCGCTGTCGGCCGTGTCGGGGCTGCCCCCGGTGTCTGCCGACTCGGGACTGGCCCAGGGTTCCTGAGAGGCTCCCAGAGAGACAGAGACAGTGGTGCTGGTGGCAGCACCAGGAAGCTGCTGGGTTTTGGCTTTCTTTGCCAGAAAATGGCTGCATTTGGGTTGTGCCAGCACTGGGAAATTGCCAGATGTGACCTTTCTGTGCCAGCAAACTGCTGGAATTATGCTGTGCAGGCATCTGAAAAATTCCGGATCTGGGCACTGGCGGTGTCAGCACACACGAGATCGGAGTAGTGTAGGCACCAGGTATTTGCCTGGTTTTGGTTTTCTTTGCCAGCCAATTGCTGGACTTGGGATGTGGTGGCACAGGGAAATGTTCAGATCTGGGCATGGGTGGTGCCATCAAACACCAGGTCTGGGTGGTGACAGTCTTGGCACCAGGAAATTGCTGCGTTTTGTCTTCTTTTTCCAAAAAACTGCTGCACTTGGGCTGTGTTGGAACCGAGTATGTCCAGACTGGGGTACGGGCGGTGGCAGCAAACACCAGATCTTGGCATTGCCAGTGTCAGCAGTGGGAAATTGCCAGATTTTGGCTTTCTTTACCAGAAAATTGCTGGACTTGGCTCTGCCAGAACAAGGGAATTTCCAGATCTGGGCACTGGAGGTGGCAGCAAACACCAGATCTGGGCAGTGCCAGACCCAGTAATGTTGGAAATGAATTTGTAGAGAATTTTTAAGGTTTGATAGAAGGTTTCTATAGTATGTATGCAAGTGTCACAATCCATCCTTACGAAAGGGTTTTTTGATGGTTTGTGGGTTGATCTCAGAGTGCAAAAAACACCGGCACGGTACAGGGGGCTGCAGTGATAATCAAAAGAAATGTACCTTTATTGAATAACCACAAGAAAATGCATTGGGGAGGAATTGGGGAAAAGGGAAAAAGAGGGAGGAAGAGAAAGGAAGGTATAGAGCTACCAAACGTAGAAAAGGCACAGTCCTTTGATGTCCAGCCAATGGAGTTCACCAGGTCACGTCTGGGGAGATCTCAGGGTTGCAGTTCATCCAAACTCTGATTATACTCTTTTTGTTGATGGGGGAAGGGGTAAAACATGAAACTGAATCAAAGGTAATCTATTGTATTTTTGGGGGAAAAAATGGTATTTAGAGAAGGGTACACACAGTCCATGTTCTCTGCAGTGGGTGAGAGCCATTGTCTTCTTGGTCCACTGCTCGCACCTGCAACATCCATCTTGCTTTGGTTAGCTTGCCTCCCCCACACACCTCCCCCAGGTTAGGGGTCTCAGTGCCAGTCCTTGGAAAGAGTGTGGGGGGGCCTTTTCACATAGGGATTTCATGTCTCGGTCTTTGATGGAGAGGCCTTGTACATCTCAGTCTGTCTGTCACGGCCGTTGTAAGACAAGTGAGGGGTCTTCTGTGGGGGACCACCCAAAACTCAGGAGAAGTCCAGCCAGGCCGAGAGGTGGGACAACTTCCAAGGCTATTGTTGCAAAAAGGCAAGGGGCCCCCTTCTTCCTTTCATTGGGTTCAGTGTAGCATACAGCAAACACACCTGTGAACAATAGCTTAGCAATGCCAGCAGCTGTGCTCAGGTCTCGGGGCCCATGGCATGTAACTTTCTCCACCAGGGCCAGTAACTTCAGACAAGGGGCTTTTCTTCAGTGGTCCCCAATGACGATCGTGAGGCAGATGAGAGAAACTTTGGACAGAGTCTCACACATACATTACATGGATGACGTACTAATCTGTGCTTCCACCAAGTCTTACTCAGACGCAGAACTTTCCAAAACTGTCGCAGCTGTCAAAAGTGCGGGGTTTCAGATAGCTCAGGAAAAAATCCAGCTATGGAGCCCATGGAAGTACCTCGGGTTTTTAATCACAGGAAGGACCATCGTGCCTCAAACTCTGTCCATCAACGAGCACCCCCAGACATTAAGAGACACGCAACAGCTGTGCGGAGTCATCACGTGGATCCGACCTCTCCTGGGCCTCACCACAGAAGAACTGGCACCGCTCTTCGACCTTCTACGAGGAGACGGCGACCTGGCTTCCCCACGCTCGCTAACGCCAGAAGCCTGGGAGGCTTTGGAGAGAGTCGCCAGCGCCATCAAACACCGCCAGGCGCATCGGACAGAGCGGTCCCTTCCCCTCAGCCTCGGTATTTTTGGTAAGTGCCCAAACTTCCATGTGCTGCTCTTTCAGTGGGATGATACTTCAAAAACCCCACTCATCATCATCATCGAGTGGCTTTTTCTGCTGCACCAACCACATCAAACATTTACCACCCCACCAGAACTTGTAGCCAAACTTATTATTAAAGGCCGGCATTGCCTCAGGACTCTCGCAGCTTGTGATCCGGTGTGCATTTACCTCCCTTATACTTTGGAACCATTGGATTCTCTACTACAAACAAATGAACATCTGCAAATTTCATTCAACAGCTATCCCAGAAAAATTTCAAGTCATTATCCTGAACACAGACTTTTTAAAGATTCACTGCATTTGGCCCCAAAATCAGATAAAAGTAAAACTCCACTCAAAAACTCTATCACGGTGTTCACTGACGGTTCAGGCAAATCTCACCAGTCAGTGTTCACCTGGAGGGACCCGGACACCCAGAAGTGGGAGTCTGATATCCAGGTTGTTGAAGGTTCCCCCCAGACTGCAGAACTTGCTGCAGCTGTGAGGGCGTTTCGAACATTCCAACAACCCTTCAATTCAGTCACAGATTCTGCATATGTCACCGGGATAGCAGAGCGGGCAGAGCGTGCCCTGATCAAGGAAGTCCAAAATAAAAAATTCTACAGCTTGCTCTCTGAATTAATTTGGTTCATCTCCCACAGAGAGCAACCTTATCACGTTCTGCACGTCCGGTTGCACACAGAGCTGCCAAGATACATCACTGAGGGCAAGCGGAGAGCAGACTTGTTAGTAATGGCAGCAAGTGCCACCCACGTTTCCCCCGCTGCACCACATGTCTTTCAACAGGCTCGTCTAAGCCATGCATTCTTCCCTCAGAATGCTCCAGCTTTAGTAGGTCAATTTAAGATTTCCAGAGACCAAGCCAAGGCAATTATCTCCACCTGCCCCAATTGCCAATCCCTCGCCCTCGCTACCATAGGGACAAAACGAAGAAAATTACAGTGACAACTAACTTGACAACTAACTAACTTGACTAAAAACGAAGAAAATTACAGTGACAACTAACTTGACAACTAACTAACTTCATGTTTCCATCAGTGCTCAAACAGTCGATACCTGACTCACTGGAGGACCAGATGGCCACTCCCAGGACACCCCGAAATACCTTAACAGCTGCTGCCACCGTCACTGTGCTCCTGTGCATCCAAACAGCGGTTGGATGGGTCATGCCACAACCAACAGAAAACCTATGGGTCACACTGGGGAAATCTCTCAAGCAGGATAACTTTTGCATGGCCATGGCAGGTGCAAAAGACCCGCTGTCTACATGTCTGGTGGGAATCCCCCTGTCACCAAATGAATGTGCCTGTGCAGGTAAGAAGCCCACCCTGGTAGACACCTGGGACGAGTGGATGAAGATCTTACCCCATGCACCACAGGACCTCCAAGAACTAGACCTACCGGGCTCCTCAAAGCGACTTCTTGTGTCAACTTTTTCTAGGAGCCACCCCAACAAAATTGGCATGAGAAATCTGAACCACAGATGATAGTGAGAAAAGATATATCACCAAATGATAAGAGATACAATGATGTTGACTGGTGCAATTATACTGCCAAAACATTATCTAAGTCCTCTCCGTTTCCCAGAGTGCTTCCCAAGGGAGTGTTTCTCATCTGTGGTGACAGGGTGTGGGCAGGGATCCCCTCAAAGATCAAAGGGGGCCCCTGCAGCCTTGGCCAGCTTACTACCCTCACCCCAAACACTACCCAAATTAAAAATTGGAAACAAGAAACTCAATTGGCGCCCCAGAAAAGATCGTACTCCCAATTCAATCAAAATTGCGATGGCCAAATTTATAATTCGGGCAAGATGAAGAGGGTTGCTGTTTCCATCTTTCTACCCTGGGTTGCAGCTGGGCCCTTGGATTTTCCCTTAATAAACCCGGCTGGATCTGCTCTGCGAGGAGTCCTCTCATCCCTCTGGTGAGGCTTTGATTGCACCATCCGGGCTCAGGCGTCTGCTGGGCTGGGGCAGTTGTCAAGGCAGCTCCAAGTGGAGACGCTTTCGGTGCTGCAGGCGCCTGACAGCGCCTGCCTGGGGAAGCTGCTCTGGCCACCCGCAGCAACCAATTCCTTTTCCCAGGCAGCAGCTCCCAGCGTCCTCCTGTGAAGCCCAGAGAGAGAGGGAGCAGCTGCCCTCAGCCCTGTCCTTTACCGCATCCCAATTCTCATGTAATGTCCCCCCTGGGAGAGAAACTGCCAGAGAAGAGAAGTGCGACCAGATCCCCCCCTCCCCTGAGCTTGAACACTTCTTTTGTTTCTTAAGGACCCAGTCTTATCAGAGCAGTGGTTTTGCACTGACAGCTGGGACACCAGCAGGAGATCACCCCACAGTGCCCAGTGTGCACCAGGCTCAACAAGGTCTCCTTCCCCCCTGATTCCACCAGGCCGCTTCCCTTCGCTGTGGTTTTGCTGGATAGTGGGTCAGGACAGTGAGGATCTCCTTCATCCATTCATTCACTGTTTAGGGTCTTGCAGACACTTCCTCAATTTCTCTCCAAGGTGACCTCAGAAAACCAATGACATCACAGCTCTTGTCCATCTGGTGAAGAATCTCCCACAGGGACACTCAGGTGTCTCCTCCAAGGCCCAAAGCATCAAAACCCCCAAGGGAAATCATCCCCCTTGGGCACTGCGCCTCCTTGGGTGAGTTCCAGAGCAAACAATCAAGGCAGTGGCGTGAAATGTTTTCCCAGCTGGGCCATAACACTTCTCTGATGGATGCACATTGTCCCTGGGGAAAGAGATGTGCAGAACCCTTCACTTATGCCCTGGAATGTCAAACAGGAATCACAGCCTTGGACAGCTCTCAGGAACCACTTCAGTGTGGATTTTCCTTCCTGGAAGCCCAAGATGTCTGAATGTGCTCCTGGTGCCTCAGGGCCTGGGTAAACAGGGCTTGTCAGAGAGGCTGGCAGGGCACCAACACCCCTCCTCCTCCTCACAGGGCACCTCTGTTACCCCAATTAGCTCCGAGTGGCTGCCTGGGGACAGGTGCCCACTTCCCCCTGTGCCTGGGATGGGCACATCCTGCTCAGGGCCAGTGCTGGCCTGGGCCCAGAGCCAGGGCCATGACCCAGGTGCTCTGGGAGGGCTCGGTGGCTGCAGGTGTGACAGGATGAGGGGCAGGGCAGGGCATATTCCCCTTGGACAGGGCTGTGGGCATGGAGCTTGGTGGGGTTTGGCATCTGCAGGGAAAGGGCTATCGGGTTGGGTGGATGTGGGAATTGTCACTCCTGAGGCATTCCCCAGGCCTCAGCCTTGTCTGCAGGTGCTCAGCATTGCCCAGTGCTCCCCAGTGTCTGCAGTGACTGAGATGCCAATCAGCCACCTGATCCCATGTCCCTTGTTCCCCTTGTTCTCCCACATGTTGGGTTTGGGGCTGGGCTCAGCTCTGGGGTGTCCCCCAGGGAAAGCTCTGGGAGGGGAGGGGCAGCAGGAGATGGGGGATCTGGCACTGGGGGCTGTTGGAGGATGGATTGTGTTGGACTGGGGGCTCTCCCCACAGGGTCCCCAGGTGCCTTTGGCTCCCTGCCTGCCCCCCTTGGCCCCCCAGGTGCCTGGGCCCTTCCAGGGGCAGCTGCCCCGTGCAGGAAGCTGGAGGGATGCCGGGCAAGGGGGCTGGATCCGTGCCACAGGTGGGGTGGGGTGGACTCTGTGCCAGGGCTGGGCTTGTGGCCAGGGCTGGGGGCTGTGCCAAGCCGGGCTTTGGCCTGGGGGCTGGCAGGGAGGGTGCAGGGAGGAGTCCCGGCAGGGATAAAGGTGCTCCTCACCTGCTGCAGCCTCAGGCAGCGCTGCCCAGAGCCAGAGGAAGATGAAGGTGGCTGTGCTCAGCGTGGCCCTGCTCTTCTCCATCCTGCTGTGCCCCCCGGCACAGGCCAAGGTGAGGCACCAGCCAAACGCTGTCCCCACATCCTGCCCTTTCTGGCCTCCCTTCCCACCCTTTTGGTCCCTCCTCTGTGTCCCATTCAGGGTCCCCAAACGCCCTCCCACTGACCATTCCTGAGGCCTTTCCTTCCATGACCCCCTCAATCCTTTGCCTTTCTTCCTGGCCATTGTAGCAGGGTCCTCCTATAGAATTCCCTGACTCACTCCCCATACTCCAATAATCTCCCAGTCCCGTTGGGTTTTGTCCCCACCTGTCCTCATTCTCCTATCCCCACCAAGCCCCTCCCCTGCACTCCCATGTCCCTACACCTCGATTCTTTCTCCTCCCCTGTACCTCACACCCTGCTCCTTCCACACCCCCAGCCCTGTCCCCTGGGCCCTCAAGTGACCCCAGATCAGTGTCTTTGGGTCTCCCCCCACCTCAAACAGATCTCCTTGGAGGCCCTGAATTCCCATCCCTCTGCCTGCGCCCTGCTCCCTGCACCCGTGTCCCCCCCAGCCCCACAAGGTCCAGTCCAGACCCAGCCTTTGTTCTCCTTTCCAGGCACTCCTGGAGGGAACCCAAGATGATCTGCGGGAGGTGAGTGGGCTGCTGGCATGGGAGGGCATCCCCTCAGGGCATTGGGGGGCAGTGGTGTCCCCCCATCCCTTGCTGGCACCGGGGGCATCCCAGTGACCAGCGAGGTCTCCTGGTCTCTCTGCAGTTGATTTTAGAGAATTTCGATCTCCTGGAGACGCCTCTGGTGGGTACCACGAGTTCTGCCACTGTCAGAGCCTCCCCTTGCCTGGCCAGCACAGCCCAGGCCATCCCAGTCTGTCCCAGCAGAGCCCAGTGCACCCCTCCTGACAGCCCAGACAATGCCCTGCCCCAGGGCTGCTCCCCAGGGAAGCCTTTGCCCAGGGCCCTGCTGCATTCCCATCCCTGTCAGCCCAGGAGCCCCTGGATGAGCCAGGACGCAGCCCCTGCCCCAGCTGTGCCTCTTGGCCAGGAGCCCAGTGCTTCTGGGCAGCAGCACAGCAGCTCCTGCACCCCATTGCTCCCACAGCCCCTTCCCCAAGGCGCCCCTGCTCTCCCCTGCCTCCCAGTGCAGCCCAGTGCCCCCAGTGTGTCTCTAACGCTGCCTTTGTCCCCAGCCCCCTGTGGCTGAAGAGCTGCGGGCTCTCCTGCGGCAGAAGCGCCTGGCTGCCTCTCTGGATGCCTAGGTGAGCCGTGCCTGCAGGGACAGGGCTGGGGACAAAGCCCAGCCATGGCCCAGTGGGCTCCAGGGGTCACCTTCTGGGCTTTGTCTTTTAGGCTGGCAAGGACCAGTGTCCTTTTTCCTCTCCAGTGGCATGAGGAGATGATCATCCCTGCAGGAACCCCCTGAACCCTTTGAGCCCTGGGCCATTTCCCCTGAAGAATAATCAATCAATAGTCAATAAACCCTTTGAGCAAAGCTTTGCTCTGTGTCTGTGTGTGTGTCCGTGGGTCTGGATTTCCTCCTTTCCAGTGACCCGGGGAAGTCAGGCCAGGTCTGGGCTCTGCTGCCTTGACACAGTCTGTGCTTCCCCCAGACAAATGGTGTGTTGGGAGTTGTGCAGAGTCCAGGGGGAGAGGGTTGAGTGGGGGGTGGCTGTGCAGGTGGTGAGAAAAGCTGTGGTTCACTATGAGAGAAGTCGGAATGGCCTGGGTTTAAAAGAAAAAAAATAATTAAAAAAAACCCCTTTCTTTTAAAACTTTTTCTCCCTGTGAGAAATGACCACTCACTGCTCAAGAGTTTGAAATGTTTATTAAAACCTTAACAAAACTTACAACAAAAGGACTAAATAAGGACAAAGTGACAGTGCTGGGAGCCTCCCCCACTTTGTGGCTGGTAACCACGTGGCTGGCTCATCCACACAATGGCTGCTCTCCCTTTTATATCCTTGCTGTTGCAACAGGCAGCCCTAGCTCCTCCCAAAGGCTGTCTCTTGACTCTTGGTCGCTGTCCATTGGCGTAGACTGCTTTCCTGGAACTGGATTGGAGCTCAGCTGTTGCTAAGCCGTGCCTCTTAGGAACAATCTGCCCCTCCCCAAATGCCCGCACTACCAAGATCATCCTGGGATAACAATGCTGGGCGGGGGGGACACATTGCAGTAACATTACTCTACATCTGTACAACTTCTTTTAACATACTGATCATGTTCACCCTTTAATTGGGAGAGCCAACCATCTCATTACTCATCTCTAACACTGGGGCATTCACATTCTCTGAAAAAATCCCTCCGCCCAGGATTTTTCTCCTGGAAAGCTGAGAAGCCTCAGAGAAAAAGGAAAACAATGCTTATCTCATTTGCTTCTCCTGTCTTGTGCTCATGTGCAGAATGTTTTTGGAGATTGTTTACCCACAGGTGATTGATTGGTCACTCAATCCCCTGGTGTGTAAGTGCAGGAAAAGTTGTTTGTGAGAGATAGTTTTCATTTTTCTATCTAAGAGTGAAAAAACAGTTTATGCGGGTGGCTAGTGTTTATCACAGTCTTAGAGCTCTTTTTCAGGGAAAGTCGGTTGTTTTGCACAGTCCGAGAGCTCTTTCTCAGGAAAAACAAGTTGTTTTTCACTGCTCCACAACTCTGTTCTCACAAAGAGTTGTCAGCTTTCTCATGGCTTCTGTCGGCTCAGGTCAGGATTCAGTTTGCAGCCTTTGGCTGCTGTTTCACCACCACAGAAAACACCATTCCTGTCCCAAAAAATAAAAGCAGCTGAGACGCAGATTACTGCCTTCTAGAAGGTGAAAAGGGATGCAGGTGCCCGGAGGCCCAGGAGAGAAATGGCAGTATTGAAAATGTGAGAAGCAAAGTTTTATCCATAGAGGCAGTGCTTGACCTCAAGGAAGACCTTTCCTACCAATCAAGACTTCCTTAGGGAACACCCTGCTTCAATATCAATTAAAAAGTAATGTTATATTGCTTCTTATGAAAAGAAAACTAATGAGAGAAAATCTTGAAAATGGGAAAAAAATCATTTGAGGTTCATTGAAATCTTTTTCATTAATTCCACTCCTGACAAAATTAATTCTTGAAGCTAATTCTGGTCGAGGTGCAGCTCCTTTGGGCATTGTGCACTCTGAGGAGCCCCATGAGAGATTTGGTGCCAACTCCATGAGCCTCAGTTCCTCAAAGGAGATGTCACAAATGTCCAAGGATAGGAAGTGCAAAGCAAAGGCAGAACACACCTTCCAAGGCCCAAGATAATGTTCTCCTCTCCACTGGATTTTTGCCCTGGTCAGATGGGACTGTGCGAGGGTGAGGGAGACTTCCTGAGCAATCCTTTGCTCTCCAGGCACTGATCAGCTTGATGCCTGGAGAGGCTCCCTGGAACAGAGGCTGGGCAGAGTTAAAGGAATAAAGTAGGGATTTATTAAAAGGCCTTCAAAGGATTCCCCTTGAGCAGGACAAGAGCCCAGCCAAGGCTACACTCAAAACGGATGACTGGTCAGGGGTTTTCCCACTTTTATAAGGTTTGGTCCATTTAAATATTGGGGTTAAATGTCCAATTACAGCCTCAGGTGATGCAGTCCCATCCTCCCAGTTTGCTCTCCTCAATTTGCTGTTGTTTGCCCTTTTGGGGCCTGAAGCTGCAACAGCATCTGGTTCTGGGGCTGGAAAAGGATTGTTTTGTCTGACTACACTGTGAAGAGAACTTGCTAACACTCTGTATGAAGTCCAGAGTTACAGACTAATGCAGTACAGAATCTGGAGATATGACAGCTAAAACTGAAGGCATCAGCCTGTTCCATGTTCCCTTGGTTCCATGGGGATCCACAGCGTCACAATGGCCACTTGTTCCCATGAGGTTCCCCAGTGTCACCGTGGTGTCCTTGGACCCACCTGGTCACAACCGACCCATGGTTCCATGAGGTTCCGCGGTGTCACCATGGTCACTGTCAGAGGCTGGATGAGATCAATGTCCTGAGACACGGTGGGATGAGCTGTCAATCAGTCACACAGTGGGGACAGTGCTAACCCAGCCCCGATTGCCTGAGCGATCAGAAATCCCACCTGGGGGCAGACCCACAAAGGCCCAGGGGCTTAAAAACACGGAGCACAAGGTCAGCCCCTGGTATGGACTCTGCCTTCTCCTGGGGTTTGTGTCTCACCCACACTGGAACCCTAGGAACTGATAGTCATATGAGTGTCTTTCTATAGAGCTTCTGTCTTTCTGTCTCTCTCTCTTTCTTCTCCTTCTAATGCTCTTTATATTTTTAGGTACCTCAGCAGCTTACGTGTTCAATGATTTCTAGGTTAAATGAGCTAAGTTAATGAAGTTACTGCTCTGATAAGTGTTTTCTGTGTAATTGGATGTTGCATGAAATCCTTTTCCAAAGTTTCTTGTGTTTTTGTACTTTGCCAGTAAAATTTTGTGTCCTTTTGACCTCTTGAGAATATCTGGCTGGTGTTCCTGCTGTGCACCAAACTCGAGTAAAGGAGCCTTTGGTTACCTGCAGCATTTCAGTGTTCTGGGCTGTTACACCCCACAGGCTCACAATGGCCTCTTGTTTGCACACTGGCCCCTTGGTTCCATGGGCCCCAACAGTGCCACAATGATCCCCTTGGTTCCACAACTTCCCAGAGTGTTGTAGAGAATACATTGTTAAAGGAGTTAATAGAAAGTTCCAATGATAGGTATAGATTGTTTGTTTAATGTTTTATAGGTATGTAAAGTGCCGGTGTTAGTTTTAATTGTTTGTTAAAGGTTTTATAATTATGTAAATCCCCATACTGTTGGGTATTCCCCCCACTGCTCCCACTCTCATCTAAAATGGCAAACCACCCGAGACCATAAAGAGGATGATTACGTCACCTAATCAGCAAATATGAAACTCCCATAACACTTAGCAGAAAAGGATTACATAAGAAAAAACCCCTCGAACAACGAACCACCATGAAAATAAAGAATCAAAATACCACCTCTAAACAAAGAGAACATAAGACAATATCAAAGACCCTGGTCAGAACTTTTCACCTTCATCACCCTAACCAGAGTGGGCCAAGAGCAGTATAAAGATTATGAACCTGAAACCAACAGGCGTCTACTCAGAGACTGTCGTGAGGAAAGAAGACCCAGCTCTGCTGGAGGACGGAGCTGACCTCCTCCTCCTCCACGCCGTCTCAGGAGGAGCGGTGGTGTGCGCACACCCCATGGGTCCCCTGCCTAGACTGTTTCCAGTAAAGCTGAAATCATTAAGAGCTGCTCACGGGCCATTCATAACAGTCTGGGCGACTGGTCCGGGACAGGCCACACCCGAAGAGGACTGAGGGCCTGCGGGATATCTGGCCCTATCTGGAGCGGTCAGCAGCAGCCTAGGAGCAAAGAGTGCGGAGGAGCATGGGTAAGTAAAGGCGGTGTCAGGAGTAGGAGGCAAGCGAAAGAAGTGTGTGTGAGACGGGGCCCGGCAGCTCGGAGCCCTGAAGCAGCTGTGGGCCTCTGAGTACCGCGGTTCCGGACTCCTGCGAGGGGACCGGCCAGAAACGGAGGGAAGCAGGAGAAGCCTGAGTGAGTGAGACGCCTCCCAGGGGGATAAGGTGGGCCCCCCTCCGGGCGTGGGAGGAATAGAAATGTGAGTGGCACGCAAGGGGTCGGCCTTCCCCCTTCAGGCTTGGTAGGCGCCCTCAGGGCGTGCTGAGGGTGCCAGACGAATTGGTGAGTTGGCACGCAAACCCCGAACGGAGCTCCGGCTGCGGGGAGGATCGGGGCAGTGTGAGTCGCACACAATCCCTGGAGTGGGGGGACACGGGTCCCTACCGGGGTTTGGGGTGCCCCGAGTACAGCAGCAGCACTGAGTAGAGCCAAGAGGGCCCCAGTGCCCAGGCTCGGACGGCCGTGCTGGGGGTTCAGTGTGCTGCGGTTCAGGTAGAAACCGTAAACCCACTGGAGGCCCCTGGGGGCATTGGGGTCACAGGGCAGGGCAGGGCTGGGCTTACAGGGCAAGGCCCGACCTGCCCCTTCCTCCCCCACACACAAAATGTTTGGAGCCAACAATCTCCTCCAGTCTGTCACAACAGGCAATATTGGAGGTGAAATCCCAATTGTGGCCATGGGCATCTAGCTGAGAAGGACAGTTCTTTTCCATAGCAAGGAAAGCACAGAATTCCAAGGTTTGGAAGGCAGGTGAGAGCCTCAGAAGGCCAAGGCCAGCCAGACTTGTCAATAATAGCAGATTTTGGATTTAGGGAATTTTGGAGGTGGAAACCCAATCTCGGCCATGGGCACCTGGAGAAGCAGGACAGTGTGTTCCCATGGGAAGGAGAGCATGGAGCCTCCCTCAGTGTTTTGGGGATAGATGAGAGGTGACCCTTGTGAAACCACTGCCAGCCAGACTTGTCCTGGCAATATTCCTATGGGAAGAATCCCTGGGCTGAAGGAAATTTGGAGGTGAAATCCCAATTCTGGCCATGGCTGCCTGGAGTAGAAGGACAGTTCTTTTCCATTGGGAAGGAAAGGACAGACCCCCAGTGTTTCAGCAGCAGATGAGAAGTGACCCTCTACATGCAAAGGTCCCTTGGACCAGTCAGGCAGCCCATGGGAGGCCAAACCAGCCAGAGCTGTTCTGTGTTCCCTTGGTTTTATGGGGCTCCAGAGTGTCACAATGGTGCCTTGGATCCACAGGGCCCCGCAGTGTCATAATGGTGACTTGATTCCATGGGTTCCAGCAGTGTCACCGTGGCCCCTTGATTACAAGAAGACCTGCAGTGTCACAATGGCCCCCAGGTTCGATGGGGTCCCACAATGTCACAGTGGCCTCCAGGTGTCATAAGGCCCCGCAGTGTCACAATGGTCCCAAGGATTCCATGAGGCCTTGCAGTGTCACAATGGTCTCTGTGGTTCCCCAGGCCCCACAATGTCGCGTGACTCCTCTGTTCCATGAGCCCTGCAATGTCACAATGGACCTTTGTACCCTGGGGCTTTGCTGTGTCACAATGGTCTCCTCTGGCTCCACAGTGTCACAATGGACCATTGATGACAGGAGGCCACTCTGTGTCGCCCTGGAGCTTTGGTTCCATGCAGCCCTGCAGTGTCACAATGGTCTTCTTTGGTTGCCCAGTGTCACAATGAACCACTGATGTCATGAGGCCCTGCAGTGTCACAATGGACCTTTGGTTGCATGCAGCCCTGCAGTGTCACAAAGGCCTCTTGGTTTCACGAGGCCCCACAATATCACAATGGTCCTCTTGGTTCTGTGGGGACCCCCAGGGGCACAATGGTCTCACTGGTTCCCGGGAACCCTCCTTGGATCCATGAGGCTGTAAAATGTCTTAATTGTCTTTGCATGGTTCTATGAGGCCCAGCAATGTCACAATGAACCTTTGCTTCCATGGAGTCTTGCAGTGTCACAATGGCCCCTTGGTTCCATGACACCCCAAAGTGTCATAATGGTCTCCATGGTGCCATGAGGCCCCCTGGTGTCACAGTGGACCCTTGGTTTGATGAGGCCTCTGTATGTCACAATGATCCCTACATTCCATGGAGCCACACAGCGTCAGTACGGTCCCCTTGGTTCCATGAGGCCCAGCAATGTCACAATGGTCCCTTGGTGTCAGGAGGCCCTCACAGTGTCACAGTGGTCCATTGGTCTCACAGGGCCCCACAGTGTCACAATGGTCCCTTGGTGTCACAGGGCTCCACAGTGTCACAATAGTCCCTTGGTTCCATGGCCCTGTGCTGGTGCATTCCCCCCTGCCCTTCTCAGGCCGCCCTGCCAGCTGAGAAATGCTCCTTGGGCCTTGGCCTTGGCCAACAGCCCCTGGGCTCAGCTCCTCTGCAGCTCATCACAAACACTGTCTGCTCCAGGCACTGCTGCTGCCCAAGCAGCTCCTGGTTCCTTTAGCAGCAGCCCTGGGAACTGGTTTTGTTCCCTCAGTGGCACAAGATCCCTGTTCTCACCCTGCCAAAGAAAGCTGTTGGTGCCCAGTGCAGCCAGGATGAGCCATTGCTGGGACTGAAGCCCCTCTCTTGGGGCCCTGCAAACAGCGCTCCAAAAGGAGCCCTTGGAGCTCTCCTGGGCCAGCGACTCCCTCTGAGCGGGGCCTCTCCCAGCTGGGAACTCTCCCGTTTGCTGCACTCGGGGATCCTGAACAAGCACAGAGCCTGGGCCGATCCCCCCACTCCTCCAGGCTCAACCCTTTGCCCGCTGGGGAGATGCCAAAGCATCAGCAGTGAGCATTCCCTGCCCTCAGGGGAATTGCTCCCAGGTGCCTTGCACTGACTCTTTGTGTCTGTGTGCACACAGGAGTGCCTGTGCTGGGGAAGTGTGGCAGAAATGCTGGATTCTGTTTGGTTTTGTTGTTGCTTTGTTTCCCTGGTGTGCCTGAAGTGTCCAGTCAGAAGCAGAGTGACTCTTGCCAAGGAATTCTGTGCTGCTGTCCCTTAAGATTAAATCTGGTTTTTGCTGCTCCTCTGCTGGGGATTTTTTCAGGGCTCTCAAGGCCTCGTTGGTACCAGGGTGAAGGAGCCCTGGCCCAGGCTCTGGCCCTGGGGGACACGGGGACGCTGCCGGGGGGGTCCCTGTCCCCCTGTGCCACCCCCAGGGCCCCGGCCCCCCGTCCCCGTGTCAGGCTCTGGGGTCGATCTCGTGGAACATCCTCTGGGGGAGGCTGCGGGGCCGGGGGCGGGGGGACCCGGGGGGACAGGGGACCCCACTGTGCACGAGCAGGGTTGGACTGCTCTGGGGGGAACTGTGAGGGGGCCAGGGCAGAGTGACCTCCCCAGGGACCTCACACAGCCCCTGTGATGTCACACTGCCCCTGTGATGTCACACTGCGCCTGTGATGTCACAGAGCCGACTCTTTGTCACCTTGTGATGTCATACAGCAGTGCTGTGACATCACAGAAGACTGATGTCACAAAGTCACCCTGTGATGTCACAGTCTGTTCTGTGATGTCACAGCCTGCTGTATGATGTCACACAGCCACCAGGTGATGTCACAGCCCACTCTCTGATGCCATTGAGCCACCCTCTGTGATGGCAGACTCTGCTCTATGGCCTCATATTGTGCTCTGTGATGTCACAGCCAGCTCTGTGATGTCACGGCCCGTTCTGTGATGTCCCCCCCCCTCAGTGATGTCACAGAACTCTCAAGAACTCAATTCTATTGAAACACTGAAGTTCCTTGTACTTTGAAGAATGGTTGGAAAGATTAAGGAAGAGTTTTCAGTAATACTCAGGGGTGGACCCAGAGACGCCAATGGGGCAAGCGCTCCTTAAAACACAGTTTGTAGCCAAATCATGGAAGGATGTTTGAAAGAAATTAGAAAAGTTGGAGGATTGGCAGGACAGAGGACTTGATGAATTGCTCAGGGAGGCTCAGAAGGTATATGTTAGACGGGAGGATGAGGCACACAAAAGACAAGTTGGGATGATGGTGGCGGCAGTCAGGGAGGGACAGCGAAACAACCCTCCACCACGAGAAAGAAGTGGCATGAGGAGAGTCCCTGGGATTTAGGAGGACCTGCAACTGGAGGGAGAGAAGGAGTAGTGTGCTACTGTTGTGGTGGAAAAGGACACATGAAGAGGGAATGCCGAAAGAGGCTTAGGGATGAGAAAATGTTCAAAGAGGATTAGGGGGGTCAAGGGCTCTATCTATTGGGGACCCAAATGTCCTTGGAGCCCTTGGTAAAACTTAAGGTGGGTCCCCAGCAAACCCCCATAACCTTCCTTGTAGATACAGGGGCCGAGAGATCAACAGTTCAATCTTTGTCCCCAGGATGTAAGATTTCACCTTCCACAGTACAGGTTATTGGGGCAAAAGGAGAACCCTTCAAGGTTCCTGTAATTAAAGATGTCTTAATAGAATCAGAGAAGAAAATAGGGGTAGGATCACTGCTACTGGTTCCCGAAGCTGATTACAATTTATTAGGAAGAGATTTAATGGTGGAATTCGGGATAAATATAAATATTGAAGAAAAACAGCTGAAAGTCAGGTTGTGCCCCTTACGGGTCACTGACAAAGAGAAAATCAACCCAGAAGTCTGGTATACCCCTGATACAGCAGGAAGATTGAATATAGAGCCCTTCACAGTCAACATTCAAAACCCAGAAATCCCAGGAAGGATAGAACAATATCCCATGTCAGATGAGGGGCGAAGGGGACTAAAACCAGAGGGAGAACGGTTAATACAACAAGGGCTCTTGGAACCTTGCATGTCTCCCTTCAACACCCCCATCTTACCTGTAAAGAAACCAGACGGAAAATACTGATTAGTACATGATCTAAGGGAAATAAATAAGAGAACCATTGCCTGGTTCCCTGTAGTAGCAAACCTTCATACATTGCTCAGTCAATTGAAACCAGATGGTCACTGGTATAGTGTTATAGATTTGAAAGACACCTTTTGGGCGTGCCCCTTGAAAGAAGAATGTAGAGATTATTTTGCATTTGAATGGGAAGATCCCGATACCACCGAAAGCAACAACTAAGGTGGGCAGTGCTCCCACAGGGATTCACAGAATCCCCGAATTTGTTTGGGCAGGCATAGAGCAAATAATGAAATCCTATACCCCGAACCAAGGAATAACCATTGTTCAATATGTAGATGACCTTTTAATTGCTTGAAAAAGCATGGAATCAGTTAGAGAAGAAAGCATTAAGCTTCTGAACTATTTAAGCATCCAGGGGCTGAAAGTGTCCAAAAGTAAATTGCAATTTGTAGAAGAAGAAGTGAAGTACCTAGGACACCGACTTAGTAAAGGAACTAAAACACTAGACCCAGGGAGGGTTAAGGGAATCCTCTCCTTTCCTCCCCCAAGGAATAAGAGACAAATCAGGCAGCTATTGGGTCTTGTAGGATACTGCAGACAATGGATTGAAAACTTTAGTGGTAAAGTAAAATTTTTGTATGAAAAACTAAGTGCTGAAGGTTTGATGAAACGGACTGAGAAGGATGATGAATCAACAGAACAATTAAAAGAGGAATTGGCTAATGCCCCGGTGCTAAGCCTCCCGGATGTTAGGAGACCCTTTTATTTGTTCCTTAACACTGAGGCAGGAGTAGCATTTGGGGTACTGGCTCAGGACTGGGCCGGCAGTCGAAAACCAGTAGCATTTATTTCTAAAATCCTAGACCCCGTAAGTAGAGGATGGCCAACATGTTTGCAGATTATAGTGGCAACAGCCCTCTTAGTGGAAGAAGCTCTCAAAAGTACCTATGGAGGAGAACTGAAAGTCTTTACCCCCCCATAACATACAGGACAGTTCTGCTTATGTTGCAGTATTGCAACAAAAGGCAGAAAAATGGATAACAGACTCAAGACTTTTGAAATACGAGGACATTTTACTGTCATCCCCTTGGTTGATACTTGAAACCACCTCTCTGCAAAACCCCGCTGAATTCTTGTTTGGAGATCCACAGGAGAATTGAACTCATGACTGCTTACATAGCATAGAAAAACAAACAAAAATTCGGCCGGACCTCGGAGAGGAAGAACTGGAAGGGGGAGAAAGGTTATTTGTGGATGGGTCCTCTAGAGTTGTTGAGGGAAAGCGAATCTCTGGATATGCGATTGTGGGAGGTGAAAATTTGGAAATAATAGAATCTGGACCTTTGAGTCCCAGTTGGTCAGCCCAGGCCTGTGAACTGTATGCAATATTGCGGGCTCTAAAATTCTTGGAAGCTAAGGTTGGGACCATCTACACGGACTCCAAATATGCCTTTGGAGTGGTACATACTTTTGGGAAAATTTGGGAAGAAAGAGGGTTAATAAACTCCCGAGGAAGAGAATTAATACATCAGGAACTAATTACTCAGGTACTACAAGCTTTAAGAGGCCCAAAGAAAATAGCAATAGTACATGTTAAAGGACATCAAAAGGGTCTCTCCCATTTGATCAGAGGAATCAACACAGCAGACAGAGAAGCAAAGGAAGCTGCTCTCAGAAAATTCCAGGATCAGGGGATAAGGAGAACGTGAGATGATGAGAAAGTTTGAGTCCTGAGCTTCAGAGCCCAGGAAAAGAAGAAATTAGACAAAATGGGAATAAAAGAGAATGGGGGTATTCGAAAATTGCCAGATGATAGGGGAGGTACTGCCAAAATCTATGGCCCAAGAATAGTGCAGAAGCTGCATGACCAGACTCATTGGGGAACCCAAGCCTTAGTAGATCAGTTTACTATTAAGTATATGTGTATAGGAATTTACGATATAGCAAAACAAGTAGTTAGGGGATGTATAACATGCCAAAGAGTTAACAGACATCAAGCTCGAGAAAGGATTTCAGGAGGAAGGGAATTAGCACACTGACCTTTTTCCCATGTACAAATAGATTTCACCCAGCTACCGAAAGTAGGGAGATACAAGCACTTCTTGGTACTGGTAGATCATCTAACCCACTTTGTAGAAGCATATCCTACATCGCAGGCTACTGCAAATGTGGTGATTAAAACCCTGCTGGAAGAAATAATCCCTAGGTATGGACTAGTAGAAATATTAGACTCTGATAGAGGTGCCCATTTTGCAAACAAAGTACTGAGAGAGGTAACCATGGCCTTAGGCACTAAATGGCAACATCACACCCCTTGGCACCCTCAAAGCTCAGGGAGGGTGGAAAGGGCAAATGGAGAAATCAAGAAGCAACTCACCAAGCTCATGGTAGAAACTAAAATGCCTTGGGTCAGATGTTTACCCATGGCATTGCTAAACATTAGAACCCAACCTAGGACGGATGTGGGAATCTCTCCCTTTGAAATGCTTTATGGAATGCCTTACGACTTAGAACTCCCGGGGAACCATCCTTGCATCCAAGATAGTCAAATTCAGGGTTAAATACAACAGTTAATGAAAGGGAGGGAGGAATTAAAACGAAAAGGGCTATTGGTACAAAGACCCCCTTTGGATATAATAATGCATAAGCTTAAACCCGGAGATAGGGTCCTAATTAAGACTTGGAAAGAGACATCCCTAACACCCCACTGGGAAGGTCCCTATGTTGTCCTGTTTACCACAGAAACAGCCATCCCAACTGCTGAAAAAGGCTGGACACATGCCAGTCGAGCGAAAGGACCCATCCCTGCAGACACCCCTTGGGAGGTGACCAGTCGCCCTGGAGATCTACGGCCAACCCTTCGGAAGGCACAGGAACCTGCGCCAGCTGGGAACGGGAATGACTGAATTAGGGGACAGAGAACTACACCGATTGAGACTCTTGGTAAGAAAACCCCTACAGGAACTGGAACAGGAGTTCAAGTGCCCTCTGCTGTGGAAAACCTGGAATGAACTGACACTTGCTCTTTCAGTAGTGGCTGAAGTGAGGCGAGAATTACTCAATTAGACCGAGTGTCTTAAATGTCGGGAATCTTCTTGTCAGGCGTGGGTAAAAATCTTTTGCGGGGGCTGTAAAGACAAATGGTGGATTCTCCAGTCACATTTGGTGGGGAGAGCATGGTGTCTTACTCGTGATTGGGATTGGAGAAGAGCAAATCCATTAAGAGCCTTAAGAGAATTTAGAAGGATCCCTGGAGAGTGGGAGATCCCTGACAGAGAAGCAGCGTCACTAGTTGAAAATCTAGAACAGAGAAGAGATTGGGCCCTGGCATGGGAATTCCAACACCAATTGCATAGGATCACACGCCAAAACCAGACAGTCATATTAACTACCTTGTGTAAGAAGGGAATCCACGTTCCTCTGGGGTGGCAAGTGAGGCCTGGCGAGTGGAATAGCACGATTCGCCACTATTCCCAAGTCTATAAACAACAAAAACATAGAGAACGTAGGGAAGAATGACGTAATTCTAGGAAGACAGGAGAAAGGGAATAAAAGCCAGAGGGTGGACCCTAAGTAGATGTGGGACTCAGGCTCTGTAAAGCTCACTTGGGACGGCAGAGAGTCCATCATAAAATCAAAGAAATCCTTTGCCAGAGACCCTTTGCCTGGAGGCCTGACAGCCTGCCCTTAGGAGTGGGGGCAGGAGTTAAGGAGATAGCCCAAATAATGCACCCCCCGAAGACTACCCCTGCTGCTGAGAAGATAATGATCCCTGCAGAGCGACGCACCCGGGCTGGCAGGCGAGGCAGAGAGGTGAGGAGTAGTGGGGGAGAGCAACGGAGCACAGGAACAGGAACGGAGCACAGGAAAGCCCCAGGTAAGAGAGATATGATTACAAAAGGAGAAAGAAATTTGTTGCTAGGACCCTGCCCTGCTTGGCAAGCTACCTTAATTATTATAACCCTGAGCCTCCCGGCTGCCTGGGGAAACCCTCATCAGCCTTACAAAGAGAACAGGATCCCCCTAAATAAATGGACCCTGATCCCTGACTGGTCTCAGGCCTTTTTGCAAACTACCGGATCCATGGGGAATGCCACAGGTTTAAGTTTACTAACATTAGTACTGCATGACAGTCTGCCGTACGCTAGACACGAATGGAAGAAGCGGAAAACCTGGCAGCTTCAAGGAGTAGTGGGAGAACAAATTAATATTGGATGTCGAATGGTTAATGGGTCTGACTATACTAACGCAATTGCAATCAGTGTTTCCATGGGTCAGGAGGATAAACAAATAGCAGATTGTGCATACCCAATCACACGAGACTGCTGGCAAAACTTCACATTAACTCACACTGCAGAGGTAGTCTGTCTCTGGTCGAAAGATACACAGGGCCTTTCTTTTAAATTTATAATAGATACTAAAACACACTCTACCACTGCTGAACCTCACAATATCACCACTCCACCCGCACCACCAGTCATACTCACCCCAAAAATTTTCAAAATTGGACCTTATATAATCAGGAAAACTGGTCAACAACAAATATTCAATCCAGCATGGTCTCTCAAACAGGTCGAACTGCTGATGCAGACCAATGTTTCAGACATCCAGCCAGCTTGTTCTCCGTTCTTGCAAACATCCTTTGAAGGCTGGACCATTTGGCTCCGGAAACGCAGCTCTTTTAAAACAAGGAAACCTAGAGATGTGACCGGTGTTCTAGGTACAGGATTGGGAATTCTGAATAGCATTGATTCGCAAGTACTAATGAACAAATTGGCTGCTACGACTAGAGATCTGTCCAAATTACAGCAAGCACTGAAGTCATCTCTGTTAGCCTTGGGGACACACCAGTGGATGCTGTCAAACATTTTGCCAAATTGGGAAAGAGTAAATGTGAACGATCACAAATTGGTGATTGATGCTCTTAGTGCTGCACAAAATAATGTTTCCTTAGCCCTCAGCTGTATCCAGACACAATTGTGGATGCAGTCAGTTTCTGCCTCGATTATAAGAGAGGGCGAGGAAGGCACTTTCCCCACAGAAATTCGGAAAATAATCTGGGACAATGCCACTGATTTTGAAAGAGAATTCCAATCCTGGTGGAAACTGGTGAATTTTACCTATAATGCTATTTCAAATACAGCTACTGCTTTTGTCTTGACCATACACAATGCCTCTGTACATCTAGTTTTTCCTGTTATTGCATTAGGAATAAACCATGACGGAGCTGTTCTCTATCCTATAGAACATAGGGGATGGCCCCATCAGTTTGATGACAAATGGCAAACTGTTGATTTGGAATCTTGTATTATCCGAGAACAACTGGGGTTCATCTGTGAAGGCAATGTAATTATAGCTCAAGATATCTGTTTAGACACGGAGCAAAACATCTGTCATTTTGAGATTCGTCCTAACGAGACTTCTAAAACAGTTCTTATATACATAGGCAATGGATGTGCGTGTCTTAGAACTATTTGTGATTCTGTGCTTGTAGATAATATTGTGGTGGATACAAAGAATCACTCAAACTTCTGTGCTTGTAACTTCACTAAGATTACAGGGTGTGATATTACTCATGAAAGCTAAAGTCACCTCTCACCACCTATTCCAATCCAACTACACACTGCTTCACAAGCTAATGCCCACCCCGATTGGGATGAACTTCACTCTAGTGAGACAACTGATGGTCCATCAAGACCTGATCCAAATCCTCAAGAAAATCAAGGAAAGTGGACAGAAAACCCTAGTGCCTGTTCATCATGATGCAGGAAAAATACACCGGGTTATAGAGAGGGTAAAGCAAGATGGCGAGCACAGGTGGTGGGATACCCTGTTCAGGTGGTCTCCTACTACCACAGGTGTCCTAAACAGTATATGACATCCCATTGTTGTTCTTTTGATTCTGACTGTGCTTGGTTTTATTTTGTCAGCAGTTCTATTCGTTATGAATTGGAATATGATGAACAAGTTAAGGAAATTAGCATCTATAATTAGTGCACATAGCTTAACTGATGAGGCAACTCATTTAACGCTTGCTAGGAAGGAACTAAAAAGATTTAATGAACAAAATTGGTAAAAAAAAAATCCGGGGGATTGTAATAAGTAGCAATACGTTTGTTCATTAATTAAATCAATAACTAAATAATTATACAATAAAAGCAATAACTAAATAGCTAAGGGTGTCAGAGTGTTACAGGAGAAGGTTCTGTGGGAAAAGGCTTTGATTTTACTGGAGGAAGTTTCTCCTAACCTGTCACTGCCTTTCTCCATGAACAGCTCCCAATGGCCAGAGGCAGCAAATGTCCAACAGCAGCTCCATCAGCCTCTTCCTCCTGCTGGCATTGGCAGAGCCGGGGCAGCTGCAGCTCCAGCACTTCTGCCTCTTGCTGGGCATCTCCCTGGCTGCCCTCCTGGGCAACGGCCTCATCATCAGCGCCGTAGCCTGCGGCCACCACCTGCACACGCCCATGTTCTTCTTCCTGCTCAGCCTGGCCCTCACTGACCTGGGCTCCATCTGCACCACTGTGCCCAGAGCCATGCACAATTCCCTCTGGGACACCAGCACCATCTCCTACACTGGATGTGCTGCACAGGTCTTTTTCTTTTTGTTCTTTATCACAGCAGAGCTTTCATTCCTGACCCTCACGTGCTCCAACTGCTACGTGTCCATCTGCAAAGCCCTGCACCATGGGACCCTGCTGGGCAGCAGAGCTTGTGCCCACATGGCAGCAGCTGCCTGGGCCAGGGGCTTTCTCACTGCTCTGCTGCACATGGCCAATACATTTTCCCTGCCCCTGTGCCATGGCAATGCCCTGGGCCAGTTCTTCTGTGAAATCCCCCAGATCCTCAAGCTCTCCTGCTCACACTCTTACCTCAGGGAGCTTGGGCTTCTTGCTGTAAGTGTCTGTGTAGTCTCTAGCTGCTTTGTGTTCATGGTTTTCTCCTATGTGCAGATCTTCAGGGCTGTGCTGAGGATCCCCTCTGAGCAGGGACAGCACAAAGCCTTTGCCACCTGCCTCCCTCACCTGGCCGTGCTCTGCCTGTTTGTCAGCACTGCCACATTTGCCTACCTGAAGCCCCGCTCCATCTCTTCCTCATCCCTGGATCTGGCCCTGTCAGTTCTGTACTCAGTGGTGCCTCCAGACCTGAACGCCCTCATCTACAGCCTGAGGAACCAGGAGCTCAAGGCTTCCATGTGGGCACTGATGACTGGATGCTTTCAGAAACATTAAACTGCTGGCCGGTTTCTGCCAATCACTTGTAATAAAAGTAATCTTCAATACTTCTTGTTAGTTTCATTTTGGAGGTTCTTTATCTTTGTTTTAATTTTTAAATATTGTCTACAAAGTGATGTCATTGTTTGTGCCATTTCTCATTTTGTTTCCCTTCGCCTTTACTGTGACCCACAGCCTGTGTCTATGAGAAGCTGTGCTCTCAGTGGCTTTAAATGAACTAAAGGATCTTCCAGCAGAGTTTTCCCTGGATATCCCCCTTTTGTTGCCTTCTCTGGAGCTGCAGCAGCAATGTCTGTGTGCAGAGCTGGGGCAGATCAGTGCTGGCCCAGCAGCTGTGCCCAGCAGCAGCAGCAGCAGCACTTGGTGTTGCCAGTGCTGCTGCCATGGCCCTGCCCCGCTGCCCTGGTGGCCCTGGTGTTGCTGCAGGGCCTGAGTGCTCTCGGGGCCGGGCACAGCCCTGGGGGTGGCAGTGCCGGGGCTGCAGCAGGGACAGGCCATGGGCACTGCTGGGGCAGCGCTGACGCCTCAGGCCAGGCCCTGGGGGCTCCAGGCTCCTTGCCCAGGCTCTCTCAAGAACACGGCCAGGCCAATGCTCAGCACAGAAACCCCCGTGAGCAGCCCCAGGCTGGCCGTGGCCAGGCTGGGGGCAAACAGCATGGCTGGTGCTCTGCAAGGGCCCTGGGGCAGATGGGAAGGAGCAGCAGAGCAGGGGCTGATCCATCCCCAGTGCGCTGCACAGCCCAGGGCAGCGTCCCAGAGCGTCCTCATGCAGCTGCCAACAACATCCCCCCTCTGCAGCCCTGGCCTCTCCCCCAGCTCACACAGCTGCCCCATCCTTGCAGGCACAGACACGGCAGCACTGCCTCAGCAGCCCCTGCTTGCATTGCACACAGCAGGGCCAGCACCCCCATGCTGTTGCTGTGGGGACATGAACCTGAGGGAGCACAAATGCCATCAGCCCCTGGGGCCAGCAAGGGCTGAGGAATGGCAGGGAAACCACCCAGGTTTGTCCTGGCCTCTGCAGGCAGCCAGAAGGTTTGTTCCCATCAGCTGGGAGTTTCCTGTGCCACTGCAGACGCTGTTGCTCAGAGCCAGGGCTGCCTGGCAGCCACCCCCAAACTGCCCTGAGCATTTCCTTGACTTCACCTTTGCTTTCTTTCGTCTTCCTGATACAAATTTCTTCCTCTTGCCCACCCCTGCTCCCTCCCCTGCAAACAGCCCATCCCTGGTTGCCTTTCCTTCTCTGGCCCCACTCCCCATTGCAGTTCCTGGCTTGGCACCATGGGAACATCCCTTGGGCAGCAGGATCATCCTACAAGTGCTGCAGGAATTGTCTGCAGGCTCCTGCAGTGCCTGCTGCTGCTCCCTTGCCAGAGGCACCCCAGGCCAGGGGGGCACATCTGGGCTGCTGTGTCTGCCTCTGGGGCTCCCTGTTCTGGGCAATGAGGAGGAGCTGCAGAGGCTCTGCAGGACTGACAGGATGGGCTTTGGGGCTGGCAGGAGAAGCTGAGGGACCTGGGCTGCTGGAGCTCCTCAAGAGGAGGCCCAGGGCTCATCCTGCAACTGCTCCAAGGGTGCTTTCAGAGAATCACAGAATCAGCAAGGGTGCAACAGGCCATGGAGATCATCAAGTCCAACCTGTGCCCTGACACCACCTTGTCTCCCCTGGGCCTCCTCTTCTCCAGGATAAACAACCCCAGCTCCCTCAGCTGCTCCTCACAGCTCTTGTGCTCCAGACCCCTCCCCAGCCTTGTTGCCCTTCTCTGGACACACTCCAGCCCCTCCATGGCCTTCCTAAACTGGGGGCCAGGAACTGGACACAGCACTCGAGGTGCTGCCCAAGCAGTGCTGAGCACAGGGGAAGAATCCCTGCCCTGCTCCTGCTGGCCACACCATTCCTGATCCAGGCCAGGAGCCATTGGCCTTCTTGGCCACCTGGGCACACTGCTGGCTCATGTCCAGCCTGCTGTCCACCAGTCCCTGCAGGTCCCTTTCTGCCTGGCTGCTGTCCAGCCCCTCTGGCACCTTGTTGAGGGAGAAAAGGGAAGGGAGGGGAACGGGTCCAGATCCAATCCTTCCGGAAATGTGGTGTTTGCTGGCATTGCCAGTTCCCAGATCTTGATATTTCCCTATTCTAGCACAGCCCAAGTCCAGCAATTTGCTGGCACAGAAAGCCAAAACCAGGCAAATACCTGGTACCTACAGCAACCCAATCTCGTGTTTGCTGACACTGCCAGTGCCCATATCCAGAATTTTTCAGATGCCTGCACAGCACAATTCCAGCAATATACTGGCACAGAAAGATCACATTTGGCAATTTCCTGGTGCCTGCACATTCCCCACCCAGATCTGGTGTGTGCTGGCACCGCCAGTGCCCACATCTGGCAATGTCCTGGTGCCAGCACAACCCAAATGCAGCAATTGTCTGGCAAAGAAAGCCAAAACCAGGCTCCACCCAGATTGGTGTGTTGGGGTTGGTTAAAAGAAGAAGGAGACCTTGGCTTAAGGCCATGGGAAAACCCTCTTTAGTTGGGGTCAGCAGGAGCTCCCGCCCATAATCCTCTTGTTCAGTTATGCAGATTGTTACTAGAAAGTTCTGAGTTCTCTTTGCTACCGTTGGTTACATTTTACTGCAAAAATTGTAATATTCATAATCCTTCCTTCCTCTTGGATCCTTCCCTCAGATCCCACCTTAACCCCTCCCCATATATAAATGTATAAATATCCCTGCTGGACCCTGGACCCAGGCTTTTTTCTGCTTTGCTCTGTGTACTGTGCACACCATCCTGTTTCTTGTGTTTGCCTTCATTAAAGTTCTGTTTCCAGACAAGCAGATGAAAGCAGTCTCTGTCTGTAAAGTGGCCAGAGCTGGTTCTCAGGGAAACCACTGGCCAATGGTCCGGACGAGGACCAGAAGGTTTCACTGGTGTTTGCTGGCACCGCCAGTGCCCAGAGCTGGAAATTTCCCTATTCTGACACAGCCCAAGGGCAGCAATTTGCTGGCACAGAAATCCAAAACCCGGCCACTTTCTGCTACAGGCTCTGGCACTGCCCACATCTTGTGCTTGCAGTGCCCGTACCCAGATTTGGAAATTTCCCGGTGCCAGCAGAGCCCAAATCCGGCAGATTTCTGTCGCTGCCAATGACACCACCCAGATCTGGTGTTTGCTGGCAGCGCCAGCGCCCAGATCTGAAAACTTCCTGGTGCCGGCACAGCCCAAGTCCAGTGATTTGCTGGCACAGAAAGCCAAAAGTGTGAAATTTCCAGGTTCTGGCTCCAGCACCATCCAGATCTGGTGTTTGCTGGGACCACCAGTGCCCAGATTTGGAAATTTCCCGGTGCCTTCACAGCCCAGGTCCAGCAATTTGGTTTTAGCTAGCTTAGGCAGAGAAGTTCCTGGGACTGGGACTTTCCTTTTTCTTGGAACTGTTGAAACCTGCTCTGGACTGAAAACCCAGAAAAACACCTGCAGCTCACACCTGTGGCCCACCGAGGTCTGGGACGCTGCATTCCAGCACCAGAGGGACTTAGAAGAGACCGAGTGAGCCAACTACAACCCACAAAAAGGACTTTCTGAATTTGCCATCTCTTCAGCACTGTCAGAGGTTTCATTTAATATTATTCATTTTTCATGCTTGTGAATACTTTACTTGATAAATAAACAGGGTTTCTTTTCACTTTTCTCCAGAGAAGACTTTTTCTGAACTAGTAGGGGGAGAGGCCACTGGAACTTGATTTCTAGACGTACCCCTTTTGGAGGCTTCCTCCCAAAATTTGCCCTAAAGCAGCACAAACAGTCACAATGGAAACTTCACCAGTGGCACAACACCCCAGCCCACCAGGAAAAGAAAGGACATGTAAAGTTCTCCAAACATTTGTCCTGCGTCGCTGCAAAAGTCCTGCTGCAGACACTGTGCAGTGTGGAAAGCCAAGAGAAGCTGCAGCTGGTGGCAAATCTTGGGACAGAAGCTTGACCTTGTTCTCCAGGAGAGATTCTTGGGAAGAGCAGACAGGAGAAGATTCCTGGAAAACTGAAACACCTTTCCAGAAGAGAAATGAAAATGAAAGAAACAATCCAAGATGTTTTCCTCTATTTATTTCTATGCTCCCCTTTTCCATGTTGCACTACTTCTCCATCCCAGTAATTCCAGATGCACTGTACTGCTAAGATCAGTGGCTTAGTGATTTTTAGACACTCTAAAATACCATGAGCCACACGCAGTTTTCCTTCCCCTGTTTTTACTGGAAGGCAACACTGGAGATGTAAGTGCAGTGCTGGGCTCAGGTAGGAATCCTAGCCCAAGGGAAGGTGTCCCGCCAGTGTTTGCCCCTCAGCCAGGCCAATGCAGAGCAGGAAGCGAGGGGATTGCTGTGCCAGTGTGCAGGAGTCAGGGCTCTGCACCTGGGCTCAAGGCTGCAAAGTTGCCGTGTTTGGACAGACTCAGGGGCTGTGCCCGGGGCGCGCGGGGCTCGAACGTGGGGCTCGTGGGGCGAGCGGGGAACGGACACGGGGACGAACGGCCCCGGTGCTTCAGTTGCAGCGGCGGCAGCGGCGGCAGCAGCAGCGGCGGACACAGCGGCAGAAGCAGCAAAGAAAATAATCTATAAGGATCTTTCTCTTTCTCTCTTTCTTTCTCTGTCTCTCTTTCTTGGTCTTTCTCTCTTTCTGTCTCTGAGTCTCCCGCCGTCGGGCACCCTTCTCCCGGGGTCCCTTGCCCGGCGTCCCTCTCCTCTCCCCGCCTCCCTCTCGTGTCCCCGCCTCCCTCTCCCCCTGCCGGGCCGGGCCATGCCCCCGGCCCGCCCCCGGCCCCGGGCGGGGCTGCCCCGTGCCCGGCCCCGCCCGTCCCGCCGCGGTCTCGCCTCCGCCCGGCTCTGGCCCTACTGGCGGTGGCGCTGCTGGGCGGGCATCAGTGCCGTGTGCGGGGGCGGCATCGCCGCCCTTCGCCTCCGCCTGGCCCGAGCCCGGCCCCGGCCCCGAGGCAGGCTCCAGCCCCGAGCCCGGCCCCGGCCCCGGCCCCTCCCGGGGCCCGCGGAGGACACAGGCGGCGCGGCCGCTGCCGCCGCCTCCGCTGCGGCTTTCCCGGCCCGAGCTCCGCCGCTCGGCAGCGCGGCCGCCGGCCCCGAGCCTCCCGTGCCGCGTTGCGAGGAGCGAAGGCCTGGGCATGGCCGGCCCGGGGCGGCTGAGGGGCGCTCGGGGGCCGTTGCTGGCCCCGGGCCGAGCGCTGACAGCCGCGTCCCGCCCGCAGGGACGGCGCACGAGGCCCTGCAGGAGCGCTACCGCCTGGGTTCGCTGCTGGGGCGCGGAGGATTCGGCAGCGTCTTCGCGGCCACGCGGCTCTCGGACGGCGCCCCGGTGAGCGGCGGGGCCGGCGGCGGGCGCAGGAGGAGGGGGCGGAGGAGGAGGAGGAGGAGGATGGGGCTGGGCAGGGCGGGCGGCGAGCTGAGGCCACTGCTGTCCTTGGCTTGCAGGTGGCCATCAAGAGGGTGCCACGGAACCGCGTCCGGCACTGGGGCGAGCTGGTGAGTGAGCGGGGCCAGCGGCAGCAGCCGGGGCTGCCGGGCGGGGATGAGCCGAGGCTCGGCACGGTGGAAGCCGCCAGGACGCCTCGAGGGGGAGCGGGCGTGGGCGCAGCGCAGGGCGCAGAGCATCCCGGGCTGGCTCAGGGCTTCCCCAGGCCTGGCACGGCATCGGCCCCACTGAGGGCATCGTGCTCCTCCCGCAGCCCGACGGCAGCAGGGCCCCGCTGGAGATCGTGCTGCTTGCCAAGGTGTCCACTGGCTTCCCCGGCGTGGTGCAGCTCCTGGAGTGGTTCGAGCTGCCCAAGCACATTGTGATGGTGATGGAGCGGCCAGAGCGGTGTCAGGACCTGCATCGTGTCATTCGGGCACGGCGGTTCGTGCCCGAGGAGGTGGCGCGGGAGCTGTTCCGCCAGGTGCTGGAGGCCGTGTGGCACTGCACCAGCTGCGGGGTCCTGCACAGGGACATAAAGCCAGAGAACATCGTGCTTGACCTGGCCACCGGGCAGGCCAAACTGATTGACTTTGGCTGTGGCACCTACCTGCAAGAGACAGCCTACACCCACTTTGCAGGTGAGCCCACGTAAGGGTGTACTCCTGGTGCCGGGATCTCATGGCCCAACATCTCCCAGCCCAAGCTAGCTGTGGCAGCGGGGATTCTCCCTTTTGCTGCCAGTCAGGGGACTGAGTCTTCAGCTGAGTTGCTTTAGAGCGGGACTGGGTGTGGAGCCATCTTCCAGCCCTGCTGGCAGCCTTTGCCAGCCACTCTGCCCAGGACTGGGGCTGGGCTGGGGCAGCCAGCCCGACCAAAATCCTCGTGGGTGGGGGTAGCAGAGAGGGGGATGGAATCTGTTCCCCAGCCAGTTTGGTGTGCAGGCGAGAGGAAGGGCTTGCACTGCTCCACTCGCCCTGTTTGCCTTGGCTTCCTAATATTTTTGGGGCAATGCAGACAGGGAGGATAAGAGCATGTTTTCCCCAGCCCAGAGAGGGTTTTTCCTTTGCATGTCATGGTCAGGCTTAGCCGGGGCTTCCCCTGCCCTCTTCTGACACCAGTGGCTTCTTTTCCAAGCCTTAGTTTGTGCACAAGTCCCAGGTGCTGGCGAGAGGGCAGTGGTCACCCTGTGTGCCACTGATGCAGCCCCCGCAGGCCCAGGGATGCTGGGGCCAGGCTCTGGGAGCAGCAGCATCCCCCTGCTGAACTCCATCTGTATTCCATAGGAACACCATCCTACAGCCCCCCGGAATGGAACGACTTTGGCTGGTACCATGGCGAGGCAGCAACGATCTGGTCCCTGGGCATCCTGCTGCACCAGATGGTCTGCGGGGAGCACCCTTTCAGGAGGGGCCGGAACCTCAGCTGGGGCCAGCTCCCGCTGCCACAAGGGCTCTCTCAAGGTGGATCCTCTTCTCTGGGCACGGGGGGAATCCCAGTGCTGGGAGCCAGCAGCGGGCTCGTGAGCATCCCGCTCTGGCAGCTGCTGAGGAGGTGGCACATGTCCTGCTCTCCTCCAAAACAGGGAATTGATGGGAAAGTTTAGGCCCAGCCCTGAGCGCATCCAGCAAGGCCTGGGCATGGCAATAGTGGGTCAAAACAGACAGGAGCCTTCTCTGGCTGACCGGCAGGTTCTGCTTTCTCTGCCCAGAGTGCAAAGATCTGATCAGGTGGTGTTTATCCGTGAACTCCTTGGAAAGACCCACATTAGAAGACCTGTTCTGTGATCCTTGGGTGCAGGATATTCCTCGGCCCTAGAAGAAGGGAGAGAGCCACAGGCACACTTTGATCCAGGGCCCTGGTAAGTTGCAGCTCCACACATGCCTTGGCAATCAGAAGCAAAGGAACCCAGACCTTTTTGTGCTGCCTGTGTCACTGCATGGGGATCATGGGATGGGCACACGCAGCCCTTGTGCTGCAGCTGAGCTGCTCTGCCCAGCACTGGTGGCTGCCATCCAAGCTGGTTTTGCTTGTGCTGGTTTCCTGACAGCTGGGGCCCTGGGCAGAGCCCTGAGAGCCTGGTCTCCCCCCAGGGAAGGAGCAGGAGCCCCTGGAGAAGCTGTACCGGGTGGGGATGCTGCTGCTGCTGCTGCTGCTGCTGCTGCTGCTGCTGCTGCTGCTGGAAACAGCCAGGATGACATCAAGGATGAGAAGCTCTTCCTCAGCCTGGCCACTGGAGGCTGAAGGTGATGGACTTTGATTCTGGCACTTTCTTCAAAGCCAAACTCCACAGGGAATTTGCAGATGAGTCCCCACCCGGGGAAATGCTGCCAGATTTGGGCATGGCCCAGCCTGGTTGGGAAGCAAAGGTTCCCCCTCTGCTGGGGCAGATGCAACTCATCCTTCAGTCGCTGCCCAGCTGCTTTTGGCAGGGCTGGGGCATGGGCTGGGCTGGGTACAAATGGGAGTGGGCTCCTGGCCCTGCCAACAGCCCCCAGCAGCCACCGTGGCCTGGGCTGGGGCTGGGGCTGGGGCAGCCAGCCCGACACAAGCAAAGCCCCATGCTGGGAGCAGAGGTGGGACTCCAGAAGCTGTGCAGGGGCTGCTTTGCTCTGCAGGCAAGGAAGGGCTGGGCTGCTGCACTGCCCTTGTTTGCTTTGGGATCACCGTGATTTTGGGGGGCAGTGCTGGGTGGAAGTGAGAAAGTGTGGGCTTCCCTCAGCCATGGCTGGGTTTTTCCCTACCATGTAGGAGTTGGGCCTTCCTCAAGGCCCTGACAGAGATAAGATTTTTTCCCGTTTTTCTTGTTTTCCCTTTTTGTCTGTAATCTCTTTTCAAGAATGTGTTGTTTGTTTTTCCAGAGGAAGCGTTCCAGGTGGTCCAGTGCAGATGGGGAAGTGCTTGGGAGCAGCTGTGGCGTGGATGGGCGGTGGCCTTGGAGAAGGCTGAGGACGTGGTTTGGGAGCAGCTTTTCTTGCAGCCGTGGCTGGCGTGAGGTGGGTCCCTGTGTGCTTGGCAGGGTGGGATCAGAGCTTTTGGGAGATGGCAGCGAGCACAGGAGCATCCTGCTTTGGGCAGCTGCTGAGGGCTGGATGTGCCTTGGCTGGCTGCAGGCTGGGCACATGTCCTGCCCTCCTGCTCTGCTGCCAAAGGCAGCAGGGATGGGCAGCTCTGGGCACAGCTCTGGGCACAGCCAGCATGGCCTGGGCACCGCAGGCCTTGGCACAAGGGCACAGGAGCCCTCAGCTGAGGGGCACTTTCTGCTTTCTCTCCTTGCAGCCGGGCTCTGCGGCTGCTGAGGCTGCTCTGGGCTCTGCCAGGGCTCTGCTGGGCTCAGCCCTGGGCCCAGCTGGGCTGGCTCTGCCCTCACATTGCTCTGACAGCTTTGCATCAGACGAGCCCATTGCGAGCACAGCGCCTGAGCTTTCTGCTTTGGTAGCTGAGTGAGACTCTGCTGCAGGCCCAGAGATTGCAGCTGGGGACACACATCCAATTGGCAAGAACCCAAACTCTCCACAGTCCCAGCTGAACGCCTGGATCTGCACAGGGTGTTTGTCTGTCCCATTCTTCCTTCTTGATTGGCTGGAATTGTGCAATTGCACTTTCTTCCTCCTCTAGAAGTGCCTGAGTGGGCCAAAGCTGGCGAGTGGGCCGTGTTCCTGAGGCAGTGCAGTCTGGAGCTGATGGATGGAGAATTGCCCTTCTGCACTGCCAAACCAGAGCAAAAAGCCCTAAGTGGCACTTTGTGTCTCTAAGAAATCCCTGAGAGTTTCAAAGGGAATGTGCAGCTCATTCCCAGGCTGAGAAGGAAGGGCATCTTCTAAAGGATTTGGGCTTTGACAGAGTTTCCATTCCCAGTCCTGCTTGGAGCGGGAAGGGCACAAAGCAATTTCCTCTTGCTTTGAGCACAATTTCAAATGGCAGTGTTGGAAACAAAGCCCAAAATCTTTTCAAAGGCTGCTGAGGTCAGTAAGATCCACGCCATCAGCACATTTACAATGTAAATAACTGAGTTCCCCTTTAAAAAAGATCATTTACCTCTTATTGCAAAGTTTCAGAAGTTTTTCACTAACACTTGGGTTTTGTTTTCATCTTTCACATTTTATATAGTTTTTTTTCTTTTTCCTTTTTTTCCTTTAAATAGAAAACATGTCCTACAAAAGGAGTGTCCTTTGCTCCTGGTTCCTGTGTGGAGCAGCTCCCTTGCTGCTGGCTGAGCTGCTCAGGCAGAGCCCGGCAGCTCCTGGCCCTGCAGGGCTGAGGCTTTTCCCCGTTGCTGGGCACAGACTGATGGAGCAGCACTGCTGAACACGGGCACACACAGAGGGCCCAGCAGCAGCTGCCTTTGGCCACCTGAGGCTCCAAGGCCCAACCTCTGAGCAGCCAGGGCTGGAAGAGACTGGCAGCATCTGATCCCTGACTCTGGGCCAGGGCTGCACAAATGACCCCACAGCAGCAGCAGCAGCAGCAGCAGCAGCAGCAGATGGAGCTGACTTTCAGCACAGCCCCTGCCCCTGTTCCCTCCCGTGTGCAGCGGTGTCACAGCAGCCTGAGGCACCTGGGAGCCCCCAGTGCCAGCAGGGACTTGAGATGGCAGCCCTGGGCTCCTGGAGGCTGTGCAAGGAACGGAGCTGGGCACTCCCTGTCCATGGGGAGCTTGCAGATGGAAAAGGCTGCTGTGCCCAGGCAGCTCCAGGGGCACAGAAAGGAGGCTCTGGAGCACTGGATCTGTGCCAGTGCCACAGTCCTGGGCAGCAGCCAGCCAGCCCTGGGGGAACAGAGGGCACAGCAAGAGGGACAGAAGCAGGCAAGGGCAGAGACTGGGAAGAGCCAGGCCCGCGAGCAGGAACAGCTGCTCCATTGCACTCCTGGAGAAAGCTCTTGGCTGCTTCAAAGCGCTGAAAGGCGTGAAGGGCAGAGAGGAGGCCACAGCAAACAATGCTCCTGTTTGCACAGCCTCCCCTCTGCGTGTCCCAGAAGGAATTGGATGGACTGGATTCGTCTCTCCGAGTGGTCTTGTTCAGCATGAGCAGCTCAGCACCAGGAGCTGAAGGAGCTGAAGCCTCAGGCCACAGGAGCTGGGCAAGAGGGAACTTCTGGAGCAAAGTAATGCTGCTGAAATAGCCCCAGCTGAATGCAGCGGATATCATCATGGAATCACAGAATCCTTTCTGTTGGAAAAGCCCTCTGAGCTCACCCAGTGCAGCCGCTCAGCCAGCAGTGCCAAGCCCAGCACTAAAGCACGTCCCTGAAGTGCCAAGGCCTGGACAGCAGCCCTGAGTGAGGCCTGGACAGCAGGCCCTGAGCCCAAGGTGGCCTCTGGAGGAACCTTCCAAGCAAAGGTTATCTTTGTATCTGCTCCCTGCTGAGATATGCATGGTCATTAGCACTGTGATAGATGTAGCCATTCCTTAGTGAAACATGGATGGACCTTTGTGTATTTAGAAGCCAGAGAAGGCCATGAAATCTGACATCTGGCCTTGTGTGGGGCTGAAGGATCAAAGTCAGCTGCCTTGGCTCCTCCTTGAGGCCTGGCCAGGCTTTGGGAGGGAGCCAAGGGGAGGATGAAAGCAGATGTTGGCACACTAGCAGTGCTGTCAGTTTGTTCATGCAGCACTGTCAGTGCTGGGCCCTCTCCCAGCGGGCCTGGAGCCTCAGCTGGGGCTGGAGGCACCTGCAGGAATTGCCAGTGCCCAGGAGTGGCTCTGCAGCCCTTGGCTGTGACAGCTTCCCCAGCTGCTGTGTGCATCTGGGGGATGGCAAAGGCTGAGGGGAAATGCTGCTGCATCTTTCCTAATCACTGCAGGCAATCTTTGGTGGGGATGATTGGGTGCATTGCTGAGCTGCTCCTTTTGTGATTCTTTGCTGCTCTGAACTGCAGGAAATGACACTGATTCCTTCAGCTGGAGTCTGTGTCTTTGGTGCTGACTTTGGCCACTGGTCAAACCAAACTGGCCCAGTCTGGCCAGATCCCAACCAAATGTCACTTGTTCAATGTCAATGTGAGGCATCAGTGCCATCAGAAATTCCCAGATGGGAAGCCCTTCCCTGGAGTTCCCTGGCTCTGGAGGGGGCTGAGGTGGGAGCCCCGTGGGAGCAGTGGGGCAGTCGGGGAAAAGAAGCTGCAGCCCTGGATGTCTTCAAATGCATCCAAAAACTGCACATGGAAAAGGAAAAGGACTTGTGGGTTTGGGCAGACAAAGATGAATTTGTTAAGAGTCCAATGGAAACAGCACCTTCAGAAGGAACAATTATTGTTGGAATGCTCCCACATGGAGCAAGAGAAGAAGGTTTTAATCTTGAGCTCAGCTGCATTTGTGCCAGTGAAATATCAATATACTAAATAACTATATGTATTTATTGTATAATAAGACCTCAATATATATATATTTGTACATTTATATATATATACATTGTATATATATGTCTGTATCTATCTGTCTATATGTATATTAATATGTATATCTACGTATGAAATAATAATAATGTGAAATAGTGCTGACAATACTAATTTGGTAGCTTTGGCTGCTCAAGAATGTAACTCTAAATACCCTACAGAACAGGATTGGCCAGGACCCTCATGTCAGTGGTCAACTTTGTGAGATTGTAGACAATGTAAAAAGGAGGAAGGGAGGAAATTGGCTATTTCCCCAGGGTTTGGTGATACTGTGATGCAGAGGGCTTTGTCTGTTGCTGTGAAAAATACAGGGATGAAGCCTGCAGGGTTTTTCATGTCCCAGACTATGCACAAGCTGCAGGATTGGTTGAACGGGTGAAGGGGTTGTTAAAAGAGCAGTTGAAAAAATGAGGAGATGGGAACCTTTGCCCATGGAGAACCCATCTCCCAGATGTGCTCCATGCCCTGAACAATGGCCCACGGGGGAAATGGAAACCCCCTGGCTGTGCACGGCTGCCCCCAATTTGCAAATCCAACCATGGGCAGTGAGACTTGGACTGCCTGGGAAATTGTTCTGGCTGTGATGGCCCCTGGCAGGGCCAGCCCAGAGGCTGCAGGGCTGGGCCTTCATGCATTGGAATTCATGAGGAGAAATTCAAAGCAAATGAGAGCCATCAGTACTGAAACAGGAATTCAGATTCCTCCAGGACACTTTGCTTTGGTAACTGCTCCCTTGGAGCTTGGCCTTGCAAAGTGTTCATGTCATGGCAAGAGGAATTGATGCAGAATACCCAGGAGAAATTATAGTAGTTCTGTGAAACAATAGTGACCAGGATTGGATTATTCAACACCATGACAGGGTAGCACAATTATTGATATTGCAATTTTAGGAACGATTGTGAAAAAAGGAGCTCCAGCTCCAATCACCACCGTTTGTGGAGATAAAGGGTTTGGATGCAGCAGTCCTAATAATGGAGCCAGAGTGTGGGTCCGGAGGCCAAATGGCCCTCCCGCGGCAGCTGAAGGAGCAGCTCCTGGGAAAGACAACTCTGAGTCCTGAAAGCTGGGCAGGAACAATGGGAATGTGTCCCTGCAGCCAAGGATTGTGTGTGAGAACAAGTAGATGTGACAGGATATTGTTTTACACATGCTGCCAGACCAAATCTCCCTGTTTGCCCCAAGGGCCCCTTTGGCAAATGCTCTGATCCACGGGGCTCCATGGGAAGGCTGCTGTGACACTGAGGGACTTGCACAGGAATTGCATCCAGGAGCCTGGGAGCCCCTCAGGGACTGGGACCCGGCCCCTTCCAGCCAGAGGGGAAAGGGCCCCCCAAGCCTTGTTAGCCCCAGACAACATGGTAAAGCTGAACAGCAAAGGGCCTGGGGCATTATTCTGGAATTAAAAAGGCGCCAGCTCCATGGACAACAGAATTCTTGTTCCTAACTCCAAGGAGATTGAGAAAAAAGAAGGAAGAACAGTGTCACTGAAGTACTACTGATGTCTGTAAGGTGTACCTTGATAGTCAGCCAGAATCTTTGTCTGCCACAAACACCTCTAGTGTTTGACCAAGGGGTTAGTCATCAAAATGTAATGATGAGTTCTGATGGATTGCTGAGCTTATCCTTTTGTAATTCTTTGCTAATGATGATGTGCTTTGCTGAGCTTATCCTTTTGTAATTCTTTGCAGCTGTGCATGATATAAATGCCACAATTCCTTCAGTTGGTGTCTGTGTCTTTGGTAGTGACCCTGCCCACTGGTGAAACAGGGCCCCCTCTTGCCTAAGTGTTCCCTGGGAAGGCAAAAAGCCTCCCTCCAAAATTGCCCCCTTGCTCCTTGTTCCCCCCCTTCATAGCCTGAGCATGATGTGCTCTGGTCTGGGCTGTGCCCGGGGTCAGCTGGGGTCACCTGTCCTGGCTGTGTCCCCTGCCAAGCTCCCCCGCAGCCCCAGCCCCTCCCCAGCGTGGCTGGACGAGGGGCAGGACAGGCCTTGGCTGTGCTGCAGCTCAGCAAGAACAAAACCATCTCTGCGTGCTCAGCGCTGTGCTCAGCACCCGGCCCAGCAGTGTCTCAGTGCCAGGGGCTGTGCCCTCAGTGCCTGCCAGGGCTTTCCATGGCAACTGCCAGGCCAGGTGCCCCAGGTGTCCCCCCCAGTGCCGGTTGCCATGGAAACAGTGCCCAGCCCTGCCCCTTTCTGTCTGGCTGACCTGGCCTTTGGCCCTGGCAGTGCCCTTGGCTGCTGGTTCCTGGTGCCTGAGCGGCCAGCGCGGCACAGGGCAGGTGGCCATGGCACAGCCCCCAGCAAGGGATCCCCTCTGGCTCTGGGCACTGACACCAGCCCTGAGCAAGGGGCCCAGGGCAGCTTTCCATGCCCACCAACCATCACAACGGCTCCGGGCATTGCTTGTCATGGCACCAAACCAAGGAACGGGTCCCCGTGGCCGTTGCCATGGCACCTGCTGGCACCAACCAGTGTCACTGCAATTGTACCTGGAACAGCCCTGGCACCGCTTTGTCGTCAGGGTTGCCATGGCAGCCCAGGGCAGCAGCAGCTCTGCAGGCAAGGGGCCATGGAACCTGGCTGCAGAAATGGCTCCTGGGGCTGCTTTCCAAGGAAACCTGAACTGATGGCGGTTGCCATGGCACCCAAACCCAGCACTGGGGTCCCTGCAGTGTCCATTGCAACAGCCCCTTGCAATGGCCCGCTGCCTGTTGGGATGATGATCCACCCTCACAGCTGGCCCAGGGCAGGGCTGGAGTGCTCTTGGTGCCACCTTGGGCTTGGCACACACTTGAGGAGGATGTCTGTTTGCAATGGGGAAACTCAGGAGTTTTAGATGGCTTCAAAACTCAAAGAAGGAAAATCCCTCTTTGCCTGAGTGCAGCCACTTCTCCAGGCAAAGCAGCTCCCAGGTGAGTGAGGAGAGACACCATGGGCTTGGGGAATGTGGAGCAAGGTTGTCCACACTGGCTCAGAGCTCAAGGCACAGCTTCTCTGAGCAGGCCAGACCTCCTTAGGACAGTCCCTGCATCAATATCAGTCACTGAATGCTGCAGTCACCTCTTGTGTAATAAGAAAAGCAATAAAAGACACCCTTTAAAATAGGAATACATATTTCCTAGAAGCTCTTTGAGCTATTTCTCCATAACTGTCAAAGGAAACCCTCCTAATGAACTGCACAGGAGCAGAGGGAAATCAAGGCAGAGCCATGGTTTGTCAGGACTTGCTTGATCCTCATGAGCCTCACTGTGCATTTGGAGCTGAGCCCTTGAACCTCAGGGCCTGGGAGGAGATTGCACAAACCTTGCCTGGAGTCAGAGTCAGAGGAAACACCCAAAGTGTCTCCAGGCATTCATGGCTCCCACTGAGGTCCCTGTCCAACACAGGCTCCTCATGGACTCCTTGGAGGAGAGAATTGGTGGCCAGGATGGCACAAAAACCTCTCAGACACTCAGTGTGGAAAGGAAAATCCAAAGTACCTTCAACACCTTGAGTGTCTCAGAGCATGAATGAGCCCCACTGAGTGTCAGTACAAAGCTCTCCAGGGACTCATTAACGCAGATAATTGGGGCCATGATTGCACAAAGCTCTCCCAGGGTCTGGATCCAAAGGGAAACACCAAGTACCTTAAAAGAACTGAAGTACCTTGAAGCATTCATGAGCCCCACTGAGTGGTGTTACTGACAGAGCCTCTGCAGGGACTAATTACAGCAGGTAATTGGAGGCCATGATTGCACAAAGCTCTCAGAGACTGCAAGGCCAAAGCCAAACCCCAAGTCCTTTGAAAAAGCTGCAGCCCCTGCAGGGAGCATTCAGGAGCCGCCAGGGCCATTGCTGAGCAAGGCTCCCCAGGGACTCCTTGCAGCAGATCCTTGAGGCCCCTGGGATGTGGGCTAGGGGGGGGATGCAGAGGGCAGGACAAGGGGCTGGCAGTGCCCAGCCTGGCTGGGGCTGGGCCAGGAGGCCCCAGGGCCTCAGCACAAGGTGTCTCCTCCCAGCCCTTGCTGGCACAGACCCTGCTGTGCCCCAGGGCACCAAGCCTTGGCTTCTCTTTGTCCCCAGCTGCCATCAGTGCCTCCAGTTCTCTGCTCTGCCTGGGGCCTGGGGACACTTTCTCTGTCGTGTCCCTCAGTGGGAGCCACTACAAGTCCCAGAAACTTTGGAGTTGGATTCTGCCTTGGAGTTCTGCAGAGGCTTCTTCAGCTCCCTCTCAGGGCCTGATGTTCAGGGCCTGAGCACAAAGGCCCAGAGGCTCCTAAAGTCCTTGTGCTGTGTCTGTGCTGCTGAGCTGGGCCGGGCTCCTGGCCCAGAGGCAGCTCCTGGCAAGGGCAGCAGAGCTGCAGAGAGACAGCTCTGGGCAGGAGCAGCTCCTGTGCACAGCCCAGCAGGGCTGGGGCACTGCCTGCAGCCAGCCCGGGCACAGCACAGAGGCACAGAGAGCTTCAAGCAGGCAGGGCTGGGAAGGGGCTGGGAAGTGCCTGGGGCACAATCACTGCCAGCCCTTGGCACAGCAACCTCTGGCTGCAGGACAATGCAGCTGCAGCTCCTGCACTGATCTCCTAAAGCTGCAACATCCCAATGCCTGCAGACTCTGGCAGTGCATCTCTGAGCATTTCTGCTGCAGGGGAGCTGAAATGCTCATGAAGCTCTCACATGCTGAGCAGTCTCAGAATATTTCCAAGACAAGGATTTTGATTGAAATTAGGCAATTTCCTAAGCCTTTGTCTTCAGATTCCTACTACTGGAGAGTGGCAGGGAGGGGGGATAATTATTAAAGGACGATTATGAATTATTAGTTATGAATTTTGGCAAGTGGTGCCTGAGATCACCAAACTGTTCCTTCTAGTGACCAGCAGGTTCACAGGAGATCCCTAATGTGCCTTCAGCCACTGTGCCCATGGACAGCAGCAGCAGCAGCTTTGCTGGAGCCATCAGGCTCAGTCTGAGCTGTCCTTTCTGCAAGCTGCAAAGAGAAGCTGCCCCCAGGCAGTGCCCTGCAAACAGGCAGGGTTCTGTCAGGCCAAGGAGAGTGCACAGAGCTTTGGGCTCTGTGAGTGCTGGCACAGAGAGATCAGGCACAGGGAAACCCCTGCAGGAGGAAAATCTCCAGGAAGCAGAGAGAGGATCAGGGAAGGAGAGAAAACAGAACCCAGCAATGCTGTGGCAGGGAGAGTTGAGAGATGTGCACAGGATCCCCTGCAGTGCAGCCCCTGCCTCTGAACAAGCCCCCTCCCTCCTGTGCCCCAGCCAAGCCTCTGCCCTCAGGCCCGGGGCTCCAAGGTGTGCAGCCCCTCCTGTGCAGGCAGAGCTGCAGCAGAGCCGTGGGGCAGCTCTGCAGCCCCGGGCCCAGTTCCCTCTGCAGAGCACAGGGCTGGGAGCAGCTGCCCGGCCCTGGGGGCTCTGGAGGGGCACAGCTGGCTCAGGGTGACGCTGTCCCCAGGGCCCGGCTCTGGGCAATGCTGTCAGGGCAGCCAGGGAAGGAGCTGCATCTCCCTTCAGCCAATGCCAGCAGAAGGACACTTGCACGTCCCTCTGACATTTCAGTCCAGCCTGGGAGCTTCACCCCAGCGTGCAAACCTGTCCTGGAGCATCTCTGAGTGATAAGATCCATGGGCAAAGGCAGAGGTGTTGTGACACTGAAAATGCTGCTGGGTTGGTGGAATGAGCAACGTGAGTCCTTGGCTACACAGGTGGAGCTGGGCTCTGCTGGATCCATCTGCTCTCACAGTACCTGGGCGTTTGTAAGAGAAACATGGGAGTGTGAACATCCTCCAGCTGAGAAAAGTGAAAGCCCAGAGGAACTGCAAACAGAATGAAGTGACAGATCATCTGCCCCCAGCCTCCACTCATTATCTTGCCTCTGGGAAATCACTCTGTTCTACCAGAGGGCAGCAGAAATGCTCAGGGTTTCTGATATCCAAGAGTACCAGGAAGTCCATGGAAGGAGCTTAAAAAGAAAACATCAGAACTCTGAAACACAAGAGCATGTCCGTGTGTGTTGCAAAGGAGGGTGTGTGGGAAGTGGCTTTGATTTTGGTTACAGGTATCTCCTCTAACCCTTCACTGTCCTTTTCTCCATTAACAGGTGCCCATGTGCAGCCACAGCAAATGTCCAACAGCAGCTGCATCAGCCACTTCCTCCTGCTGGCATTGGCAGACACACAGCAGCTGCAGCTCCTGCACTTCTGCCTCTTGCTGGGCATCTCCCTGGCTGCCCTCCTGGGCAACGGCCTCATCATCAGCGCCGTAGCCTGCGGCCACCACCTGCACACGCCCATGTTCTTCTTCCTGCTCAGCCTGGCCCTCCCTGACCTGGGCTCCATCTGCACCACTGTGCCCAGAGCCATGCACAATTCCCTCTGGGACACCAGCACCATCTCCTACACTGGATGTGCTGCACAGGTCTTTTTCTTTTTGTTCTTTATCACAGCAGAGCTTTCATTCCTGACCCTCACGTGCTCCAACTGCTACGTGTCCATCTGCAAAGCCCTGCACCACGGGACCCTGCTGGGCAGCAGAGCTTGTGCCCACATGGCAGCAGCTGCCTGGGCCTGGGGCTTTCTCACTGCTCTGCTGCACATGGCCAATACATTTTCCCTGCCCCTGTGCCATGGCAATGCCCTGGGCCAGTTCTTCTGTGAAATCCCCCAGATCCTCAAATTTCCAACCCCAGGGAACTTGGGCTTCTTGCTGTTGGTGCCTGTTTATCATTTGGCTGTTCTGTGTTCATTGTTGTTTTCTCCTATGTGCAGACCTTCAGGCCGTGCTGAGCATCCCCTCAGAGCAGGGACAGCACAAAGCCTTTTCCACCTGCCTCCCTCCCCTGGCTGTACCTCTGTTTATCAGTACTGCAGTGTTTGCCTGTTGTTGCAGGCTCCCAGCCAGGTCATAATTAGCATTGTCTCCATGATTGCAGAAGGCTGATCCATGGCTTTATTCTACTATATTATATCATATCCTACTGTACTTATTAAGGAACTCCTCCCCTTACAGACAGTGCGATACAGCTTTGCCCTAATTGCTCAATCCCTGCAAACACCGTGCAGTGGCCAGGCAGAGCTGTCAGCAAAGGAAGGGCCCAGCCAGGTGGGGCAGCCGGGGGATGCCGACAGCCTGCAGGGACAGAGGCGCAGGGCAGGGACACCGTGGGACAGCCTGGGCTGCACAGGGCACAGGGATGGGCAGCAGCTGCAAGACAGCCCTGCCAGAGCCAGCTTGGGCAGCACTTTGGCCATGGCTGCTGGGCCTGGGGCCAGGAGGGGACAAGTGACCCTTGCAGGCCTGGGGCCTCATTGCCTCCTTGTCCCTGCTCAGCAGCCTGGCAGGGGCCGCCCCACGCTCCTGGCCCTGGCATTGCACATCCCCACATGCCAGTGCCCATCCCGGGAAGAGCCCTGAGCAAGGAGGGAGGGACAGGATCTGCCTGGCCAGGCCCTGGGGCTCAGGCCTTGGCCCTTTTCATTCCTGAAACACATCCAGGTGTGCTCAGCACATGAGACACCTTTGCCTTGCTTGTGCCCACCTGGCATCACTGCCTGCAGTGTTCTGCTCTAGCTGGAACCTGGGGACACTTCTCAGTTGTGTCGCTGGCAGGGATCTCTTCAAAGTACAAGAAACTTCAGTGTTTCAATAGAACTGAGTTCTTGAGGGTTTTGTGACATCACTGAGGGGATGGTGACATCACAGAACGGGCTGTGACATCACAGAGCTGGCTGTGACACCACAGAGCAGCATATGAGACCATAGAGCAGAGTCTGCCATCACAGAGGGTGGCTCATGGGCATCCGAGAGTGGGCTGTGACATCACCTGTTGGCTGGATATCATCATAAAGCAGGCTGTGACATCACAGGGTGACTTTGTGACATCAGTCTTCTGTGACGTCACAGCACTGCTGTATGACATCACAAGGTGACATAGAGTTGGCTCTGTGACATCACGGGGGCAGTGTGACATCACAGGTTGCTGTGTGACATCACAGGGGCTGTGTGACGTCACAGGGGCTGTGTGAGGTCCCTGGGGAGGTCACTCTGCCCCGGCCCCCTCACAGTTCCCCCCAGAGCAGTCCAACCCTGCTCGTGCACAGTGGGGTCCCCTGTCCCCCCGGGTCCCCCTGCCCCCAGCCCCACAGCCTCCCCCGGAGGATGTTCCACGAGATCGACCCCAGAGCCTGACACGGGGATGGGGGGCCGGGGCCCTGGGGGTGGCACAGGGGGACAGGGACCCCCTGGCAGCGTCCCCGTGTCCCCCAGGGCCAGAGCCTGGGCCAGGGCTCCTTCACCTTGCTACCAACGAGGCCTTGAGAGCGCTGAAAAAATCCCCAGCAAGGGAGCAGCGAAAACCAGATTTAATCTTAAGGGACAGCAGCACAAAGTTCCTTGGCAAGAGTCACTCTGCTCCTGACTGGGCACTTCAGGCACACCAGGGAAACAAAGCAACAACAAAACCAAACAGAATCCAGGCAATCAAACCAGAAATTAACCGAGAACTGTCCTTCTGTGTGTGTGTGTGAGAAAAGGACAGAGAGGACAGGGATAAAAGGAATACAGCCTAAAAGTTTAACAGAGCTCAAACTTAACCTATACTGATACTTTCAACTTCACAAATTTGCAAAAGAGCAGAGTGTAACAGCATTTAACATAACTTAAACCTATGACTTTGCAAATTTAACAGAGGAATAACACCTTACAATATTTAACTTAGCTGATAACTTATATTGAAGGTAACAACTTAGCAACTAAGAACAACTCTTAGCAGCAGTTAATTTCACTTAGACCTTGTGATTTAAACTTCCCTACAGGACTGACTGACTCAGCTATCCAAGGCACTCCAACCCCTAAGGGAGCAGCATTTCTGCCACATTTCCCCAGCACAGGCACTCCTGTGTGCACACAGACACAAAGAGTCAGTGCAAGGCACCTGGGAGCAATTCCCCTGAGGGCAGGGAATGCTCACTGCTGATGCTTTGGCATCTCCCCAGCGGGCAAAGGGTTGAGCCTGGAGGAGTGGGGGGATCGGCCCAGGCTCTGTGCTTCTTCAGGATCCCCGAGTGCAGCAAACGGGAGAGTTCCCGGCTGGGAGAGACCCCGCTCAGAGGGAGTCGCTGGCCCAGGAGAGCTCCAAGGGCTCCTTTTGGAGCGCTGTTTGCAGGGCCCCAAGAGAGGGGCTTCAGTCCCAGCAATGGCTCATCCTCGCCGCACTGGGCACCAACAGTTTTCTTTGGCAGGGTGAGAACAGGGATCTTGTGCCAAGAGGGAACAAAACCAGTTCCCAGGGCTGCTGCTAAAGGAACCAGGAGCTGGTTGGGCAGCAGCAGTGCCTGGAGCAGACAGTGTTTGGGATGAGCTGCAGAGGAGCTGAGCCCAGGGGCTGTTGGCCAAGGCCGAGGCCCAAGGAGCATTTTTCAGCTGGCAGGGCGGCCTGAGAAGGGCAGGGGGGAATGCACCAGCACAGGGCCATGGAACCAAGGGACCATTGTGTCACTGTGGGGCCCAGTGACACCAAGGCACCATTGTGACATTGCTGGGCCTCATGGAACCAAGGGGACCGTACTGACATTGTGTGGCTCCATGGAATTTAGGGATCATTGTGACACAGAGAGGCCTCATGGAACCAAGGGTCCATTGTGACACCAGGGGGCCTCATGGCACCATGGAGACCATTATGACACTTTGGGGTGTCATGGAACCAAGGGGCCATTGTGACACTGCAAGACTCCATGGAACCAAAGGTTCATTGTGACATTGCAAGGCCTCATGGAACCATGCAAAGTCAATTAAGACTCTTTACAGCCTCATGGAACCAAGGAGCCATTTTGACACTGAGAGGCACCATGGAATCACGGAGACCATTGTGACACTGAGAGGCACCATGGAATCATGGAGACCATTGTGACACTGGGGGTCCCCACAGAACCAAGAGGACCATTGTGATATTGTGGGGCCTCGTGAAACCAAGAGGCCTTTGTGACACTGCAGGGCTGCATGCAACCAAAGGTCCATTGTGACACTGCAGGGCCTCATTTCATCAGTGCTCCATTGTGACACTGGGCAACCAAAGGAGACCATTGTGACACTGCAGGGCTGCATGGAACCAAAGCTCCAGGGTGTCACAGAGTGGCCTCCTGTCATCAATGGTCCATTGTGACACTGTGGAGCCAGAGGAGACCATTGTGACACAGCAAAGCCCCAGGGTCCAAAGGTCCATTGTGACATTGCAGGGCTCATGGAACAGAGGAGTCACGCGACATTGTGGGGCCTGGGGAACCACGGAGACCATTGTGACACTGCAAGGCCTCATGGAATCCTTGGGACCATTGTGACACTGCGGGGCCTTATGACACCTGGGGGCCACTGTGACATTGTGGGACCCCATCGAACCTGGGGGCCAGTGTGACACTGCAGGTCTTCTTGTAATCAAGGGGCCACTGTGACACTGCTGGAACCCATGGAATCAAGTCACCATTATGACACTGCAGGGCCCCATGGATCCAAGGCACCATTGTGACACTGTGGAGCCCCATAAAACCAAGGGAACAAAGAACAGCTCTGGCTGGTTTGGCCTCCCATGGGCTGCCTGACTGGTCCAAGGGACCTTTGCATGTAGAGGGTTACTTCTCATCTGCTGCTGAAACACTGGGGCTCTGTGCTTTCCTTCCCAATGGAAAAGAACTGTCCTTCTGCTTCAGGCACCCATGGCCAGTATTGGGATTTCACCTCCAAATTTCCTTCAGTCCAGGGATTGTTCCCATAGGAATATTGCCAGGACAAATCTGGCTGGCAGTGGTTTCACAATGGTCACCTCGCATCTGTCTCCAAAACACTTGGGGAGGCTCCATGCTTCACTTCCATGGGAAAGAACTGTCCTGCTTCTCCAGGTGCCCATGGCCGAGATTGGGTTTCCACCTCCAAAAATCCCTAAATCCAAAATCTGCTATTACTGACAAGTCTGTCTGGCCTTGGCCTACTGACACTCTCACCTGCCTTCCAAACCTTGGAATTCTGTGCTTTCCTTCTTATGGAAAAGAACTGTCCTTCTCAGCCAGATGCCCATGGCCACAATTGGGATTTCACCTCCAACACTGCCTGTTGTGACAGACTGGAGGAGATTGTTGGCTCCAAACATTTTGTCTGTGGGGCAGGAAGGGGCAGGTCGGGCCTTGCCCTGCCCTGTAAGCCCAGCCCTGCCCTGCCCTGTGACCCCAATGCCCCCAGGGGCCTCCAGTGGGTTTACGGTTTCTACCTGAACCGCGGCACACTGAACCCCCAGCACCGCCGTCCGAGCCTGGGCACTGGGGCCCTCTTGGCTCTACTCAGTGCTGCTGCTGTACTTGGGGCACCCCAAACCCCAGTAGGGACCCGTGTCCCCCCACTCCAGGGATTGTGCGCGACTCACACTGCCCCGATCCTCCCCGCACCCAGAGCTCCGTTCGGGGTTTGCGTGCCAACTCACCAATTCCTCTGCCACCCTCAGCACACCCTGAGGGCGCCTACCGAGCCTGAAGGGGGAAGGCCGACCCCTTGCGTGCCACTCACATTTCTATTCCTCCCACGCCCGGAGGGGGGCCTACCTTATCCCCCTGGGAGGCGTCTCACTCACTCAGGCTTCTCCTGCTTCCCTCCGTTTCTGGCCGGTCCCCTCGCAGGAGTCCGGAACCGCGGTACTCGGAGGCCCACAGCTGCTTCAGGGCTCCGAGCTGCCGGGCCCCATCTCACACACACTTCTTTCGCTTGCCTCCTACTCCTGACACCGCCTTTACTTACCCATGCTCCTCCACACTCTTTGCTCCTAGGCTGCTGCCGACCGATCCAGATAGGGCCAGATATCCCGCAGGCCCTCAGTCCTCTTTGGGTGTGGCCTGTCCTGGACCAGTCCCCCAGACTGTTATGAATGGCCCGTGAGCAGCTCTTTAGTGATTTCAGCTTTACTGGAAACAGTCTAGGCAGGGGACCCATGGGGTGTGCGCACACCACCGCTCCTCCCCAGACGGCGTGGAGGAGGAGGAGGTCAGCTCCGTCCTCCAGCAGAGCTGGGTCTTCTTTCCTCACGACAGTCTCTGAGTAGACGCCTGTTGGTTTCAGGTTCATAATCTTTATACTGCTCTTGGCCCACTCTGGTTAGGTTGATGAAGGCTAAAAGTTCTGACCAGGATCTTTGATATTGTCTTAAGTTCTCTTTGTTTAGAGGTGGTATTTTGATTCTTTATTTGCATGGTGGTTGGTTGTTCTAGGGGTTTTTGTTATGTAATCCTTTTCTGCTTAGTCTTATGGGAGTTTCATATTTGCTGATTAGGTGATGTAATCATCTTCTTTATGGTCTTGGGTGATTTGACATTTTAGATGAGAGTGGGAGCAGCGGGGGGAATACCCAACAGTAAGGGGATTTACATAATTTTAGGACCTTTAAAAAAACAATTAAAACTAACACCGGCACTTTACATAACTATAAAACATTAAACAAACAATCTGTACCTATCATTGGAATTTTCTATTAACTCCTTTAACAATGTATTCTCTACAACACTCTGGGAGGTTGTGGAACCAAGGGGATCATTGTGGCACTGTTGGGGCCCATGGAACCAAGGGGCCAGTGTGGAAACAAGAGGCCATTGTGAGCCTGTGGGGTGTAACAGCCCAGAACACTGAAATGCTGCAGGTAACCAAAGGCTCCTTTACTTGAGTTTGGTGCACAGCAGGAACACCAGCCAGATATTCTCAAGAGGTCAACATGACACAAAATTTTACTTGCAAAGTACAAAAACACAAGAAACTTTGGAAGAGGATTTAATGCAACATCCAATTACACAGAAAACACTTATCATAGCAGTAACTTCATTAACTTAGCTCATTTAACCTAGAAATCATTGAACACGTAAGCTGCTGAGGTGCCCAAAAAATGTTGCATATAAAGAGCATTAGAAGGAGAAGAAAGAGAGAGAGACAGAAAGACAGAAGCTCTATAGAAAGACACGCATATGACTATCACTTCCTAGGGTTCCAGTGTGGGTGAGACACAAACCCCAGGAGAAGGCAGAGTCCATACCAGGGGCTGACCTTGTGCTCCGTGTTTTTAAGCCCCCGGGCCTTTGTGGGCCTGCCCCCAGGTGGGATTTCTGATGGCTCAGGCAATCAGGGCTGGGTTAGCACTGTCCCCACTGTGTGACTGATTGACAGCTCATCCCACGGTGTCTCAGGACATTGATCTCACCCAGCCTCTGACAGTGACCATGGTGACACCGCGGAACCTCATGGAACCATGGGTCGGTTGTGACCAGGTGGGTCCAAGGACACCACGGTGACACTGGGGAACCTCATGGGAACAAGTGGCCATTGTGACGCTGTGGATCCCCATGGAACCAAGGGAACATGGAACAGGCTGATGCCTTCAGTTTTAGCTGTCATATCTCCAGATTCTGTACTGCATTAGTCTGTAACTCTGGACTTCATACAGAGTGTTAGCAAGTTCTCTTCACAGTGTAGTCAGACAAAACAATCCTTTTCCAGCCCCAGAACCAGATGCTGTTGCAGCTTCAGGCCCCAAAAGGGCAAACAACAGCAAATTGAGGACAGCAAACTGGGAGGATGGGACTGCATCACCTGAGGCTGGAATTGGACATTTAACCCCAATATTTAAATGGACCAAACCTTATAAAAGTGTGAAAACTCCTGACCAGTCATCCATTTTGAGTCTAGCCTTGGCTGGGCTCTTGTCCTGCTCAAGGGGAATCCTTTGAAGGCCTTGTAATAAATCCCTACTTTATTCCTTTAACTCTGCCCAGCCTCTGTTCCAGGGAGCCTCTCCAGGCATCAAGCTGATCAGTGCCTGGAGAGCAAAGGATTGCTCAGGAAGTCTCCCTCACCCTTGGACAGTCCCATCTGACCAGGGCAAAAATCCAGTGGGGAGGAGAACATTATCTTGGGCCCTGGAAGGTGTGTTCTGCCTTTGCTTTGCATTTCCTTTCCTACGACATTTGTGACGTCCACTTTTAGGAACTGAGGCTCATGGAGTTGCCACCAAATCTCTCATGGGGCTCCTCAGAGTGCACAAAGCCCAAAGGACCTGCACCTCAACCAGAATTATCTTCAAGAATTAATTTTGTCAGGAGTGGGATTAATGAAAAAGATTTCAATGAGCAATTACCTAAAATGATTTTTTCCCCTATTTTCAAGATTTTCTCTCCTTAATTTTCTTTTCATAAGAAGCAATATAACATTATTTTCTAATTGATATTGAAGCAGGGTGTTCCCTAAGGAAGTCTTGATTGGTAGGAAAGGTCTTCCTTGAGGTCAGGCACTGCCTCTATGGATAAAACTTTGCTTCTCACATTTCCAATACTGCCATTTCTCTGCTGGGCCTCCGGGCACCTGCATCCCTTTTCACCTTCTAGAATACAATGATCTGCGTCTCAGCTGCTTTTATTTTTTAGGACCGGAATGATGTTTTCTGTGGTGGTGAAACAGCAGCCAAAGGCCGACAAACTGAATCCGGACCTGAGATGACAGAAGCCATGAGAAAGCTGACAACTCTTTGTGAGAACAGAGTTGTGCAGCAGTGAAAAACAACTTGTTTTTCCTGAGAAAGAGCTCTAGGACTGTGATAAACACTAGCCACCCACATAAACTGTTTTTTCACTCTTTGATAGAAAAATGAAAACTATCTCTCACAAACAACTTTTCCTGCACTTACACACCAGGGGTTTGAGTGACCAATCAATCACCTGTGAGTAAACCATCTCCAAACACATTCTGCACATCAGCCCAACACAGGAGAAGCAAATGAGATAAGCATTGTTTTCCTTTTCCTCTGAGGCTTCTTAGCTTCCCAGGAGAAAAATCCTGGGCGGAGGGATTTTTTCAGAGAATGTGAATGCCCCAGTGTTAGAGATGAGTAATGAGATGGTTGGCTCTCCCAGTTAAAGGGTGAACATGATCAGTATGTTAAGAGAAGTTGTACAGATGTAGAGTTCTGTTACTGCAATGTGTCCCCCCCACCCAGCATTGTTATCCCGGGATGATCTTGGTAGTGCGGGCATTTGGGGAGGGGCAGATTGTTCCTAAGAGGCACGGCTTAGCAACAGCTGAGCTCCAATCCAGTTCCAGGAAAGCAGTCTGCACCAATGGACAGCGACCAAGAGTCAAGAGACAGCCTTTGGGAGGAGCTAGGGCTGCCTGTTGCAACAGCAAGGATATAAAAGGGAGAGCAGCCATTGTGTGGATGAGCCAGCCCCGTGGTTACCAGCCACAAAGTGGGGGAGGCTCCCAGCACTGTCACTTTTTCCTTATTTAGTCCTTTTGTTGGAAGTTTGGTTAAGCTTTTAATAGACCTTTCAAAATTTTGAGACATGAACAGTCATTTCTCACAGGGAGAAAAAGTTTTAAAAGAAAGCTTTTTTTTTAATTTATCATTTTCTTTAAAACCCAGGCCATGCCGACTTCTCTCACAGTGAACCACAGCCTTTCTCCACCTGCACAGCCCCCCCTCCACTCAACCCACTCCCCCTGGACTCTGCACAACTCCCAACACACCATTTGTCTGGGGGAAAGCACAGACTGTGTCAAGGCAGCAGAGCCCAGACCTGGCCTGACTTCCCCAGACCACTGGAAAGGAGGAAATCCAGACCCACGGACACACACACAGACACAGAGCAAAGCTTTGCTCAAAGGGTTTATTGACTATTGATTGATTATTCTTCAGGGGAAATGGCCCAGGGCTCAAAGGGTTCAGGGGGTTCCTGCAGGGATGATCATCTCCTCATGCCACTGGAGAGGAAAAAGGACACTGGTCCTTGCCAGCCTAAAAGACAAAGCCCAGAAGGTGACCTCTGGAGCCCACTGGGCCATGGCTGGGCTTTGTCCCCAGCCCTGTCCCTGCAGGCACGGCTCACCTAGGCATCCAGAGAGGCAGCCAGGCGCTTCTGCCGCAGGAGAGCCCGCAGCTCTTCAGCCACAGGGGGCTGGGGACAAAGGCAGCGTTAGAGACACACTGGGGGCACTGGGGTGCACTGGGAGGCAGGGGAGAGCAGGGGGGCCTTGGGGAAGGGGCTGTGGGAGCAATGGGGTGCAGGAGCTGCTGTGCTGCTGCCCAGAAGCACTGGGCTCCTGGCCAAGAGGCACAGCTGGGGCAGGGGCTGCATGGGACATGGGGAAGTGGGCACCTGTTCCCAGGCAGCCACTCAGAGCTAATTGGGGTAACAGAGGTGCCCTGAGAGGAGGAGGGGTGTTGGTGCCCTGCCAGCCTCTCTGACAAGCCCTGTTTACCCAGGCCCTGAGGCACCAGGAGCACATTCAGACATCTTGGGCTTCCAGGAAGGAAAATCCACAGTGAAGTGGTTCCTGAGAGCTGTCCATGGCTGTGATTCCTGTTGGACATTCCAGGGCATTAGTGAAGGGTTCTGCACATCTTTTTCCCCAGGGACATTGTGCATCCATCAGTGAAGTGTTATGGCCCAGCTGGGAAAACATTTCAGGCCACTGCCTTGATTGTTTGCTCTGGAACTCACCCAAGGAGGTGCAGGGCCCCGGAAGATTTTTCTGTGGAGTGCCCCAGGGCTGAGAGACCAGAGGGTCCCTGTGGGGGATCCTTGACCAGATGGACAAGAGCTGCGATGTCATTGGGTTGCTAAGGACACCTTGGAATGGAATTGAGGACGTGTCCGCAGGGTTCTAATTGCAGAATAATGGCCAAGGAGAGATCCAGACCTCCTTGGAGATCAGTGCCAGTCAGGGGGGTGGTGCTGGACAGCCACTGACCACGTGCCAACAGCCCGGGCAGAAGGAGCTGGACGTGCCCAGAGGCTCCCAGTGTGGGCAGATTGGCCCTGCAGCCTCAGGGACCCCATGGGAATGTCCCTGCCGCCCTCGGGGCTGTGCATGAGCTGTGCAGAATCTCTCCCTCCAGCTCTCAGCAGCATTTCAGCAATGAGCTATTTCCCCTCTTTGACTGACCGGTGCTTTTGCACAAACAATTTACATCAGGGTCCTCGGCACAGGAAAGGCTCAGACTTCATGGAGCAGCTCCAGAGGAGGCTGAGATGCTCCAAAGTGTTGGAGCACCTCTGTGACAGAGACAGGCTGGGGGAGTTGGGGTGGTTCAGCCTAGAGCAGAAAAGGCTGTGGGGAGACCCCATTGTGACCTTGCAGCACTTCAAGGAACCTCACAGGAAATGTGGGGAGAAATGTTTTAGTAGGCCTGTCTCAATTGGAGAAGGGGAAAGGGTTTTAAAGCAGAAGAGAATAAGTTCAGACTGGAGATAAGGAGGAAATATTTGATGCTGTGGCGGTGAAACCCTGGCATAGGTTTCCTGGACACCTGGTGGATGCTCCATCTTTGGAAATATTCCTGGTTGGATGGGCTCTGAGCAGCAGGATGGAGGAAAAGATGTCTCTGCTCCCACCCCACAGGAGGCCCTGTGGTGTCAGCTACCAGAGGGGTCAGTGTCTCTTGCAGGATTCAATTCCCCCAGAGAGCAGAGGAAACACACAGCAGCACAGATGGCAGGAACGTCCTCCCGTGGAGATGGGAATATTCTGGATCAACAGGCTCAGGCTGCCCAGTTTTGTGTCTTTGTAGATGGACACCAGTGTCAGAAGAGACTGAGAACCAGGAGCCCCCCCCAGTGTCTCTGAGTGCCCTTGGTTCCAGGAGGCCCCACAGAATCCCAGGGTGTGGCAGTAAGTTCCTTTGTTCTGAAACTGTGGTGTTATAAGCAAAAGTAGTTTGTTCCAGTTGTCTCCCATGCATGTTGGTTTGCCCTGGGGATGTACCTTCCCATCCCCCTGTCCATCTACCTCAAGACCTCCTGCTAATTCCAGATCCTTCCCTGCCACTCAGGGAAACCCTGCCCGCCTCCCTTGTCCATTACAGAAACCCCACCTTTCTCTCTAGAAACTTCTGGGTCCATCTTGTATCCCTCGAATACCCATTGGTGTGCTCAGTCCACTCTCCTCCCCTGTTGTTGCCCACTGGTTGCCATAATGTGTGCCCTGCCCTGTGCTCCTCCCCAGGTTTCTGCCATTGGTCCTTGTTTGTATCCTCCCCATGTTCCCTGTCCCGTACTGAAGCTGTTGTAACCCTGCATTTGCTGTCACTTGTCCCTGCACCCTCTTGGAGAGTAAAACCTGTTGGGAGCATGCAGAAGTGATCCCTCTCTTTGCTTGGCTCTGGATTCCTCATCTCGGGACAACATCAGTAGCTGCACAGAGCAGCTTGCTGCTTCTGGGAGACAAGCAGCCCTGCTTGTACCACCAGCCAAACCAGCCCCAAGGGCGGGCAGGGAGTGGCCACTCCTGGCACGGGCCAGGAGACAGGGCTGGCTGCAGACATCTGCGAGTGGCCACCGTGTCACCAGGGCCCCTTTGGCTCCAAGAGGCCCCAGAGAATCCCAGGGCCCCTTTGGCTCCATGAGGCCCCAGAGAATCCCAGGGCCCCTTTGGCTCCAAGAGGCCCCAGAGAATCCCAGGGCCCCTTTGGCTCCATGAGGCCCCACAGAATCCCAGGGCCCCTTTGGCTCCAAGAGGCCCCACAATGTCACAAGGACCCCTGGACACCACAAGGCCCTGAGGTATCCCAATGGATCCTTGGTTCCAACCGGCCGCGCTGTGTCACAAGGGCCTCTGGATTCCCTGAGACCCCCCAGTGTCACAGTGTCCCCTTGTTTCCACAAGCCACAGGGTCACAATGGTCCCTGAGCATCTTTAGGCACCAGAGTGTCACAGCATCCCCTCAGTTCCATGAACTCCACAATGTCACAATGTCCCCTTGGCTCCATTTAGTCCTGCAGTGTCACAATGGTTCCTGGGATCCATGAGGCCCTGAGGGATCACAGTGGATGGTTCCATGAAGCCCCACAGGTTGGCAGTCTCCTCTTGGTTCCATTCTACAAGAACCCAGAGTGTCACAGAGCCCCTGTGATCCCATGAGTCCCTGCAGTGTCACCATGTCCCCATGAGTCCCTGCAGTGTCACAGTGTCCCCAGGAGGCCCTTGCAGTGTCACAGAGGAGCAGCACTGGAGTGGGCACAGCACCAGGGGAGGTTTGGCAGTGTTCCCCTCTCTGTGACACCACAGCAGTGGCAGCTACAATGTTCCCCTCTCTGTGACACTACAGGTGTGGCAGTACCATGTCCCCTTCTCTGTGACACCACAAGGGTGGCAGCCCCAAAATTCCACTCTTTATGACCCCACAGCAATGGCTGCTCCAACGTTCCCTTCTCTGTCACACCAGAGCAATAGCAGCACCAACATTTCCCTCTGTGTGATACCACAGTGGTGGCAATCCTGATCTTCCCCTCTGTGTGACACCACAGTGGTGGCAATCCTGACCTTCCCCTCTGTGTGTCACTGCAGCTATGGCAGCCCTAAGTCCCTTTTCTGTGACACCACAGCAGTGACAGCCCCAACGTTGCCCTCTCTGTGACACCACAGCTGTGACACCGTAATCTCCCTCTCTGTGACACCAGAGGTGGCAGCCCCAGCGTTCCCCTCTGTCTGACACCAACACAGTGGCAAACCTAAGATTCCCTTCTCTATGAGGAAACAGTGGTGGCAGCCCCAGCGTTCCAATCTCTGTGACACTGCAGCAGTGCAGCCCCAACGTTCCCCTCTCTGTGACACCACAGCAATGGCAGCCCCAGTGTCCCACTGTCTGTGACACCACAGCATCACAACCTCAACTTTCCCTCCTTGTGACACTGCAGCTGTGGCAGCCCAGAAGTTCTCTCAGTGACACCATTGCTATGGCAGCCCCAGTGTCCCCCCCTCTGTGGCACCGCAGCAGTGGAAGCCCCAAAGTTCCCCTCTCTCTGTCACTCCAGGGGTGGCTGTCTAAAGTTCTACTCTCTATGACAGCAGCACAGTGGCAGTTGCAACATTCCCCTCTCTGTGACACCTCAACATTTGCAGCCCCAGTGTTCCCCTGTCAGTGACACCACAGTGGTTGCAACCGCAGTGTTCCCCTCTCTGTGACATGACAGCGGTGGCAAAACCAATGTTCCCTTGTCTATGACACCAAAGCGATTGCAAGCCCTGTGTTCCCCTGTCTGTGACACCACAGAGGTGGCACCCCCAGTGTTCTCCTGTCTATGACAGCATTGCAGGGCCAGCCCCAACATTCCCCTCTCTGTGACCCCTCAGCCCTGGCAGCCGCTGTGACAGCACAGCTGTGGCAGTCCCATTGTCCTGGTCTCTGTGACGGCACAGCTGTGGCAGCCGCTGTGTTCCCCTCTCTGTGACAGCACAGCTGTGGCAGTCCCATTGTCCTGGTCTCTGTGACGGCACAGCTGTGGCAGCCGCTGTGTTCCCCTCTCTGTGACACCACCGTCCTGGCATCCCCAGCGTTCCCCTCTCTGTGACAGCACAGCTGTGGCAGTCCCAGTGTTCATCTCTCTGTGACAGCACAGCTGTGGCAGTCCCAGTGTTCATCTCTCTGTGACAGCACAGCTGTGGCAGTCCCGTTGTCCTGGTCTCTGTGACACCACAGTGGTTGCTGCCCGAACGTTCCCCTCTCTGTGACAGCACAGCCCTGGCAGCAGCACTTGAACAGAAGCAGCAGCTGTGGAACAACAGGGGAGCAGGGGAGGAGCAGAGACGGAACTCTGGAAGAGCAGGAGATGAGCAGTGCTGGAGCAGTGTTGGAGCGATGTTGGACAAGCAGAGGAACTGTGCGGGAGCATCCCCAGAGCAGCAGTGGAGCAGCTTTTGAGCAGCAGTGGAGTAACCATGGAAAAGGTGGAACAGTGGTGGCACAGGAACCACAGCCATGAACAGTGGTGGCACATTGGTGGCACATTGGAGGCATTTTGGTGGCATGTTGGTGGCACGTTGGTGGCACATTGGTGGCATATTGGTGGCACGTTGGTGGCATGTTGGTGGCACATTGGAGGCACGTTGGTGGGACCGTGGTAGCACATAGGTGGCACATTGGTGGCACGTTGGTGGCATGTTGGTGGCACGTTGGTGGAACGTTAGTGGCACATTGGTGGCACATTGGTGGCACATTGGAGGCACTTTGGTAGCACGTTGCTGGCACATTGGTGGCACATTGGAGGCACGTTGGTGGCATGTTGATGCCACGTTGGTGGCACAGTGGTAGCACATAGGTGGCATATTGGTGGCATGTTGGTGGCACATTGCTGGCACATTGGTGGCACATTGGTGGCACATTGGAGGCACATTGGAGGCACGTTGGTGGCACATTGGTGGCACAGGCTCCACAGCCGTGGAGCAGCGCCGGAGATGCCGAAGCTGCGGGACACAGAGCGGCTCCGAGCGCTGTGTCCTGCAGGAGCCGGCCCCGCACACCAGAGCGATCCCGTCAGGCTGACCCAGAGCAGGGGCAGCAGAAGGAATTGCTGCTGGGCTCTGGAAGGCGCGGATGGAGAACATTTAATGGTGACCTGGGGGTTTGATCCTGCTCATTGTGGTCGCTTCTGGCGTGCCGGGACAGTCCCAGTCCATCTGAAGTCATGAACTCAGGAGATACTGAGGGCAACAGCAATCAAATTGCCTTCTTTACTGCAGGGAAACACAGCTTGGGAGAAGTTTCATGATTTCTGATTTAGGAACCAAACTGGGTCAGTTACTGGCCTGTGCTTTGTTCTAGTCCAAGGAGAAATTTCCAAAGTGCTGCGGTTTGGAGTTACAAACGAGCAACGTGCCTCATCACCTGGATATTGCACTTGGAGTACAGAGCTATTTGTGGTCGTTATGATCAAGAAAACCACTGGAATTCTTTTCCCGATTTCACTCTTTATTCCTCTCTCTGGGATGAAGCCTCCAGGACTCCCTGCAGGTCTGCTTTCCAGAATTTGCTCCTCTGGAGTTGGGATTGGACAAATGAGCAGTGGGAAGAGGGAGGAAAATGGACTGTTCAAACTGCAAACTCTGTTTTTGTAGCCTCTGGATTTCCAGTGTTTAGAAATTGTCATGTTTTCAACTATCTGCCCAAATCCCACATTTCTCACTTTTGCCCTGGCAGAAAACCTTCCTTTGGCCCCATTTAGGAACTGACCCTCAGAAACACCTCAGTGCAGATGCTTTTTGGTTGGTTTTGCTAACAGATGACAAGAAAATCAGTGCAAGGGGAGGCATGAGGGAGAGGGCAGAAACAATTCCTTTCTTTTGTCTTCCTGGTAGAAAATCTCCTGCAGAGGTTGTGCTGCAGCAGGAGACTTGGTGGGCCAAGGGCTGAGGGAAGCGATTCAGCTGAGGCAGCTGAGACATCTCCTCCCTGGTTTGCAGCCCTGGGGCTGGCAGGGGACACAGCTGCCCCCCGTGCACCCCACAGCCCCTGGAATGGGGGATTCTTCCCGCCTCTGCCAGATGCTCCTTCTCCATCCCTGGCCTGGGTGCTCCTGCTCTGAGCTCCCTGCCGTGGTCATTGCTGGCGGTGGGGAGCAGGAGGGAGGAGTTCAGCGCCAACCTGGGAGGTGCCAGTGGGGCAGAGATGTGTGGAGGTGACAGTGACAGAGCGACAGGATGTGCAGATGGACACAGGGACAAGACAACACCTCTGGGGGAAACCTCTTTGAGATTCAGAGACATTTCCTTTGGAACACACACACGGACACAGACACACAGACACAGAGTGTAGCTTTGCTGAAAGGGTTTATTTCTCATTTGAGGAAAAAGGCCCAGGGCTCACAGGGGATCAGGTGATTTCTCCAGAGGTGATCATCTCCTCATGCCACTGGAGGGGGACAGGACATGATTTTCACCAAGCGTTCCAGTGCTAAAAGACAGAGCCCAAAATGTGATGCCCTGTGTCCCCTGGACAGGAGAGGGGCCTCGTGCCCACCTCTCTTTCTAGAGGGTGAAAAGAATTGAGGTTCTGGATAAACCCAGGACAGGATTTGGCCCCTCAGATCCACAGCGTCCCCAAACCCCCTAAGCCCTGGGATGCTCCAAAACTGGCCTGAGAACCTCCCTGCCCCCAGGGGAACTGTGGGGTTCCCAGAGCTCCCCAAGTGCAAGGAAAGACTTGGGGCTGCTCTATGCAGCCACCTTGGGAAACAGATCAGTGAAAGCTCCTTTCTGTCCCTCTGCTGGCCCCAAACTCTGCCCACCCAGAACACCCCAGGGTCCCCCATGAACCTCCCAACATCACGTGGGGGTCAGGGGAGCACCAAGTGCTGCTCACCTATCCATGGAGAGCGGCAGCCAGGCGCTTCTGCCGCAGAACAGCCACCAGCTTTTCAGCCACAGGGGGCTGGGGACAAAGGCAGCATTAGAGACACACTGGGGGCACTGGGCTGCACTGGGAGGCAGGGGAGAGCAGGGGCGCCTTGGGGAAGGGGCTGTGGGAGCAATGGGGTGCAGGAGCTGCTGTGCTGCTGCCCAGAAGCACTGGGCTCCTGGCCAAGAGGCACAGCTGGGGCAGGGGCTGCGTCCTGGCTCATCCAGGGGCTCCTGGGCTGACAGGGATGGGAATGCAGCAGGGCCCTGGGCAAAGGCTTCCCTGGGGAGCAGCCCTGGGCCAGGGCATTGTCTGGGCTGTCAGGAGGGGTGCACTGGGCTCTGCTGGGACAGACTGGGATGGCCTGGGCTGTGGTGGCCAGGCAAGGGGAGGCTCTGACAGCAGCAGAACTCGTGGTACCCACCAGAGGCGTCTCCAGGACCGCGACATTGTCTAAATCCAACTGCAGAGAGACCAGGAGACCTCGCTGGTCACTGGGATGTCCCCGGTGCCAGCAAGGGATGGGGGGACACCCCTGCCCCCCAATGCCCTGAGGGGATGCCCTCCCATGCCAGCAGCCCACTCACCTCCCGCAGATCATCTTGGGTTCCTTCCAGGAGTGCCTGGAAAGGAGAACAAAGGCTGGGTCTGGACTGGACCTTGTGGGGCTGGGGGGGACACGGGTGCAGGGAGCAGGGCGCAGGCAGAGGGATGGGAATTCAGGGCCTCCAAGGAGATCTGTTTGAAGTGAGGGGAGGCCTAAAGACACTGATCTGGGGTCACTTGAGGGCCCAGGGGACAGGGCTGGGGGTGTGGAAGGAGCAGGGTGTGAGGTACAGGGGAGGAAAAAGGAATTGAGGTGTAGGGACATGGGAGGGCAAGGGAGGGACTTGGCAGGGACAGAAGAACGAGGACAGGTGGGGACAAAACCAACGGGACTGGGAGATCATTGGAGTATGGGGAGCGAGTCAGGGAATTCTATAGGAGGACCCTGCTGCAGTGGCCAGGAAGAAAGGCAAAGGATTGAGGGGGGACATGGAAGGAAAGGCCTCAGGACTGGTCAGTGGGAGGGAGTTTGGGGACCCTGAATGGGACACAGAGGAGAGACCAAAAGAGTGGGATGGGAGGCCAGAAAGGGCAGGATGTGGGGACAGCGTTTGGCTGGTGCCTCACCTTGGCCTGTGCCGGGGGCACAGCAGGATGGAGAAGAGCAGGGCCACGCTGAGCACAGCCACCTTCATCTTCCTCTGGCTCTGGGCAGCGCTGCCTGAGGCTGCAGCAGGTGAGGAGCACCTTTATCCCTGCCGGGACTCCTCCCTGCACCCTCCCTGCCAGCCCCCAGGCCAAAGCCCGGCTTGGCACAGCCCCCAGCCCTGGCCACAAGCCCAGCCCTGGCACAGAGTCCACCCCACCCCACCTGGGGCACGGATCCAGCCCCCTTGCCCGGCATCCCTCCAGCTTCCTGCACGGGGCAGCTGCCCCTGGAAGGGCCCAGGCACCTGGGGGGCCAAGGGGGGCAGGCAGGGAGCCAAAGGCACCTGGGGACCCTGTGGGGACAGCCCCCAGTCCAACACAATCCATCCTCCAACAGCCCCCAGTGCCAGATCCCCCATCTCCTGCTGCCCCTCCCCTCCCAGAGCTTTCCCTGGGGGACACCCCAGAGCTGAGCCCGGCCTCAAACCCAACATGTGGGAGAACAAGGGGAACAAGGCACATGGGATCAGGTGGCTGATTGGCATCTCAGTCACTGCAGACACTGGGCAGCACTGGGCAATGCTGAACACCTGCAGACAAGGCTGAGGCCTGGGGAATGCCTCAGGAGTGACAATTCCCACATCCACACAACCCGATAGCCCTTTCCCTGCAGATGCCAAACCCCACCAAGCTCCATGCCCACAGCACTGTCCCGAGGGGAATATGCCCTGCCCTGCCCCTCATCCTGTCACACCTGCAGCCACCGAGCCCTCCCAGAGCACCTGGGTCATGGCCCCGGCTCTGGGCCCAGGCCAGCACTGGCCTGAGCAGGATGTGCCCATCCCAGGCACATGGGGAAGTGGGCACCTGTCCCCAGGCAGCCACTCGGAGCTAATTGGGGTAACAGAGGTGCCCTGTGAGGAGGAGGAGGGGTGTTGGTGCCCTGCCAGCCTCTCTGACAAGCCCTGTTTACCCAGGCCCTGAGGCACCAGGAGCACATTCAGACATCTTGGGCTTCCAGGAAGGAAAATCCACAGTGAAGTGGTTCCTGAGAGCTGTCCATGGCTGTGATTCCTGTTTGACATTCCAGGGCATTAGTGAAGGGTTCTGCACATCTCTTTCCCCAGGGACAATGTGCATCCATCAGAGAAGCGTTATGGCCCAGCTGGGAAAACATTTCAGGCCACTGCCTTGATTGTTTGCTCTGGAACTCACCCAAGGAGGCGCAGGGCCCATGGGGGAAAATTTTCCTCAGGGGTTTTGCTGCTTTGTGCCCTTGGAGGAGAGACCAGAGTGTCCTCGTGGGGGATTCTTGACCAGATGGACAAGAGCTGTGATGTCATTGGTTTTCTGAGGTCACCTTGGAGACAAATGGTGGAAGTGTCTGCAGGACCCTCAACAGTGAATGAATGGATGAAGGAGATTCTCACTGTCCTGACCCACTATCCAGCAAAACCACAGCCAAGGGAAGAGGCCTGGTGGAATCAGGGGGGAAGGAGACCTTGTTGAGCCTGGTGCACACTGGGCACTGTGGGGTGATCCCCTGCTGGTGTCCCAGCTGTCAGTGCAATACCACTGATCTGATAAGACTGGGTCCTTAAGAAACAAAAGAAGTGTTCAAACTCAGGGGAGGAGGGGATCTGGTTGCACTTCTCTTCTCTGCCAGTTTCTCTCCCAGGGGGGACATTACATGAGAATTGGGATGCGGTAAAGGACAGGGCTGAGGGCAGCTGCTCCCTCTCTCTCTGGGCTTCGCAGGAGGACGCTGGGAGCTGCTGCCTGGGAAAAGGAATTGGTTGCTGCGGGTGGCCAGAGCAGCTTCCCCAGGCAGGCGCTGTCAGGCGCCTGCAGCACCGAAAGCGGCTCCACTTGGGGCTGCCTTGACAACTGCCCCAGCCCAGCAGACGCCTGAGCCCGGATGGTGCAATCAAAGCCTCACCAGAGGGACGAGAGGACTCCTCGCAGAGCAGATCCAGCCGGGTTTAGTAAGGGAAAATCCAAGGGCCCAGCTGCAGTGAGGGGGAAGAGGGAAACAGGAGCAAGCAGGAACACAACCTCTGCTGAAGGGAACCAGAGGCAAAGAGCCAGGAGCAGGGCTGGGGCCAGGGTATATAACTGGAGGAAGGCAGGAGGGCTCAGGGTACAAATTATCCAATGGGGAAGGGAGTCAGGGCTGGAGTTAAGGTGGGGTGACATGGGACGCACCAATGGGGGAGCAGAGTGGGAGGGGTCTCTCAGGGAAAGCCAATGGAGGAACGGGGAGTACAGAACTTTCTGGAACTGGGGGATGAGCAGCAGTCGATTGACAACAGCACATTCACATAAACAAGCAAAGAACCATGGGGAATTGCACCAGTCTCTCACCTTAACTTAAACAGTGGTGTTCTCCAATGACATCCCAGGTTCGTCTTCTCCATGCCAATGTCTCACATCTCCCCCTTTTTTATTTATTAAATAAACATTTCCCAGTCTTTTGTGAATTCTTTTCTTAAAACACATCAGTGCTGCTCAAACGATAACAACTATGAGAAGGACGCACAATAAACTTTTAAGAATGGGGGCACCCACACAGGGAGGCTCCACTGCATGAGCGTTTTGTCCATCATGTCCAGAACTTTATTTTCAGTAAGAAGAGTCTTCATTTGCTCTGGCATTTGTTTGATGGTGGCCTGGATTGATGTGCTTTTCCATGACAGGTTAAAACAACAAAGTCCTTTGAAATCTTCACAACCATGGCCATGGGAGAGCAGCAGGAAGTCGATGGCCGCTCTGTTCTGAAGGGTGGCATGTCTGGTGGTTTCCTCGTCCGCTAGAAGGTCTGATAAGGCAGCGGATGTAGCCTTGGTCTGCTTACTAAGCCAGCACTCCAGGTGAGAAAGCTCACCGAGGGCCTTCGAGCTGCAACCCATGCTACAAAGATGGAAACAGTGACCCTCTTCATCTTGCCCGAATTATAAAGTTGGCCATCACAATTTTGATTGAATTGGGAGTACGATCTTTTCTGGGGCGCCAATTGAGTTTCTTGTTTCCAATTTTTAATTTGGGTAGTGTTTGGGCTGAGGGTAGTAAGCTGGCCAAGACTGCAGGGGCCCCCTTTGATCTTCGAGGGGATCCCTGCCCACTCCCTGTCACCACAGATGAGAAACACTCCCTCGGGAAGCACTCTGGGAAACGGAGAGGACTTAGATAATGTTTTGGCAGTATAATTGCACCAGTCAACATCATTGTATCTCTTATCATTTGGTGATATATCTTTTCTCACTATCATCTGTGGTTCAGATTTCTCATGCCAATTTTGTTGGGGTGGCTTGTAGAAAAAGTTGACACAAGAAGTCGCTTTGAGGAGCCCGGTAGGTCTAGTTCTTGGAGGTCCTGTGGTGCATGGGGTAAGATCTTCATCCACTCGTCCCAGGTGTCTACCAGGGTGGGCTTCTTACCTGCACATGGATATTCATTTGGTGACAGGGGGATTCCCACCAGACATGTAGACAGCGGGTCTTTTGCAGCTCCCATGGCCGTGCAAAAGTTATCCTGCTTGAGAGATTTCCCCAGTGTGACCCATAGGTTTTCTGTTGGTTGTGGCACGACCCATCCAACCGCTGTTTGGATGCACAGGAGCACAGTGACGGTGGCAGCAGCTGTTAAGGTATTTCGGGGTGTCCTGGGATTGGCCATCTGGTCCTCCAGTGAGTCAGGTATCGACTGTTTGAGCACTGATAGAAACATGAATGGTCAAGTTAGTTGTCACTGTAACTTTCTTCGTTTTGTCCCTATGGAAGGGAGGGCGAGGGATTGGCAATTGGGGCAGGTGGAGACAATTGCCTTGGCTTGGTCTCTGGAAATCTTAAATTGACCTACTAAAGCAGGAGCATTCTGAGGGAAGAATGCATGGCTTAGACGAGCCTGTTGAAAGACATGTGGTGCAGCGGGGGAAACGTGGGTGGCACTTGCTGCCATTGCTAACAAGTCTGCTCTCCGCTTGCCCTCAGTGATGTATCTTGGCAGCTCTGTGTGCAACCGGACGTGCAGAACGTGATAAGGTTGCTCTCTGTGGGAGATGAACCAAATTAATTCAGAGAGCAAGCTGTAGAATTTTTTATTTTGGACTTCCTTGATCAGGGCATGCTCTGCCCGCTCTGCTATCCCGGTGACATATGCAGAACCTGTGACTGAATTGAAGGGTTGTTGGAATGTTCAAAATGCCCTCACAGCTGCAGCAAGTTCTGCAGTCTGGGGGGAACCTTCAACAACCTGGATATCAGACTCCTACTTCTGAGTGTCCGGGTCCCTCCAGGTGAACACTGACTGGTGAGATTTGCCTGGACCATCAGTGAACTCTGTCATAGCGTTTTTGAGTGGAGTTTTACTTTTATCTGATTTTGGGGCTAAATGCAGTGAATCTTTAAAAAGTCTGTGTTTAGGATAATGAATTGAAGTTTTTCCAGGATAGCTGTCTAATGGAATTTGCAGATGTTCATCTGTTTGTAATAGAGAATCCAGTTGTTCCAAAGTATAAGGGAGGTAAATGCACACCGGATCACAAGCTGTGAGGGTCTGGAGGTGATGTCGGCCTTTAATAATAAGTTTGGCTACAAGTTCTGGTGGGGTGGTAACTGTTTGATGTGGTTGGTGTGGCAGAAAAAGCCACTCGGTGATGATGAGTGGGGTTTTTGAAGTATCATCCCACTGAAAGAGCAGCACATGGAAGTTTGGGCACTTACCAAAAATACCGAGGCTGAGGGGAAGGGACCGGTCTGTCCGATGTGCCTGGCGGTGTTTGATGGCGCTGGCGACTCTCTCCAAAGCCTCACAGGCTTCTGGCCTTAACGAGCGTGGGGAAGCCAGGTCGCCGTCTCCTCGTAGAAGGTCGAAGAGCGGTGCCAGTTCTTCTGTGGTGAGGCCCAGGAGAGGTCGGATCCACGTGATGACGCCGCACAGCTGTTGCGTGTCTCTTAATGTCTGGGGGTGCTCGTTGATGGACAGAGTTTGAGGCACGATGGTCCTTCCTGTGATTAAAAACCCGAGGTACTTCCATGGGCTCCATAGCTGGATTTTTTCCTGAGCTATCTGAAACCCCGCGCTTTCGACAGCTGTGACAGTCTTGGAAAGTTCTGCGTCTGAGTAAGACTTGGTGGAAGCACAGATTAGTACGTCGTCCATGTAATGTAGGTGTGAGACTCTGTCTGAAGTTTCTCTCATCTGCCTCACAATCGTCATTGGGGACCACTGAAGAAAAGCCCCTTGTCTGAAGTTTCTGGCCCTGGTGGAGAAAGTTACATGCCAAGGGCTCCAAGACCTGAGCACAGCTGCTGGCATTGCTAAGCTATTGTTCACAGGTGTGTTTGCTGTATGCTACACTGAACCCAATGAAAGGAAGAAGGGGCCCCTTGCCTTTGTGCAACAATAGCCTTGGAAGTTGTCCCACCTCTCAGCCTGGCTGGACTTCTCCTGAGTTTTGGGTGGTCCCCCACAGAAGACCCCTCACTTGTCTTACAACGGCCGTGACAGACAGACTGAGATGTACAAGGCCTCTCCATCAAAGACCGAGACATGAAATCCCTATGTGAAAAGGCCCCCCCACACTCTTTCCAAGGACTGGCACTGAGACCCCTAACCTGGGGGAGGTGTGTGGGGGAGGCAAGCTAACCAAAGCAAGATGGATGTTGCAGGTGCGAGCAGTGGACCAAGAAGACAATGGCTCTCACCCACTGCAGAGAACATGGACTGTATGTACCCTTCTCTAAATACCATTTTTTCTCCCAAAAATACAATAGACTACCTTTGATTCAGTTTCAAGTTTTACCCCTTCCCCCATCAACAAAAAGAGTATAATAAGAGTTCAGATGAACTGCAACCCTGAGATCTCCCCAGACGTGACCTGGTGAACTCCATTGGCTGGACATCAAAGGACTTTGCCATTTCTACGTTTGGTAGCTCTATACCTTCCTTCCTCTTCCTCCCTCTTTTTCCCTTTTCCCCAATTCCTCCCCAATGCATTCTCTTGTGGTTATTCAATAAAGGTACATTTGTTTTGATTATCACTGCAGCCCCCTGTACCGTGTCGGTGTTTTTTGCACTCTGAGATCAACCCATGAACCATCACGAAACCCGTTCGTAAGGATGGATTGTGACACTTGCATACATACTATAGAAACCTTCTATCAAACCTTAAAAATTCTCTACAAATTCATTTCCAACATTACTGGGTCTGGCACCGCCCAGATCTGGTGTTTGCTGCCACCTCCAGTGCCCAGATCTGGAAATTCCCTTGTTCTGGCAGAGCCAAGTCCCGCAATTTTCTGGTAAAGAAAGCCAAAATCTGGCAATTACCCACTGATGGCACCGGCAATTCCAAGATCTGGTGTTTGCTGCCAGCGCCCGTACCCCAGTCTGGACATACTCGGTTCCAACACAGCCCAAGTGCAGCAGTTTTTTGGAAAAAGAAGACAAAACGCAGCAATTTCCTGGTGCCAAGACTGTCACCACTCAGACCTGGTGTTTGATGGCACTGCCCATGCCCAGATCTGAACATTTCCCTGTGCCACCACAGCCCAAGTCCAGCAATTTGCTGGCAAAGAAAGCCAAAACCAGGCAAATACCTGGTGCCTACACTACTCCGATCTCGTGTGTGCTGACACCGCCAGTGCCCAGATCCGGAATTTTTCAGATGCCTGCACAGCACAATTCCAGCAGTTTGCTGGCACAGAAAGGTCACATTTGGCAATTTTCCAGTGCCAGCACATTCCCCACCAAGATCTGGTGTGCGCTGGCACTGCCAGTGCCCACATCTGGCAATTTCCCAGTGCTGGCACAACCCAAATGCAGCAATTTTCTGGCAAAGAAAGCCCAAACCCGGCAGCTTCCCAGTGCTGCCACCAGCACCACTGTCTCTGTCTCTCTGGGAGCCTCTCAGGAACCCTGGGCCAGTCCCGAGTCGGCAGACACCGGGGGCAGCCCCGACACGGCCGACAGCGGGGAGACACTCTCTGTGCCCCGAGGGTACTGAGGGCACCTGGGCTGGCTGCCTTTGCAGCACAAGAGACACCAGAGACAGCGGTAGAAGAGAAAGGGCCGACTCTTAGCAGGGGTTAATCCAAGGTTTTATTCCAGGTGTCCCAAAGGAGCCCCTACACCTCAGGGGCCTCCTGCCCAGAGCCCGGGAGATGTGCCAAGGGTACATTTAAAGGGAGGTGGAAACCCAAAGTAGAGAACATTTGACTAACCAAGAAGTGACCCTAAGGGATGGGTACTGGGGGATGGACATTTAGGACAGCGTATGGGGCAAGGCTTGGGGGGCTGACCCCTGGCCTCTGGCTCATCACTCGACATCCTGGACCGAAGCTTCTAGAGGGAGGGGATGGGATGCTGAGTGATTGACAGAGAGCCAGGGTGGGGATTTGGGGATGATCTCAGCAAGGGCAAAGGATTACACAGGGAAAGGGAGGGGGGTACCATCTGGGATGAACCATTTGGGAAAAATATGGGGATACAAAACCAAAACTATCACAAAGTATATAAAAACACACTACAACACACCACCCAGATCTGGTGCTTGCTGCACAAGTGCCCAGATCCGGAAATTTCCCAGTGCTGGCACAGCCCAAGTCCAGCAATTTGCTGGCACAGAAATCCAAAATCCGGCAATTTCCTGATGCCAATACAGGCGCCCAGACCTGGTGTTTGCTGCCACTGCCAGTGCTCACATCTGGATATTTCCCCGTTCTGGCAGAGCCAAGTCCAGCAATTTTCTGGCAAAGAAAGCCAAACTCTGGCAATTCCCTGCTACCGTCATTGGCAAAGCCAAGATCCGGTGTTTGCTGGAACCACCAGTGCCCAGATGCGGGAATTTCCCGGTGCCGGCACAGCCCGAGTCGAGGAATTTTCTGGTAAAGAAAGCCAAAACCTTGCAAATACCTGGTGCAGGCCCCACACAGATCTGGTGTTTGCTGGCACTGCCAGTGCTCAGATCCAGCAGTTTCCCAGTGGCAGCACAGCCCAAGTCCAGCAGTTTGCTGGCACAGAAAGACAAAACGTGGCAATTTTCTGGTGTCAGCACTGGCACCACCGAGATCTGCGGGGAGCTTGCACCGCCAGTGCCCACATCTGGCAATTTCCCTGTGCCAGCACAGCCCAAATGCAGCAATTGTCTGGCAAAGAAAGCCAAAACCCGGCACCACCCAGATCTGGTGTGTTGGGGATGGTTTAAAAGAAGAAGGAGACCTCAGCTTAAGGCTGTGGGAAAACCCTCTTTAGCTGGGGTCAGCAGGAGCTCCCGCCCATAATCCTCTTGTTCAGTTATGCAGATTGTTACTAGAAAGTTCTGAGTTCTCTTTGCTACCGTTTATTACATTTTACTGCAAAAATTGTAATATTCATAATCCTTCCTTCCTCTTGGATCCTTCCCTCAGATCCCACCTTAACCCCTCTCCATATATAAATGGATAAATATCCCTGCTGGACCCTGGGCCCAGGCTTTTTTCTGCTTTGCTCTGCGTACTGTGCACGCCGTCCTGTTTGTTGTGTCTGCCTGCATTAAAGTTCTGTTTCCAGACAAGCAGATGAAAGCAGTCTCTGTCTGTAAAGTGTCCAGAGCTGGTTCTCAGGGAAACCACTGGCCAATGGTCTGGACGAGGACCAGAAGGTTTCACTGGTGTTTGCTGGCACCGCCAGTGCCCAGATCTGGAAATTTCCCTATTCTGACACAGCCCAAGGGCAGCAATTTGCTGGCACAGAATTCCAAAACCCGGAAACTTTCTGCTACTGGCTCTGGCACCGCCCACATCATGTGTTTGCTGTGCCAGTACCCAGATTTGGAAATTTCCCGGTGCCAGCAGAGCCCAAATCCGGCAGATTTCTGTCGCTGCCAACGACACCACCCAGATCTGGTGTTTGCTGGCAGTGCCAGCGCCCAGATCTGAAAACTTCCTGGTGCCAGCACAGCCCAAGTCCAGTGATTTGCTGGCACAGAAAGCTAAAAGTTGGACATTTACCAGGTTCTGGCTCCAGCACCATCCAGATCTGGTGTTTGCTGGGACCACCAGTGCCCAGATTTGGAAATTTCCCGGTACCTTCACAGCCCAGGTCCAGCAATTTGGTTTTAGCTAGCTTAGGCAGAGAAGTTCCTGGGACTGGGACTTTCCTTTTTCTTGGAACTGTTGAAACCTGCTCTGGACTGAAAACCCAGAAAAACACCTGCAGCTCACACCTGTGGCCCACTGAGGTCTGGGACGCTGCATTCCAGCACCAGAGGGACTTAGAAGAGACCGAGTGAGCCAACTACACCCCACAAAAAAGATTTTCTGAATTTGCCAACTCTTCAGCACTGTCAGAGGTTTGATTTAATATTATTCATTTTTCATGCTTGGGAATACTTTACTTGTTAAATAAACTGGTTTTCTCCACTTTTCTCCAGGGAAGTTTTTTCCAGAACTAGTAGGGGGAGGAGGCGCTTGAAGTTGCTTTCTAGAGGGACCCCTTCTGGAGGTTTCTTCCCAAAATTTGCCCTAAAGCAGCACAAACAGTCACAATGGAAACTTCACCAGTGGCATAATTTCTTGGGAGCAAATCCTGTGACAGAAGCTTGACCTTGTTCTCCAGGAGAGATTCTTGGCAAGAGCAGACAGGAGAAGATTCCTGGAAAACTGAAACAGCTTTCCAGAAGGGAAATGAAAATGAAAGAAACAATCCAAGATGTTTTCCTCTATTTATTTCTATGCTCCCCTTTTCCATGTTGCACTACTTCTCCATCCCAGTAATTCCAGATGCACTGCACCTCTAAGATCAGTGGCTTAGTGATTTTTAGACACTCTAAAATACCATGAGCCACACTGAGTTTTCCTTCCCCTGTTTTTACTGGAAGGCAACACTGGAGATGTAAGTGCAGTGCTGGCTCAGGTAGGAATCCTAGCCCAAGGGAAGGTGTCCCGCCAGTGTTTGCCCCTCAGCCAGGCCAATGCAGAGCAGCAAGCGAGGGGATTGCTGTGCCAGTGTGCAGGAGTCAGGGCTCTGCACCTGGGCTCAAGGCTGCAAAGTTCCCGTGTTTGGACAGACTCAGGGGCTGTGCCCGGGGCGTGCGGGGCTCGAACGTGGGGCTCGTGGGGCGAGCGGGGAACGGACACGGGGACGAACGGCCCCGGTGCTTCAGTTGCAGCGGCGGCAGCGGCGGCAGCAGCAGCGGCAGAAGCAGCAGCGGCAACAGCGGCAAAAGCAGAAAACCAGATAATCTATAACGATCTTTCTCTTTCTATCTTTCTTTCTCGTTCTCTCTTTCTTGGTCTTTCTCTCTTTCTGTCTCTGTGTCTCCCTTTCCCGCCGTCGGGCACCCTTCTCCCGGGGTCCCTTGCCCGGCGTCCCTCTCCTCTCCCCGCCTCCCTCTCGTGTCCCCGCCTCCCTCTCCCCCTGCCGGGCCGGGCCATGCCCCCGGCCCGCCCCCGGCCCCGGGCGGGGCTGCCCCGTGCCCGGCCCCGCCCGTCCCGCCGCGGTCTCGCCTCCGCCCGGCTCTGGCCCTACTGGCGGTGGCGCTGCTGGGCGGGCATCAGTGCCGTGTGCGGGGGCGGCATCGCCGCCCTTCGCCTCCGCCTGGCCCGAGCCCGGCCCCGGCCCCGAGGCAGGCTCCAGCCCCGAGCCCGGCCCCGGCCCCGGCCCCTCCCGGGGCCCGCGGAGGACACAGGCGGCGCGGCCGCTGCCACCGCCTCCGCTGCGGCTTCCCTGGCCCGAGCTCCGCCGCTCGGCAGCGCGGCCGCTGGCCCCGAGCCTCCCGTGCCGCGTTGCGAGGAGCGAAGGCCTGGGCATGGCCGGCCCGGGGCGGCTGAGGGGCGCTCGGGGGCCGTTGCTGGCCCCGGGCCGAGCGCTGACAGCCGCGTCCCGCCCGCAGGGACGGCGCACGAGGCCCTGCAGGAGCGCTACCGCCTGGGTTCGCTGCTGGGGCGCGGAGGATTCGGCAGCGTCTTCGCGGCCACGCGGCTCTCGGACGGCGCCCGGTGAGCGGCGGGGCCGGCGGAGGGCGCAGGAGGAGGGGGCGGAGGAGGAGGAGGAGGAGGATGGGGCTGGGCAGGGCGGGCGGCGAGCTGAGCCCGCTGCTGTCCTTGGCTTGCAGGTGGCCATCAAGAGGGTGCCACGGAACCGCGTCCGGCACTGGGGCGAGCTGGTGAGTGAGCGGGGCCAGTGGCAGCAGCCGGGGCTGCCGGGCGGGGATGAGCCGAGGCCCGGCACGGTGGAAGCCGCCAGGACGCCTCGAGGGGGAGCGGGCGTGGGCGCAGCGCAGGGCGCAGAGCGTCCCGGGCTGGCTCAGGGCTTCCCCAGGCCTGGCACGGCATCGGCCCCACTGAGGGCATCGTGCTCCTCCCGCAGCCCGATGGCAGCAGGGCCCCGCTGGAGATCGTGCTGCTTGCCAAGGTGTCCACTGGCTTCCCCGGCGTGGTGCAGCTCCTGGAGTGGTTCGAGCTGCCCAACCACATCGTGATGGTGATGGAGCGGCCAGAGCGGTGTCAGGACCTGCATCGTGTCATTCGGTCACGGCGGTTCGTGCCCGAGGAGGTGGCGCGGGAGCTGTTCCGCCAGGTGCTGGAGGCCGTGCGGCACTGCACCAGCTGCGGGGTCCTGCACAGGGACATCAAGCCAGAGAACATCGTGCTTGACCTGGCCACCGGGCAGGCCAAACTGATTGACTTTGGCTGTGGCACCTACCTGCAAGAGACAGCCTACACCCACTTTGCAGGTGAGCCCACGTAAGGGTGTACTCCTGGTCCCGGGATCTCATGGCCCAACATCTCCCAGCCCAAGCTGGCTGTGGCAGCAGGGATTCTCCCTTTTGCTGCCAGTCAGGGGACTGAGTCTTCAGCTGAGTTGCTTTAGTGCGGGGCTGGGTGGGGAGCCATCTTCCAGCCCTGCTGGCAGCCTTTGCCAGCCACTCTGCCCAGGACTGGGGCTGGGCTGGGGCAGCCAGCCCGACCAAAACCCCTGTGAGTAGGGGTAGCAGAGAGGGGGGTGGGACCTGTGCCCCCGCCAGTTTGGTGTGCAGGCGAGAGGAAGGGCTTGCACTGCTCAACTCGCCCTGTTTGCCTTGGCTTCCTAATATTTTAGGGGCAATGCAGACAGGGAGGATAAGGGCATGTTTTCTCCAGCACAGAGAGGGTTTTTCCTTTGCTTGTCATGGTCAGGCTTAGCCAGGGCTTCCTCTGCCCTCTTCTGACACCAGTGGCTTCTTTTCCAAGCCTAAGTTTGTGCACAAGTCCCAGGTGCTGGCGAGAGGGCAGTGGTCACCCTGTGTGCCACTGATGCAGTCCCCGCAGGCCCAGGGATGCTGGGGCCAGGCTCTGGGAGCAGCAGCATCCCCCTGCTGAACTCCATCTGTATTCCATAGGAACACCGTCCTACAGCCCCCCGGAATGGAACGACTTTGGCTGGTACCATGGCGAGGCAGCAACAATCTGGTCCCTGGGCATCCTGCTGCACCAGATGGTCTGCGGGGAGCACCCTTTCAGGAGGGGCCGGAACCTCAGCTGGGGCCAGCTCCCGCTGCCACAAGGGCTCTCTCAAGGTGGATCCTCTTCTCTGGGCACGGGGGGAATCCCAGTGCTGGGAGCCAGCAGCGGGCTCGTGAGCATCCCGCTCTGGCAGCTGCTGAGGAGGTGGCACATGTCCTGCTCTCCTCCAAAACAGGGAATGGATGGGAAAGTTTAGGCCCAGCCCTGAGCGCATCCAGCAAGGCCTGGGCATGGCAATAGTGGGGCAAAGCAGACAGGAGCCTTCTCTGGCTGACCAGCACTTTCTGCTTTCTCTGCCCAGAGTGCAAAGATCTGATCAGGTGGTGTTTATCCGTGAACTCCTTGGACAGACCCACATTAGAAGACCTGTTCTGTGATCCTTGGGTGCAGGATATTCCTCGGCCATAGAAGAAGGGAGAGAGCCACAGGCACACTTTGATCCAGGGCCCTGGTAAGTTGCAGCTCCACACATGCCTTGGCAATCAGAAGCAAAGGAACCCAGACCTTTTTGTGCTGCCTGTGTCACTGCACGGGGGTCATGGGATGGGCACACGCAGCCCTTGTGCTGCAGCTGAGCTGCTCTGCCCAGCACTGGTGGCCGCCATCCAAGCTGGTTTTGCTTGTGCTGGTTCCCTGACAGCTGGGGCCCTGGGCAGAGCCCTGAGAGCCTGGTCTGCCCCCAGGGAAGGAGCAGGAGCCCCTGGAGAAGCTGTACCGGGTGGGGATGCTGCTACTGCTGCTGCTGCTGCTGCTGCTGCTGCTGATGCTGCTGCTGCTGCTGCTGCTGCTGCTGGAGACAGCCAGGATGACATCAAGGATGAGAAGCTCTTCCTCAGCCTGGCCACTGGAGGCTGAAGGTGATGGACTTTGATTCTGGCACCTTCTTCAAAGCCAGACTCCACAGGGAATTTGCAGGTGAGTCCCCACCCGGGGAAATGCTGCCAGATTTGGGCATGGCCCAGCCTGGCTGGGAAGCAAAGGTTCCCCCTTTGCTGGGGCAGATGCAACTCATCCTTCAGTCGCTGCCCAGCTGCTTTTGGCAGGGCTGGGGCATGGGCTGGGCTGGGTACAAATGGGAGTGGGCTCCTGGCCCTGCCAACAGCCCCCAGCAGCCACCGTGGCCTGGGCTGGGGCTGGGGCTGGGGCAGCCAGCCCGACACAAGCAAAGCCCCATGCTGGGAGCAGAGGTGGGACTCCAGAAGCTGTGCAGGGGCTGCTTTGCTCTGCAGGCAAGGAAGGGCTGGGCTGCTGCACTGCCCTTGTTTGCTTTGGGATCACCGTGATTTTGGGGGGCAGTGCAGGGTGGAAGTGAGAAAGTGTGGGCTTCCCTCACCCATGGCTGGGTTTTTCCCTACCATGTAGGAGTTGGACCTTCCTCAAGGCCCTGACAGAGATAAGAGTTTTTCCCATGTTTCTTGTTTTCCCTTTTTGTCTCTAATCTATTTTCAAGAATGTGTTGTTTGTTTTTCCAGAGGAAGCGTTCCAGGTGGTCCAGTGCAGATGGGGAAGTGCTTGGGAGCAGCTGTGGCGTGGATGGGCGGTGGCCTTGGAGAAGGCTGAGGCCATGGTTTGGGAGCAGCTTTTCTTGCAGCCGTGGCTGGCGTGAGGTGGGTCCCTGTGTGCTTGGCAGGGTGGGATCAGAGCTTTTGGGAGATGGCAGCGAGCACAGGAGCATCCTGCTCTGGGCAGCTGCTGAGGGCTGGATGTGCCGTGGCTGGCTGCAGGCTGGGCACATGTCCTGCCCTCCTGCTCTGCTGCCAAAGGCAGCAGGGATGGGCAGCTCTGGGCACAGCTCTGGGCACAGCCAGCATGGCCTGGGCACCGCAGGCCTTGGCACAAGGGCACAGGAGCCCTCAGCTGACGGGCACTTTCTGCTTTCTCTCCTTGCAGCCGGGCTCTGCGGCTGCTGAGGCTGCTCTGGGCTCTGCCAGGGCTCTGCTGGGCTCAGCCCTGGGCCCAGCTGGGCTGGCTCTGCCCTCACATTGCTCTGACAGCTCTGCATCAGACGAGCCCCTTGCGAGCACAGCGCCTGAGCTTTCTGCTTTGGCAGCTGAGTGAGACTCTGCTGCAGGCCCAGAGATTGCAGCTGGGGACACACATCCAATTGGCAAGAACCCAAACCCTCCACAGTCCCAGCTGAACGCCTGGATCTGCACAGGGTGTTTGTCTGTCCCATTCTTCCTTCTTGATTGGCTGGAATTGTGCAATTGCACTTTCTTCCTCCTCTAGAAGTGCCTGAGTGGGCCAAAGCTGGCGAGTGGGCCGTGTTCCTGAGGCAGTGCGGTCTGGAGCTGATGGATGGAGAATTGCCCTTCTGCACTGCCAAACCAGAGCAAAAAGCCCTAAGTGGCACTTTGTGTCTCTAAGAAATCCCTGACAGTTTCAAAGGGAATGTGCAGCTCCTTCCCAGGCTGAGAAGGAAGGGCATCTTCTAAAGGATTTGGGCTTCGACAGAGTTTCCATTCCCGGTCCTGCTTGGAGCTGGAAGGGCACAAAGCAATTTCCTCTTGCTTTGAGCACAATTTCAAATGGCAATGTTGGAAACAAAGCCCAAAATCTTTTAAAAGGCTGCTGGGATCAGTAAGATGGATCCATGCCATCAGCACATTTACAATGTAAATGACTGAGTTCCCCTTTAAAAAAGATCATTTACCTCTTAATGCAAAGTTTCAGAACTTTTTCACTAACACTTGGGTTTTGTTTTCATCTTTCACATTTTATATAGTTTTTTTTCTTTTTCCTTTTTTTCCTTTAAATAGAAAACAAGTCCTATAAAAGGAATGTCCTCTGCTCCTGGTTCCTGTGTGGAGCAGCTCCCTTGCTGCTGGCTGAGCTGCTCAGGCAGAGCCCGGCAGCTCCTGGCCCTGCAGGGCTGAGGCTTTTCCCCGTTGCTGGGCACAGACTGATGGAGCAGCACTGCTGAACACGGGCACACACAGAGGGCCCAGCAGCAGCTGCCTTTGGCCACCTGAGGCTCCAAGGCCCAACCTCTGAGCAGCCAGGGCTGGAAGAGACTGGCAGCATCTGATCCCTGACTCTGGGCCAGGGCTGCACAAATGACCCCACAGCAGCAGCAGCAGCAGCAGCAGCAGCAGCAGCAGCAGATGGAGCTGACTTTCAGCACAGCCCCTGCCCCTGTTCCCTCCCGTGTGCAGCAGTGTCACAGCAGCCTGAGGCACCTGGGAGCCCCCAGTGCCAGCAGGGACTTGAGATGGCAGCCCTGGGCTCCTGGAGGCTGTGCAAGGAACGGAGCTGGGCACTCCCTGTCCATGGGGAGCTTGCAGATGGAAAAGGCTGCTGTGCCCAGGCAGCTCCAAGGGCACAGAAAGGAGGCTCTGGAGCACTGGATCTGGGCCAGTGCCACAGTCCTGGGCAGCAGCCAGCCAGCCCTGGGGAACAGAGGGCACAGCAAGAGGGACAGAAGCAGGCAAGGGCAGAGACTGGGAAGAGCCAGGCCCGCGAGCAGGATCAGCTGCTCCATTGCACTCTTGGAGAAAGCTCTTGGCTGCTTCAAAGCGCTGGAAGGAGTGAAGGGCAGAGAGGAGGCCACAGCAAACAATGCTCCAGTTTGCACAGCCTCCCCTCTGCGTATCCCAGAAGGAATTGGATGGACTGGATTCGTCTCTCCGAGTGGTCTCATTCAGCATGAGCAGCTCAGCACCAGGAGCTGAAGGAGCTGAAGCCTCAGGCCACAGGAGCTGGGCAAGAGGGAACTTCTGGAGCAAAGTAATGCTGCTGAAATAGCCCCAGCTGAATGCAGCGGATCTCATCATGGAATCACAGAATCCTTTCTGTTGGAAAAGCCCTCTGAGCTCACCCAGTGCAGCCGCTCAGCCAGCAGTGCCAAGCCCAGCACTAAAGCACGTCCCTGAAGTGCCAAGGCCTGGACAGCAGCCCTGAGTGAGGCCTGGACAGCAGGCCCTGAGCCCAAGGTGGCCTCTGGAGGAACCTTCCAAGCAAAGGTTATCTTTGTATCTGCTCCCTGCTGAGATATGCATGGTCATTAGCACTGTGATAGATGTAGCCACTCCTTAGTGAAACATGGATGGACCTTTGTGTATTTAGAAGCCAGAGAAGGCCATGAAATCTGACATCTGGCCTTGTGTGGGGCTGAAGGATCAAAGTCAGCTGCCTTGGCTCCTCCTTGAGGCCTGGCCAGGCTTTGGGAGGGAGCCAAGAGGAGGATGAAAGCAGATGTTGGCACACTAGCAGTGCTGTCAGTTTGTTCATGCAGCACTGCCAGAGCTGGGCCCTCTCCCAGCGGGCTTGGAGCCTCAGCTGGGGCTGGAGGCACCTGCAGGAATTGCCAGTGCCCAGGAGTGGCTCTGCAGCCCTTGGCTGTGACAGCTTCCCCAGCTGCTGTGTGCATCTGGGGGATGGCAAAGGCTGAGGGGAAATGCTGCTGCATCTTTCTTAATCACTGCAGGCAATCTTTGGTGGGGATGATTGGGTGCATTGCTGAGCTGCTCCTGTTGTGATTCTTTGCTGCTCTGAACTGCAGGAAATGACACTGATTCCTCCAGTTGGAGTCTGTGTCTTTGGTGCTGACTTTGCCCACTGGTCAAACCAAACTGGCCCAGTCTGGCCAGATCCCAACCAAATGTCACTTGTTCAATGTCAATGTGAGGCATCAGTGCCATCAGAAATTCCCAGATGGGAAGCCCTTCCCTGGAGTTCCCTGGCTCTGCAGTGGGCTGAGGTGGGAGCCCCGTGGGAGCAGTGGGGCAGTCGGGTAAAAGAAGCTGCAGCCCTGGATGTCTTCAAATGCATCCAAAAACTGCACAGGGAAAAGGAAAAGGACTTGTGGGTTTGGGCAGACAAAGATGAATTTGTTAAGAGTCCATTGGAAAACAGCACCTTCAGAAGGAACAATTATTGTTGGAATGCTCCCACATGGAGCAAGAGCAGAAGGTTTTAATCTTGAGCTCAGCTGCATTTGTGCCAGTGAAATATCAATATGATAAATAATTATATGTATTTTTTGTATATTAAGAACTTAATATATATATATATATTTGTATATCTATATATATATATTATATATATATGTCTGTATCTATCTGTCTATATGTATATCAATATGTATATCTACATATGAAATAATAATAATGTGACATAGTGCTGACAATACTAATCTGGTAGCTTTGGCTGCTCAGGGATGTAACTCTAAATACCCTACAGAACAGGATTGGCCAGGGCCCTACTGTCAGTGGTCAACTTTGTGAGATTGTAGACAATGTAAAAAGGAGAAAGGGAGGAAATTGGCTATTTTCCCAGGGTTTGGTGATACTGTGATGCGGAGTGCTTTGTCTGTTGCTGTGAAAAATACAGGGATGAAGCCTGCAGGGTTTTTCATGTCCCAGACTATGCACAAGCTGCAGGATTGGTTGAACGGGTGAAGGGGTTGTTAAAAGAGCAGTTGAAAAAATGAGGAGATGGGAACCTTTGCCCATGAAGAACCCATCTCCCAGATGTGCTCCATGCCCTGAACAATGGCCCACGGGGGAAATGGAAACCCCTGGCTGTGCACGGCTGCCCCCAATTTGCAAATCCAACCATGGGCAGTGAGACTTGGACTGCCTGGGAAATTGTTCTGGCTGTGATGGCCCCTGGCAGGGCCAGCCCAGAAGCTGCAGGGCTGGGCCTTCATGCATTGGAATTAATGAGGATGAATTCAAAGCAAATGAGAGCCATCAGTACTGAAACAGGAATTCAGATTCCTCCAGGACACTTTGCTTTGGTAACTGCTCCCTTGGAGCTTGGCCTTGCAAAGTGTTCATGTCATGGCAGGAGGAATCGACGCAGAATATCCAGGAGAAATTACAGTAATTCTGTGAAACAATAGTGACCAGGATTGGATTATTCAACCCCATGACAGGGTAGCACAATTATTGATATTGCAATTTTGAGAACGATTGTGAAAAAAGGAGCTCCAGCTCCAATCCCCACCGTTTGTGGAGATAAAGGGTTTGGATGCAGCAGTCCTAATAATGGAGCCAGAGTGTGGGTCCAGAGGCCAAATGGCCCTCCCGAGGCAGCTGAAGGAGCAGCTCCTGGGAAAGACAACTCTGAGTCCTGAAAGCTGGGCAGGAACAATGGGAATGTGTCCCTGCAGCCAAGGATTGTGTGTGAGAACAAGTAGATCTGACAGGATATTGTTTTACACATGCTGCCAGACCAAATCTCCCTGTTTGCCCCAAGGGCCCCTTTGGCAAATGCTCTGATCCACGGGGCTCCATGGGAAGGCTGCTGTGACACTGAGGGACTTGCACAGGAATTGCATCCAGGAGCCTGGGTGCCCCTCAGGGACTGGGACCCGGCCCCTTCCAGCCAGAGGGGAAAGGGCCCCCCAAGCCTTGTTAGCCCCAGACAACATGGTAAAGCTGAACAGCAAAGGGCCTGGGGCATTATTCTGGAATTAAAAAGGTGCCAGCTCCATGGACAACAGAATTCTTGTTCCTAACTCCAAGGAGATTGAGAAAAATGGATGAAGAACGAACGGTGTCACTGAAGTACTGCTGATGTCTGTAAGATGTACCTTGATAGTCAGCCAGAATCTTTGTCTGCCACAAACACCTCTAGTGTTTGACCAAGGGGTTAGTCATCAAAATGTAATGATGAGTTCTGATGGATTGCTGAGCTTCTTTTGTAATTCTTTGCTAATGATGATGTGCTTTGCTGAGCTTATCCTTTTGTAATTCTTTGCAGCTGTGCATGATATAAATGCCACAATTCCTTCAGTTGGTGTCTATGTCTTTGGTAGTGACCCTGCCCACTGGTGAAACAGGGCCCCCTCTTGCCTAAGTGTTAGCTGGGAAGGCAAAAAGCCTCCCTCCAAAATTGCCCCCTTGCTCCTTGTTCCCCCCCTTCATACCCTGAGCATGATGTGCTCTGGTCTGGGCTGTGCCCGGGGTCAGTTGGGGTCACCTGTCCTGGCTGTGTCCCCTGCCAAGCTCCCCCGCAGCCCCAGCCCCTCCCCAGCGTGGCTGGACGAGGGGCAGGACAGGCCTTGGCTGTGCTGCAGCTCAGCAAGAACAAAACCATCTCTGCGTGCTCAGCGCTGTGCTCAGCACCCGGCCCAGCAGTGTCTCAGTGCCAGGGGCTGTGCCCTCAGTGCCTGCCAGGGCTTTCCATGGCAACTGCCAGGCCAGGTGCCCCAGGTGTCCCCCCCAGTGCCGGTTGCCATGGAAACAGTGCCCAGCCCTGCCCCTTTCTGTCTGGCTGACCTGGCCTTTGGCCCTGGCAGTGCCCTTGGCTGCTGGTTCCTGGTGCCTGAGCGGCCAGCGCGGCACAGGGCAGGTGGCCATGGCACAGCCCCCAGCAAGGGATCCCCTCTGGCTCTGGGCACTGACACCAGCCCTGAGCAAGGGGCCCAGGGCAGCTTTCCATGCCCACCAACCATCACAACGGCTCCGGGCATTGCTCGCCATGGCACCAAACCAAGGAACGGGTCCCCGTGGCCGTTGCCATGGCACCTGCTGGCACCAACCAGTGTCACTGCAATTGTACCTGGAACAGTCCTGGCACTGCTTTGTCCTCAGGGTTGCCATGGCAGCCCAGGGCAGCAGCAGCTGGTGCTCTGCAAGGGTCCTGGGGCAGACGGGAAGGAGCAGCAGAGCAGGGGCTGATCCATCCCCAGTGCGCTGCACAGCCCAGGGCAGCGTCCCAGAGCGTCCTCATGCAGCTGCCAACAACATCCCCCCTCTGCAGCCCTGGCCTCTCCCCCAGCTCACACAGGTGCCCCATCCTTGCAGGCACAGACACGGCAGCACTGGCTCAGCAGCCCCTGTTTGCATTGCACACAGCAGGGGCAGCACCCCCATGCTGTTGCTGTGGGGACATGAACCTGAGGGAGCACAAATGCCATCAGCCCCTGGGGCCAGCAAGGGCTGGGGAATGGCAGGGAAACCACCCAGGTTTGTCCTGGCCTCTGCAGGCAGCCAGAAGGTTTGTTCCCATCAGCTGGGAGTTTCCTGTGCCACTGCAGACGCTGTTGCTCAGAGCCAGGGCTGCCTGGCAGCCACCCCCAAACTGCCCTGAGCATTTCCTTGGCTTCACCTTTGCTTTCTTTCCTCTTCCTGATACAAATTTCTTCCTCTTGCCCACCCCTGCTCCCTCCCCTGCAAACAGCCCATCCCTGGTTGCCCTTCCTTCTCTGGCCCCACTCCCCATTGCAGTTCCTGGCTTGGCCCCATGGGAACGTCCCTTGGGGAGCAGGATCATCCTACAAGTGCTGCAGGAATTGTCTGCAGGCTCCTGCAGTGCCTGCTGCTGCTCCCTTGCCAGAGGCACCCCAGGCCAGGGGGGCACATCTGGGCTGCTGTGTCTGCCTCTGGGGCTCCCTGTTCTGGGCAGTGAGGAGGAGCTGCAGAGGCTCTGCAGGACTGACAGGATGGGCTTTGGGGCTGGCAGGAGAAGCTGAGGGACCTGGGCTGCTGGAGCTCCTCAAGAGGAGGCCCAGGGCTCATCCTGCAACTGCTCCAAGGGTGCTTTCAGAGAATCACAGAATCAGCAAGGGTGCAACAGGCCATGGAGATCATCAAGTCCAACCTGTGCCCTGACACCACCTTGTCTCCCCTGGGCCTCCTCTTCTCCAGGATAAACAACCCCAGCTCCCTCAGCTGCTCCTCACAGCTCTTGTGCTCCAGACCCCTCCCCAGCCTTGTTGCCCTTCTCTGGACACGCTCCAGCCCCTCCATGGCCTTCCTAAACTGGGGGCCAGGAACTGGACACAGCACTCGAGGCGCTGCCCAAGCAGTGCTGAGCACAGGGGAAGAATCCCTGCCTTGCTCCTGCTGGCCACACCATTCCTGATCCAGGCCAGGAGCCATTGGCCTTCTTGGCCACCTGGGCACACTGCTGGCTCATGTCCAGCCTGCTGTCCACCAGTCCCTGCAGGTCCCTTTCTGCCTGGCTGCTGTCCAGCCCCTCTGGCACCTTGTTGAGGGAGAAAAGGGAAGGGAGGGGAACGGGTCCAGATCCAATCCTTCCAGAAATGTGGTGTTTGCTGGCATTGCCAGTTCCCAGATCTTGATATTTCCCTATTCTAGCACAGCCCAAGTCCAGCAATTTGCTGGCAAAGAAAGCCAAAAGCAGGCAAATACCTGGTGCCTACAGCAACCCAATCTCGTGTGTGCTGACACCGCCAGTGCCCAGATCCAGAATTTTTCAGATGCCTGCACAGCACAATTCTGGCACAGAAAGATCACATTTGGCAATTTCCTGGTGCCTGCACATTCCCCACCCAGATCTGGTGTGTGCTGGCACCGCCAGTGCCCACACACATCTGGCAATTTCCCTGTGCCAGCACAACCCAAATGCAGCAATTTTCTGGCAAAGAAAGCCAAAACCTGGCACCTCCCAGATTGGTGTGTTGGGGTTGGTTTAAAAGAAGAAGGAGACCTTGGCTTAAGGCCGTGGGAAAACCCTCTTTAGTTGGGGTCAGCAGGAGCTCCCGCCCATAATCCTCTTGTTCAGTTATGCAGATTGTTACTAGAAAGTTCTGAGTTCTCTTTGCTACCGTTGGTTACATTTTACTGCAAAAATTGTAATATTCATAATCCTTCCTTCCTCTTGGATCCTTCCCTCAGATCCCACCTTAACCCCTCCCCATATATAAATGTATAAATATCCCTGCTGGACCCTGGGCCCAGGCTTTTTTCTGCTTTGCTCTGTGTACTGTGCACGCTGTCCTGTTTGTTGTGTTTGCCTTCATTAAAGTTCTGTTTCCAGACCAGCAGATGAAAGCAGTCTCTGTCTGTAAAGAGGCCAGAGCTGGTTCTCAGGGAAACCACTGGCCAATGGTCCGGACGAGGACCAGAAGGTTTCACAGGTATTTGCTGGCACTGCCAGTGCCCAGATCTGGAAATTTCCCTATTCTGACACAGCCCAAGGGCAGCAATTTGCTGGCACAGAATTCCAAAACCCGGCCACTTTCTGCTACAGGCTCTGGCACCGCCCACATCTTGTGTTTGCTGTGCCAGTACCCAGATTTGGAAATTTCCCGGTGCCAGCAGAGCCCAAATCCGGCAGATTTCTGTCGCTGCCAACGACACCACCCAGATCTGGTGTTTGCTGGCAGCGCCAGCGCCCAGATCTGAAAACTTCCTGGTGCCAGCACAGCCCAAGTGCAGTGATTTGCTAACACAGAAAGCCAAAAGTTGGAAATTTCCAGGTTCTGGCTCCAGCACCATCCAGATCTGGTGTTTGCTGGCAGCGCCAGTGCCCAGATTTGGAAATTTCCCAGTGCCTTCACAGCCCAGGTCCAGCAATTTGGTTTTAGCTAGCTTTGGCAGAGAAGTTCCTGGGACTGGGACTTTCCTTTTTCTTGGAACTGTTTAAACCTGCTCTGGACTGAAAACCCAGAAAAACACCTGCAGCTCACACCTGTGGCCCACCGAGGTCTGGGACGCTGCATTCCAGCACCAGAGGGACTTAGAAGAGACTGAGTGAGCCAACTACACCCCACAAAAAGGAGTCTCTGAATTTGCCATCTCTTCAGCACTGTCAGAGGTTTCATTTAATATTATTCATTTTTCATGCTCATCAAAACTTTACTTGTTAAATAAACTGGGTTTTTTTTAAGTTTTCTCCAGGGATGTCTTTTTCTGAACTAGCAGGGGGAGGGGCTACTTGAACTTGATTTCTAGACTGACCCCTTTTGGAGGTTTCCTCCCAAAATTTGCCCTAACGCAGCACAAACAGTCACAATGGAAATTTCACCAGCAGCATAATTTCCTGGTGGCAAATCTTGGGACAGAAGCTTGACCTTGTTCTCTAGGAGACATTCTTGGCAAGAGCAGACAGGAGAAGATTCCTGGAAAATTGAAACAGCTTTCCAGAAGTGAAATGAAAATGAAAGAAAACAATCCAAGATGTTTTCCTCTATTTATTTCTATGCTCCCCTTTTCCATGTGGCACTACTTCTCCATCCCAGTAATTCCAGATGCACTGCACCTCTAAGATCAGTGGCTTAGTGATTTTTAGACACTCTAAAATACCATGAGGCACACAGAGTTTTCCTTCCCCTGTTTTTACTGGAAGGCAACACTGGAGATGTAAGTGCAGTGCTGGGCTCAGGTAGGAATCCTACCCGAAGGGAAGGTGTCCCGACAGTGTTTGCCCCTCAGTGTCCTGGTTTAGGGCAAATTTGGAGGAGAATTTCCAAATTAGGGCCCCTCCAGTTAGCAAACCCACACAGCCCCTCCCCCCAACCGGTTCGGGAAGGATTCCTCAGAGCGAAGTGGAAAGAACCTGTTTATTTAACAGGCACAGCACCCCCCAGCACACAAAATGAACAATACCGGATGGCACCGCTCTGAAAAAAGATGACAAATTCAGAAAGTCTCTCTTGGGGGTGGTCACTCTGTTCTCAGTCCCTCCGGCGCTGGGCCAGCTGCTGCAGGCCACAAGGTGCAGACTCTTGGTGTTTCCCAGGTCCCAGTCCGGAGCAGGTTCGAAATGGTCAGAAAAAGGAAAGGAGAAACGGTCCAGGAAGAAATTTGGACTGTTTAGCTAAACTAGCTAATGAGCAAAGCAAGCCGAAGCGAAGCAAGCAAGAGTGAGAGAGAGCAAAGCGAAAAGCAAAAGCAGCAAAAGCAAAAGCTGCAGTGTCTGTGTCACGCCAGGCTGATAAGAAAACCAAAACAAAACTTTCCCTCTTCAGAGCCAGTCTTAAAGGTACAGAACATAATATCCAACATTAACAGAACACATGAATGGGGATACAAGCATCATAACGTCACCCTAGGACATTCCACCCCTTATCCCCATATCATCAACATACTACCACACATCATGCATTTATTCACACAAAATTTCCATCTGCTCCCCCAAAATTTACAAGCAATACCCATCATGCCCTCATCACACCCCCACACTGGACCACTGAATCCATGCCCTATACTACAGAGCTGCAGGATTTCACCCCTTTCACCTTACTCACTCAAAGCTCCATCTATCACTTGCTCAGACCTTCGACACTTGCACATCTCCTTCTCCATCTTCCACTTGCCCAGACCTTCAACACTTACACATTTCCTTCTACCTCATGTCTGTATGGTTTAATGTACAGGCAATGGCAGTAACATCCAACGAACAGTAATATTGCATATCATTCTCACCCCACAATCAGATCTCCCTGTGGTACACATCGTGTTGTTCCATCTCTTTGCATTATCCACCATGTGCAACCTGGTCCCTGAGCAAAGACAACCCCACGAATGGGTTTGTCTGTACTCGAGGCAGAATTGACCCACACAGTCTTCCCTAACAAACCTCTGACACGTACCACTGGGACTTGATCTCCATCTATTACATTCAGGGACTCAGACTGGGCAGGACCTGCTCGGTTGGTGGAACCTTGGGTGTTAACTAACCAGGTGGCCTTTGCTAAATGCTGCTCCCAATTTTTGAAAGATCCCCTACCCAAAGCTTTTAGCTGGGTTTTTAGTAGTCCATTGTACCTCTCCACTTTGCCCGCAGCTGGTGCATGGTAGGGGATATGGTACACCCACTCAATGCCATGTTCACTAGCCCAGGTGTTGATAAGGCTGTTCCTGAAATGAGTCCCATTGTCTGACTCAATCCTCTCAGGGGTACCATGTCTCCACAGGATTTGCTTTTCAAGGCCCAGGATGGTGTTCCAGGCAGTAGCATGAGACACAGGGTAGGTTTCCAGCCATCCAGTGGTGGCTTCCACCATGGTCAGCACATAGCACTTGCCCTGGCGTGTCTGGGGCAGTGTGATGGAGTCAATCTGCCAGGCCTCCCCATACTTGTTCTTGGACCCCCGCCCACCATACCACAGGGGCTTCACTCGCTTGGCCTGCTTGATGGCAGCACACGTCTCACAGTCATGGATAACCTGAGAAATACTGTCCATGGTTAAATCCACCCCTCGGTCTCTTGCCCACTTATAGGTGGCATCTCTGCCCTGATGGCCTGAGGCATCATGGGCCCATCGAGCTAGGAATAACTCTCCCTTGTGTTCCCAATCTAGGTCTATCTTTGACACCCGTATCTTTGCTGCCTGGTCTACCTGCTCATTGTTTTGGTGCTCCTCATTGGCTCTACTCTTGGGGACATGGGCATCTACATGGCGGACTTTCACAGGTAGCCTCCCTACCCTGGTAGCAATATCTTTCCACTCATCAGCAGCCCCAGTTGGTTTTCCTCTACGCTGCCAGTTAGCCTTTTTCCACCTCTCCAGCCATCCCCACAGAGCATTGGCTACTATCCATGAATCACTGTAGAGGTAGAGCTTTGGCCATTTCTCTCTTTCTGCAATGTCCAGGGCCAGTTGAATGGCTTTGAGTTCTGCAAGTTGACTTGATCCACCTTCTCCATTGGTAGCTTGTGCAGCCTGTCGTGTGGGGCTCCATACGGCTGCTTTCCACTTCCGGTTCATCTCTAAGATGCGACAGGAACCGTCAGCGAAAAGAGCAGAGCGTGTTTCCTCTGGGGGCAGTTGGTTATATGGAGGAGCCTCTTCAGCCCGTGTCACGGGTTCTTGTTCTTCATCTGTGACACCAAAATTCTCACCTTCGGGCCAATTTGTAATTACCTCCAAAATCCCAGGGCGATTCAGTTTACCTATACGGGCCCGCTGAGTGATAAGAGCAATCCACTTGCTCCACGTGGCACCGGTGGCATGGTGAGTGGAAGGAACCTTGCCTTTGAACATCCACCCCAGCACCGGCAGTCGGGGTGCCAGGAGGAGTTGTGCTTCTGTACCAATCACCTTTGAGGCGGCTTGGACTCCTTCATAGGCAGCCAAAATTTCCTTCTCTGTGGGAGTGTAGTTGGCTTCAGACCCTCTGTAGCTTCGACTCCAAAATCCCAGTGGTCGACCCCGAGTCTTCCCAGGCACCTTCTGCCAAAGGCTCCAGGACAAGCCATGGTTCCCGGCTGCAGAATAGAGCATGTTCTTCACATCTGGTCCCGTCCTAACTGGGCCAAGAGCTACTGCATGAGTGATCTCCTGCTTGATCTGTGCAAAGGCTTGTTGCTGCTCAGGGCCCCAGTGGAAAGTGTTCTTCTTGCGGGTGACCAGGTAAAGAGGGCTCAC